>NC_069658.1:26783194-27097500 GCF_027244095.1 Hemicordylus capensis | reverse complement strand
GTCTGGATAAAACAAACCAGTCAATAACACCTGTCTGACTGTGTAAACAAGAAATAATAATAATAATAATAATTCGATTTCTATACCGCCCTTCCAAAAATGGCTCAGGGTGGTTCACATAGAGAAATAATAAATAAATAAGATGGATCCCTATCTCCAAAGGGCTCACAATCTAAAAGAAACATAAGCAACACCACCAGCAACAGTCACTGGAAGTACTGTGCTGGGGGTCGATAGGGCCAGTTACTCTCCCCCTGCTAAATAAAGAGAATCACCATGGTAAAAGGTGACTCTTTGCCAAGTTAGCAGGGGGTTGCAGACATATCACTGCATGCAGACATCTCACTATGAAGTTGGCTGAGAATTGGTCAGCCACAATATGGTGAAATGTCAGTATACAAAAACAGCTAGAACTTTTGGGTATGTATTGAAACTCCTGCATGAAGCAGGGAATCTGTGAACCAAGACTCAATCTCCATACTCTCATCAACCCTCATTCCACTGCTCTTCCAGGGCTGTGAGAATCATTTCCCAGCAAGATCAAAACGGGCGGTCAAGATTTCCTACATCGAAGAAACGACTTGTGTCGACGTGGCCGGCGCCTGCGGTTGTACTGTATTTACTTTAGCACACCCGTCCAGTCTCTGCCTTCCTTCCGCCCCCTCCCCTCCAAAACGGGTATGATATTTCCCCTCGTTCTGATGCCCCAATCAACCCTCTCCCCTTTCCCTTCCAACTTCTTACATTCTTGGAATCTTTTCAGAAATTATCTCAGCGAAATCCTAACTCCTCCCTGGGCTCCGCTGTAATCCCAACGTGTTAGATGTATCTGAGACCCTTTTTTGGACCTGCAACCTCTTGCAAGCGACCAATAAACAACACATTAAAATAATTCAAAGACTTGGCCCCAAAGCTCAACCCGGTGCCATGCCCTGAGGGATAAAGATCTGCCTTTGATCTTCTGCCAGAGGAAGTGAGCTCCACAGTGTAAGGTCCTTAGCTGAGGATGTCCTGCCTGCCCAGTTGTCCGATGTTCTCACCTCCAGACTGACAGCTAAGCACATGATATCTGTCTTCTTGCCACCCAGGAACTAATGGCTTGGCTGAGTGATTTATCCAGACACTTAAAGCAGCCCCCTGTAGGATGGGGAGAGAAAAAGAAACTTTACCCGATAAGATAGTCATCTTTCTTCTAGCAAAACAGCATTCAGGACATGCCACTAGATCTCAGCGCGCGCACACACACACAAACACACACACCCCTCCCCACACTGTGTTATTTAGGGGATGCAATCCGAGATCAGGATAGGGATTTACCTAGCAATGTGCAGAGTGAACAGCTTGCAGAAATGGCAACCAAGACCGCGTCCAACAAGCTCCAGCAAGTGCGGCTGATCCTCGCACAGGCGTTATTGTTTGCAGACTGGAGGCCGACCAGGTACAGTTAAATCCTGGACCGGACTTTCATTCTGTATGCCATGCAAGGAAGGCTGAATCCGATCCTATAAAGGTATGAGGGCCAGCTGCTGGGAGCATCTCATGCATGCGGCAACTGGAATCAGGAATGCCTGCCTAGGACCCTTAAATGCCACGAGAGGATAATCCTGAACTTCCTGTGTTAAAGCGATGTCATTGTCATTGATTGTCATGCTTTTTAATCATCAGTCTCGCAGTCGCAATTTAGGTTTCCTCGTTCCCTTCACAAAGTGTCATAATTGGAGAATGTGGGTTGGTTTGGACTTGCAGGTCTTCTTAATGAAATTCCCAGATGAATTTTGATCAGATTTCCCGATGAGTTTTGTGGGCTCTCCAGAGGCATTTGGTGGGCCACTGTGTGAAACAGGATGCTGGACTAGATGGGCCTTGGGCCTGATCCAGCAGGGCTGTTCTTATGTTCTTATGTTTTAGAGTCTGGCTGTGGCTCCTTGCCATGTTTAGGTCTGGACAAGAATCTCCACCCACGTCAGCTTGACTGCTAACCCTTTTTGTCATCTGTCATAGAGTAAAGTCGGCTTGCTTATGTGACTGAGCTGGACCAGGGAATATTTCAAGCAGGATTGCTGATCAAATCTTGCAGATTGTTGCTCATGCCCTCGGAGCCCATTGTAGAAACATAGGCAGGTGCCTTATACCGAGTCAGACCATTGGTCATCGAGCTCAGTATTGTCTACACTGACTAGCAGGAATTCTCCAAGGTTTCAGGCAGTGGCTTTCCAAGGTTTCAGGCTGGAATCTTTCTCAACCCTACATGGAGATGCCGGGGATTGACCCTGGGACCTTCTGTAGATGCTCTACCAATTTCTGCAGATGCTCTACCACTGAGCTATGGCTCCATCCCCTAAAGGGAATATCTTGCAGCAGTCAGTGTTCACATGTAGTCACCCATCCAAATGCAAACCAAGATGAACCCTGCTTAGCAAAGGAATTCATGCTTGCAACACAAAACCAGCCCTCCATGTGTTCTGGATCATAGTGGGAAATCCTGTCTTATAATGGAGACTTAGACTGGAGGGTCTTATCATTCCCTCTCACTCTCCAATTCAAGGAATTTTGTCTCTACTCTTAACAGTCCTATTAATTCACATTACAAACACAATTCATGTACACAACAAACATCTTATCTCAACATTTTAATCAAATCTTGCAGGTTTTCATTTCAGATTATAAATTGTGTCCTTTGGGATTCCCCAAAACTTAACTAAGCAACATGGATTGGGTGCTGTTGCTTTTTGCATCTCAGAGACCTCAACAGTCATTTAAGATATCCATTCTTAATGAGACAGGACCCTTCAGTTGGAAGTCATTCCTGACCAAAAAACCCCCACAACAACCCCATATAACAGAATTCAGGGACTTCACTCAAGAAAAACGATAACCATGTCAATGAAGAGGTTCTAGTAACCCAGTGGTTTCTCAACTGGGATCCAGAGAAGTATGGGCTTTTTAGGGTTTTCTCAGTGAGAAAGTTAGTCATGGTGAACAAGAGTCCCTAAACAGCTTTCCTGCCACAATCAGAAATTATTATTAGCTATATAGTACAATGAATACATATGGTACTTTGCAAAGGACAGGAGCTGCTCCAAGGGATCTCCTATCTAAAAGATATCTCCCTGCAATGAGCAATCATGGGGAAAGGGGCAGCCCTTCCATGAGGTGATGTGGGGCAATTGCCTCAGGCAGCAAATTACTAGGACACAAGTGAGGTGGCAAGATGTCCTCCTGGCCTCTGCTTGTAAAAAAAAGAGAGAAAGGGTGGGAAGAGGGGGCAGCTCATGGGGCCGTGGCATTGGGCGCCCTGCCTCAGGTACACAAGGCTCCTGAGCTGCCACTTCATAGGAGCGCGTCAGGTGTTAACTTGGGATGTGCCTTCAGGCCATGCAGGACCATGAGAAGATCCAATATCCCAGACCAACGCTCCCTGTAACTATATCATATACCAGGCAGAGTAGGCAACCGTGGCTCTCCAGCTGTTGCTGAACTGCAACTCCCATCATCCCCAACCACATTAAATCATAGCTGGGGATGAGGGGAGTTGTAGTTCAGCAACAGCCAGGCACTTTCCAGATTACACCCTGCAATGGCGTAAAGGCGGATCTCGGAAGTGTGCTTCCACACTTCCTGCGTTCTGACACCGCAGTCTCTATGCTGACAGCGGGGTGCCATTCACATTTACGATGCCTTGTTTTGAATTTAATCGCTGCAATATAGTGCTATGACGTCATGTCTCTGGTGTAAAAAAGTTGCTGCTTTGGGTGGGTTGTTTGTTTTTGCGAGACTGCTCCCCCTGCTGTTTAAGTTTTGAATGCGATTTGCCTGAACGGAAGCACTTTGCTGCTGTTGAGTGGCTAATCTGGAAAGCGCCCTAGAGAGCCAAGGTTGCTAATCCCTGTCCTATACTATGCTATTGATGCCCTTGCTTCCACTTATTGGTGGCATTACCCCATATTCTAGAATCATTTACAATGTAGAGTGATTCATTTACAAAAGTCCATTACAGTTTTTGGAAAGCAAGTAAAATCATGGCTGTTTACTAAGGCTTTTATATGGCTGTTTTCTTCTTGTTGCTGCTGCTGCTGCTGCTGTGCTGTATTTTATGGTTTTATGGTGTATATATGTTTTAACTTTTTAAAGAGATTTATGTTTTCTTATATTCCAATTTAATATTTGTATTGTTTTAGCTGTTTAATAGTTTTGTATTTCAAAAAAAATTGTAAACTGCCTTGAGACTATTTTAATAAAAGGCAGTATATACATCTAATAAATGGATAAAATATGGAAAAGGTTTTCTGAAGACAAAAAGTCTGAACACCTCTTAGGAGCATACCAGAGGAGCATAGGGAGATATCTTATACTGAGTCAGACCATTGGTCCACCTAGCTCAGTATTGTCTGCACAGACTGGCAGCAGCTTCTCCAAAGTTGTAGACAGGAGTCTCTCTCAGCCCTTTTGGGAGAGGGAGGGAACTTGGAACCTTCTGCATGCAAGCAGGCAGATGCCCTTCCCAGAGCGGCCCCATCCCCTGAGGGGAATATCTTACAGTGCTCACATATGTCATCTCCCATTCAAATGCAAACCAGGGCAGACCCTGCTTAGCAAAGGGAACAAGTCATGCTTGCTACCACAAGACCAGCCTCTTCTGGAGGGCACTGAAAACATTAAGTAAGATGATTCAAACAGGGAGCAGCAGAGGAAAGCAGCAAAGAAACCAAAGGATGGGCTAAATCAGGCTGATTAATTTCGCTGTCCATCGTCATCCTGCGGAAGCACATGTCTGTATGCCAGGGGCTCATTGGGACATAAATGGAATAGCTAGTCCGGGAGCCAGAGATGCAAGTTTGGACCGGATGGAGAACAAGAACAGCCAGGGCGCATGGGCAGGGAATAAACCAACCCAAGAAGACTGGGCTGGATTCAGGGCAGATAACAGGCTCAGGAAAGGGTCTAATTCAACAGATTTGGCACATGTCAAGGAGAAAGAGAAACAAAGGAATCAAACCCCCAGGTTTCAGGCAAACCCAGCAAACATGTCTGTGTTTCTTCTGCATGCCTTGCCATGAGATTACAGCAAGGCAACATAATCTCCAGGTGAGTTTAACTGAAAGTCAGCAGGATATGAATAAAGAACCATGCCTGGTGACATACATGTTGTTGAGGGACCTGTTTCTGCTCATTGGTGTCAGTGAAAATCAAAGGATGACCATGAAGAAAGGCCTGTGATCGTGCTTTGTGCATCCATCTCTGCATGATGGGAGCAGTGCGGAAGGAAACGTGCAAAGTTGCTCTCTGGGTGGGAAGCATTTTTATTTATTTATTTTTTGCCTTCATGCTGATATCATCTGAAGTCACAATCACTTGTTCCATGGATCTGCAGCAACAGGGTTTAGAACTGAAAGGGAGTTTCTTTGGGGGATTTTCAAGCCCAAATGTTGCTTCTGCTTTGCTTGAATGTAACTCCAGGAATGTCCTTTAGAACTGTCAGCATCCCTCGGGGCTCTGTAAAAAGTAGTGGGTGGACTGACAGTGAAAAGAAGGTAAGGGCAAAAGACTCCAAAGTATGGTCTGCACAGCATGAACAGATGCGATCAGAATTTAGGCGCTCAGCATATGTGAAGGCAAGAAAGGGACATTCAAAGCAGGGCTGTTTTTCTTCGATAGCACACTAGAGGGCGCAGGTCATCCACAGTTTATTTAAGTTATTTGTGAGACTATTTTGAAACTTGCGGGGGGGGGGGTGTTTCAGAAGGCCATTCTTCCCCACAGCACTGTGGCTTTTGCTTTTACCTCGTAATAGGCTTCACATGACACAGAGCTCGATAAAGGGATCTGACACAGGGTTGTCTGAACATGGGGCAGGCAAGACAGTGCAAACTCTAATGGGAGCTGTTGAACCACCGAAAACCTGGTGATGACTGAGGAGGCAACTGCCCCTTCTGAGACTCCTAGGGCAGCCCTCCTCCTGAAGAGGCATCCGAGTGAGTCTCCTTCTCCTCTTGAGTAAACCCACTGAGAGGGAAGCCCCAATCAGCCAGATATGTGCTTTCCTTCAGCCCGGTATCACCTTTGCTCCTGATGACCTGGGGTAATGGCAAGGTCTAGTGAAGTGGCTGGAAGTCCGCCAGGGGGTACCAGTGCTCCAGGAAACCCCAGCTCTGATGGATCCAGGGGTCTGTTACCAGAGTTGGGGATCCAGGCCAGGGTGGACTCCCCCTCTTCCTCCAATCCAGTATCCTCTGGGCCACTGAACCCTGACAAGGATAAATGCAATGGCTGCCACACATCTGACTGCCAAACATGTTGATGGCAACTACGTTGGGCCCAGCAGTATGGGTGCCACTCCTCTAAGGCAGCTTACCATGGTGTTGCTGTGGTAAGCATCTACATACCAGGAAACGTGGGCAGGGCTAATCGCATGGGTCACGCCAGCCAAGTGATGATTGGATGAAAAAGACCCATGCAATTGGCTCCACCCACATAGTTACAGCATATGGGCACTTATCACAGGAGCATGAAATATTGCTATGGAGAAGCAGCATCCTCATGCCACCAAGATAACATCAGAAGAAACTCTAGAACCCTTTGCATTAACTCCAACTTACCAATTTAAATGACTCTAGCCCTATTCAGACAATGGCCGCATTCACATGTAACATGGAAATGCAGGTCCAATGGACCCCGCGGTTCCACACACATCCTCCCCCCAATCTCCTGTCTAAATTCAGATGTCACAGAGAGCTCCCTCTCTGCAGTATCACTGACTGCAGAGGTGGAGAGACTGGCTGCTTGGGCTTCCTTTGTGACTGAAGGACAGCCCTGCAGCCAATAGCAGCCGAAGCCAGGGAGGAGCTTCCTCCCTAATCTCTGGTTGTGAAACAGCCTGACAGCGGTGCCACATTTGGACATAATGCTGGCACCACAGAACTGGAAATGAAGGCAGCAGAACTTACTACAAACTGAAGGGACAGATCAAAATCTGGGGAAGGAAACTGCGGGTCCATTTTCCAGCAAAACTGTGGTTGCCCACATTCAGACAAACAGAAAATGAAACCAGAGGACCCTTCACCTCCGGTTTTGTATCACATGCGAATGCAGCCACTATGTTGTATCTGCATTCATATGTCTGTAAATCACATACATGTTTTTGTGTGTGACTGACTGTACCTGCATTCGTTTAAAATATAAGCCTGGGCACAGGCCCCCTGAAATGCAGGATACAGATAGGAAGAGCACTGCTGTACCTGTCTTCAACATAATGTGTGAATAACTGTACCTGAGTACACTGTACACTAGGGATGTGCCCAAATGGACTCGGGCAGCCACAAGCAGGGCAGGGAGAAGTTCTCTTAAGAAGCAGGTAAGCAGGCCCTTACCTGCTCTGCTGCCCCTTTTACAGGCGTGGTGCTTGCTCTACCAAAGGCCACACAGAGCTGCAGCGCTGTTCCCTGTAGCCTATACGTGGCATCGGCACAGGCTGCAGGCGCTCGAGCCGGTTTGGTGCTTCCCTACTGTACACTCATTGTACAAATGTTGAACATAACATGTAAATTTATTTTATTTTATTTTAAAATAAATTTGCATGTTACTTATTTTAGTCATTTATTTTAACGAATGTTTTAACTTTTTGTTTGTTTGCTTGTTGTAAACTGCCCAGAGACGTGAGTTTTGGGCGGTAGAGAAATATGTTAATTAATTAATTAATTAATTAAACAAACAAACAAATAAATAAATAAGGCTTCAGTCACACAGCAACTGCCAAAGCCATTGCACAGATGGGGAAAATGCAGAATCTAAATTCACCTGCAAGAGAAACTATGGATTGAGGCACCAGGTTAAAAGAAGAGACACACAGAGACAGTACAAAAGCAGGCATGCAGCTGGAGCTTTATTTGTTCTCTCTGCCACAGAGGTTCCCACCGCCAAAGAGATGAGCAAGCAACCTTTTTAAAAAGTGGCTAGTCTCCTTGGCAGTGGGAACAGCTGTGGAGCGCAGTTTTCTCCCATACATGCATGACTGGTTTCTGACCCTGAACAGGCGATATTCTTCTTGTGGGCATTGATCCAAAGAGATAATAAACTTTATTTGGCCCAATATATATATATATATAAAGGGCTGGAAGCAAACATTTGATACAGAAGTTTTATCAGACTTAGAGGCTCAGAGAAAGAGAGAAAGTGATTGTATTTTTAGGAGGGTGTTGACCAAGTCAGGTCTTCTGATTTCAGGACAAAGAAGCAGGAACTCATTTAATTAGAACACTTTGATTTAATTAACCATATACTAATAGGTTGTGCTGTTAAAAGTTCAAGTTACAGAAATTCTTTCCAGCAGCAAAGCACTAACATATTGATTCCCTTTGGAAAGAACCACTAAGAGAAGGGCATGTCTGTTTTTTCAGTACTGCTAGAGCGTCACAGCAGCTTTCAAATTTTTCTGAATCAAATACAAAAGCTCTGCATGCTACATGTGAATATGGTATGCAGATATAGAAGATCTTCTGGGGCCTACAACCTAGGAACCGATGGGTTATTTCAAATCAAAATGAGAACTTACCCCTAAAAAGTGAGCCAAACCAGGTGGATCTTGTAATGTTTCTGAAATTGTTTCTGAAATTGTATTTATATTCCATCTCTATGTATGCTCAAGACCGATTGCAATGAATCTAGAATACTTAATGTGTAGTGGAATCTTATGCATTTAGAAGCAAGTCCTATGGAATTCAATAGGGCTTCCTCTCAAGTGAACAGGCTAACTGATAGTTTAAAACAATGTTTCTTTTTCATCTGGAGAGAGAGAGAGAGAGAGAGAGAGAGAGAGAGAGAGAGAGCCACACTGCCCCCTTTTACAGAAAGACATCCCCCTTCGGCAATTATTATGTATTTATGGCAATAATTATGAATTTATTTGGTGATCTTTATGTATTTATGCCCTGTCTCCAAAGCATTATTATTTTGCTTTGGAGAAAGGGCATGCGTAACTTGCTCCATTATTTGTTTGTTTGTTTTAAAATATTTATATACTGCCCAAAACTTTATGTCTCTGGGCAGTTTACAGTAAAACAATACAAATTAAAACAAAGTTAAAACAGTAAAACATTAAAACAATTTAAAATTTAACACAATGTTAAAACTGTAAATACTGTTAAAAACTATAAATCTAATTAAAAGCCTGGGTGAACAAATGTGTCTTGACTGCCTTTTAAAAAGTTGTCAGAGGTGGGGAGGCTCTTATTTCAACAGGGAGCACATTCCACAGCCTCGGGGCGGCAACAGAGAAGGCCCATCCCCGAGTAGCCACCAGAGGAGCCGATGGCAACTGTCGACAGACCTCTCCAGATGGTCTCAATGGGTGGCAGGGCTCATGGCAAAGAAGACGTTCTCTTAAATACCCAGGGCCGAAGCTGTTTAAGCCCTTATAGGTTATAACCAGCACTTTGTATTTCGCCCAGAAACATATTGATAGCCAGTGTAGTTCTTTTAATATAGGAGTAATATGGTCTCTCTGAGATGACCCAGAGACCACCCTGGCTGTCACATTCTGTACCAACTGCAGTTTCTGGACTGGTACAAAGGCAGCCCCACATACAGTGCATTGCAATAGTCAAATCTGGAGGTTACCAGCATATGCATGACTGTGGTCATTTATCTTAAGAAACTGACACAGCTGGAATATCAGCTGAAGCTGATAAAAAGCATTTCTGGCCACCGCCTCGACCTGGGTCACCAGGGAGAGGTTTGTATCCAGTAGCTCCCTCAGACTACATACATATTCCTTCTGGGAAAGTGTGACCCCATCCAGAACCAGCAGATCGAAATCATCTGCTGAATTCCAACCCTGCACAATAAGTACCTCTGTATTATCTGGATTCTGTCTCATTTTGTTATCCCTCTTCCAGCCCTTTACGGTCTCCAGGCAGGCATTTAGGGAAATTATGCCCTTTCCTGAAGATGTTGACATTGAGAAATAGATTTGCATAGGAAGATAGTGCATAGGAAAGTATGCCAATATAGGAAGACCCATCTCTCCTGGTATGTAGGGGAATGAGTGTGCTCTAAAGGCAGGGAGTTTCAAGCCCCTCCTTTTGGAGACAACACCATCTCTTATGCACTGAGAGGGACACGTCCTTCCCATTGCATTATGGAATGAGTCAGCTCCAAGAATTGGTGGTTTAGATAGATAGATAGATAGATAGATAGATAGATAGATAGATAGATAGATAGATAGATAGATAGATAGAAAATGGCTCTCTGTCCCCAAAGGGCTCATAATCTAAAAATGAAATGTAAGATCGACACCAGCAACAGCCACTGGAGGGATGCTATGCTGGGGTTGGATAGGGCCAGTTGCTCTCCCCCTGCTCAGTAAAGAGAATCACCACTTTTAAAAGGTGCCTCTTTGCTCAGTTAGCAGAGGACTATGCGGGGGGAATATTTATTTATTCATTCATTGAATGTATATACCGCCTAGTATAGAAATCTCTAGGTGGTGCGCAAAAATATAACACATTTAAAATTCATAAAAAGATAAAAATCATAAGAGATAAAAACACATTAAAATTTAAAATTTGGTTTCAGTTGAAGGCCTGGGAAAATAGGTATGTCTTCAGGGTCCTCCTAAAAACAAACAGAGAAGGAGATGTTCTTATTTCAGTAGGGAGTACGTTCCAAAGCCCTGATCTTAATAGGCGACAGGGTTCATGACATAGAAGGCGCTCTCTTAAGTAACCTGGACCTAAGCTGTTAAGGGCTTTATAGGTAATAACCAGCACTTTGTATTTCACCCGGAAACATATCGGCAGCCAGTGCAGTTCTTTCAAAACTGGTGTTGTGTGGTCCCTTCGTGTTGTCCCAGAGACCAATCTGGCTGCCTCATTCTGTACCAATTGTTGTTTCCGAACTAAGTACAAAGGCAGCCCCATGTAGAGTGCACTACAGTAGTCAAGCCTAGCGGTAAGTAGCATATGTACCACCGTATTTAGATCATTTGTCTCCAGAAGTGGACGTATCTGGCATATCAGCTGAAGCTGATCAAAAGCACTCCTGGCCACAGCCTCAACCTGAGAAACCAGGTAGAGTTTGGGATCCAGGAGGACTCCCAGCCTATGAACCTGATCTGAATGTGAACCTGAATATGAAAGTGCGATACCTCTGTACCCATAAGTATTTTGAACCAAGTGTACCATTTTCAGACAAAAAGCAAAGTAAGATGTCCAGCAACCAGGAATGCAAATATTGATGCACAGTCTCAATATTGCTGAGCGGACATAACAGGGAGATGACCCTGTCCGCAAGTATGACTTTAAGAAATAAACACTCTCTCTGTTCAAAAGGCTTCCCCTCCTCCTCCTCAGCCAAAAAAGAAACTGGGACAGGGTGGATTTATTTCAGGAGTCTCGGGGACTTCCACGTAGCTGTTTTTCAGTGATCAAAGTTACAAGATGGTTTTCATAGTAAGACATATTTTGGATGCTTTTTATGAGATTAGATGACCGAAAAGATGGCTTCAGGCCCAACTATACTTAGCCTCTACTTGTCGTGTCACTTGAGCAAGTTTCTCGAGGGTGCAAGGCCACTGAAGTGGAAGGCACAGCCCATCCAGCGTGGTGTAGTGGTTAGAGTGCTGGACTAGGACCAGGGAGACCCGAGTTCAAATCCCCATTCAGCCATGATACTAGCTGGGTGACTCTGGGCCAGTCACTTCTCTCTCAGCCTAACCTACTTCACAGGGTTGTTGTGAGGAGAAACCTAAGTATGTAGTACACCTCTCTGGGCTCCTTGGAGGAAGAGCAGGATATAAAATGCAAAATATGATAATATAATAATAATGACTTGTAGAACTGGGGGCAATAACCCCTAAAAATTGAGGGCAATTATTCCTAAGGATATCTATTTCTCCTAGCGACAGTATTCCAGTTCCAAATTCTGTTCCAAATTCTGAGTTTTAATTTCAGGTGGAGCTGAAGAATGCACACAAACTGAAACACCATCTCTAGGAAGGGGCAAACTGCTCAGTTCATTTCAATTGTCAATTCTGAAACCCAGTTAACAATAGCTTCTTTTTCAACCTGGACCTTTTACACATAGTCCATTTTACCAAACAACTTCATTTAGGAACTTTCAGCCTACTCCCTTTTAACCCTTCTTTCTCTGCTTGCTTTCTACTCTGTAAATCGTCCAGGTTGTCTTTTTGCTTCCCCTCAAGTCAGAAGAGAGAAGAGCACTAATTGCACTCTATGTTACACCACAAAGCATGTGATATAGCTGCCATGTGAATTAAGGCTTGGTCTAGCAAGCCTGCCTTTTCACACGGGTCTTCAAACTTGGATCCCCAGATGTTGCTGGACTGTAACTTCCATATTTCCCAGCCACAACAGCCTGCCATTGTGGCTGGGGATGATGGGAGTTGTAGTCCAACAATAACTGAGGACCCAAGTTTGAGAATCCTTGTCTAATGCTAGTCTTTAGATGGATGTGGACATCCTTGATGCCCGTGGCACTTCACAAGGCCAGCAGGGCAGGGAAGAGCTTAGTGGTAGAAGGCATATTTCACATACTGAAGATCACTAGCTTTAAAAGTTCTCAAGTTGCAAAGCTCAAAAAGATCCCCTCCCTGGACTTTAGAGAGCCGCCAGCAAAGAAAACTGGGATAGATGGACAAATGGTTTATTCAGTATAAGGCAGCTCCACATGTTCACTATACCTAACTGTGCTGATGATCAGCATTATTAACCACTATCTAATCCAGTTGCTGCTTATGGACATGAACAGTAAAATAACTGAGTGGAGGCAGACGCGTATCTAGGGAAAATAGCGCCCAGGGCAAACACTGAAATTGCGCCCCCTGTCCAAACATCTGACACCCATCTTTCAGATAACTTCACCATAATATCAGCTCAAAAATACAAGTCAAGCTTGTTAATCTTTTCATATTTCAAAAACTATTTAGCAGTGGATGTAGCCAGACCAAAAAATGCTGGAAAACTACAAATTTCAGTATTCTGGGGCTCATGAAATACCCAAATACTATGTGGAGGTGTACTTGGAAAACTAAACAGAAGTGCCTGTCTAATTCTCTACTATGTATTGTAGCATCTCCATTACATAAGTTTTAAAAATCAATGGAGAATTTGACTTTTCCCAGATACTCAGTAAATAATTAAAGGATATGCAGAGTAAACTGTGTTACTGCTTGGAATATATTCTAGTCTTTCAGAAAGACAGTTAAAATGAGAGAAAGAGAGCAAGAAACTCCCAGTGGGCCTTAATAATACGGATTTCACACTGATTCAGAGACAAACTCACCATTAATAACCATATTATTAAGACATCATATTTAACTCACTTATCACAAGAAGCAAAGTAAGAGCAAATGAATACAATCCTAGCTCATAAGCTTCAGCTCATTATTCACAAGCCCTGATTCTCTGTACATAGTGCCAATCTAAATATGTGTACAGTGTCTTATATTATATTGATTTTTAAATTTTTTTTTTACCTGTAGCCCCTTCAGGGGGCTTCCTAAAGGCCGTGGGGGGTCTGCCCTCCCCCTGCTGGCCTCTAGGGCCTCGCAGGGACCAATTGAGCATGTGCAGTAGCCATTTTTTAAAATAATTTTTTTTAAAATGGCTGCTGAAAACAAAATGGCCACCATGCATGCTCAAATGACCTCTGCAAGGCCTGGCATGGCCTAGGGCCTCACAGAGGCCATCTGAGCATGCGCAGTGGCCATTTTGTTTTTGGCAGCCTTTAAAAAAAAAAATTAATTCTACAAAATGGCGTGCCCCTTCAAGTGGCGCCCGGGGCATGTGCCCTGCCTGCCCCACCATAGATACGCCCCTGAGCGGAGGAGATGTAGGATCCTAAACTCGAGCTTGAGTGAGGTGGGAGAGATTCCCTCCATATCTCCCTCCTCCTTGAAATTATTTCCTGTTGGCATACTGGAATATCCTAATACCAGGTCAAGACCTACCAGCTACAGCAAGTGCCATCATTTCTTCCCAGGTGGACTACTCTGCTCACTCCACAACTCTTCTCCCAAATGTGCCAGCATTGTTCACCATCTCCCCTTCTGGAGTTGAGTCCTCCACAGTTTGGCCATAATATGCTGACGTGTTATCTAGGATGCCTATTGATATGGACAGTTAGCATGACACAGAGTACTAATAAAAACAAACCAACTACTCATGTTGTGGATGCCATTTTACAAGCTGCAGACAGGCAGGAAGAGGGGGACTGTGTCTTGGGTGACAGCTGTGACTTGCAACCCAGTGGTTGTGGATGGGTTTGCTGAAGGTGTTTGCATCCCATCTCACATCTCGCATCCCATCTTGCAGGAAGAACTCCAAATAGCCAAGAGAGCAGCTCCTGACATTTCTTACATCCTACAGCATAAGGCTTTGGAGCACAAACTCACCAGCTCTGTCCATTCTAAAGAAAGCCTTGTTTTACTACGGGAATGGCATCAATTATATGTGAACTCTGAGGGCTGCTTATATCAGAAACACAAGTCAGGTAATCAACTTGTTTTACCACAAAAAGATAAGACATTAGTATTTCAGGAACTGCATGAGCTAATGGGACATCTTGGTGGTAATTGGGTCTTTGCCTTGGAAAGGGAACAATTCTATTGGCCTCACATGAAGAAAAATGTAGAACACTATGTTACCAACATCTGCAGTTGAATCAAGCAAAAGAAACCTCATCGCTCTGATAAAGCCCGACTAATTAGTGTTGTCGCTTCAGAGCCTTTTGAGTTAGTGTCCATTGATTTCTTGCATTTAGACAGAATATATCTTAGTCCTGCTGGATCATTTTACTAGATTTATGCAGGTATATCCTGCTACCAATAAGTCTGGGAGAACAGCAGCAGACAAAGTATTCAATGATTTTATTCTGATATTTAGTTGTTTCCCCAAAATGAATACAGAATCATTGCAGGAGAGTAACAGCAGGGGAGTAGCAGCAGGAGAGAAGGCATGCCATCAACAACTGCCTGTGGCTTTCAGCAGCATCTGGTGGGCCACTGTGCGAAACAGGATGCTGGACTAGATGGGCCTTGGGCCTGATCCAGCAGGGCTGTTCTTATGTTCTTAACCATGAAAATCACTGGGTGACTCTAGACCAGTCATGTATCTCTCAGCCTAACCTACCTCACAGGGTTGTTGTGAGGATAAAAATAACCATGTACACCACTCTGAGCTCCTTGGAGGAACTCATGTCTACAATTACACACAACATGAAGCCACTAGATTCTTCCCTCCTTTATTTGTTGTTTGGGAGATCCCCACATATAACAATAGACATTGCTTTGGGGTTTTCACTGAGCACTGCATCTTCATCGAAAGACCATAGTACTTATATAGGCAGATGAAAACAATAGATGAAGGAAGGATATGAATTGAAATCACAATATTCCCAAACATCTGTTCTCTGTGGAAAACACTGTTATGACCAGGGAATACATGGTGCTACTCTTAGCCCTGGAGACAGGGTACTAGTTTGGAATCTTTCTGGAAGAGGAGGCCCTGGGAAACTGGGAGCTTACTGGGAAGAAAAAATACTTGTCCAACTCCTGAGGAAAAGTTGTGGCCCTGTATATGCAGTGCAAGAGGAAAATAGCAATGGGAAATTAGGGTCCTTCATCATAATTTATTTCATCCCTGTCACTTTTTAACCACAAGAGCAAGCTTCAATCACAAATACATTACACAGGAAATCAAGACACCACAAAAGTACTTTGTATCCCTGCTCTAGTGAGTCACAGACTGACTCCAACTCTTTGGATGATGATGATCATCTATATTTTGCCCCTCTACCACATGCAAGACACATGGTGGATAGCACACTTGTCCCAAGTGCACCCAACCTTTCTCCTTCTGATGAACCAGAGTTTAATCCTGCCACCCCATGACACTGCAGATCAACCTATGGATTTACCTGAAGAAGATGTCAAAAGGCTGGAATCTTCTTCTGCACCTGGGTGTGGGAAGCTGTCAGAGACCGAGAAGCAATTCTGACGATCAGTGGAAAGCGGGCTAAGGGTGCTTAGCCCACTTCCCACTGATCGTGAGACTCACCGGGCTCACAGCCGAGCCTGGTTCAGTCAAAGCAGGTCACCTGCTTAAGTAGCCCTCCTCTAAGCCCAGGTTAGTGGAGCAAGTGCTCCACTAACCCAGGCTGTCCGCAACGTGGCTCCATGCTGTGGCAACTCACGAGTAGACTCCTGACCAGGAGGCTCTCCAGCATGCCCTGCGCGCTAGTGCAGGGCATGCTGGAGCTTCCGGGGACCACGCGGCCCCCGATCCTCCCAGCCCCCGCCAGCTCCGTAACGGAGCCAGTAGTCATGTGGGCGGCCACTTCGGCTGCCCAGAGCAGACTGATCGGTTGTCTGAGGGGAGAGCAGGCTAAGCCCGCTCTCCCTGCTAACCCTCCCCAGGCTCTTCTCACGGATCGTGAGAAGAGCCTCCGAGTCTACTGGATGTCATCTAGTGAGAGAGAAATGGACCCCACATGTACTGACCTATGACCAATTAGGGATGCCCTCGTACCAGCATCTTCCTTTAACTGATGTTCCTTGGTGTTATCCTAAGTTATGTGCCATGTTATTGTCCAGTTCCTGTATTCTATCCTGGTTGATGTGCACCAATGTAAAATGAGGGGTATATTTTTTGTGGGAGGGAGAGTGTGAAAGGAATTGAAATGCAATCTAGTCTGGTTAAGGCTTTGTTGGTATTGATCGTTAATATAATACTGTCAATCTAAAAGGGAAAGCCTAGTGGAACTCTGGGGAAAAGCAGGCAGGGAAACCCAGAATAGTTTTAGCGTTGGCCTAGACAGAGAGCAACGAGGTTGTAAAAGTATTCTGCTGAGTTGTGAAGCGATAAAGCTTTGGGGGTTTTTTTCATGATCTCCTTGGATTGTGGTGTAACACTGGCTGTAATTACTAAACAGTGAGGGAAAGCCCCTCTGCAGATGTCCACCACCAGCTGTATACTGTGATTTCAAATCTTCCAGAGTGAAACCCTAGCAGGGCTAGAATTGTGCCCTTTGCAATAAAAGCACAACACTTGGTATGTACAAAATGTGTTTTATAAAGCTCAGATTAAGAGAAGGAAGCATTCCAAATATCATTGCAATTAAGACTTCCTAATATTTGGGGAAGTCTCACTGAGTCCAACAGGGCTCTCTCCCAACTGAGCATACTTACCTGGGAGTAAGCCCACAGAACTCAGTGGTACTTACTTCCATGAATATTAGGGATGCATCCCTATCTTAATTTGAGCATCATTGTATATATCAAGTGTCATGTTTTTTTAATCCTGAAGCATATTTCCCCTCTTTTTTTTACGAAGTTGTTTTTTCTCTGGTAATTTTCTGTGTAGATGGACTCTAAGAAAGTCTGTTAACTTTCCCACATAAATGGGAGGATAGATTTTGTGCTGGAACATACAAGTGTCAAGCTGAAGGAACACAAAGCCTTCACACTGGGTGCTCTCCAGCCTGAGTGATGGTCTAGTGCAGACAGTGGTGGCCAGTGAGGGCAGTGCTGGGGGACAATGAGAGGTACATTTAAAAAGTAATTACCAGTGGTAATGCTGGCACCTTCAAGATGGAGGAGAGGTCTGTCATTGGCTACTAGTTGGAGGGCTAGAGGCCACCTCCAGCCTCAGAGGCAGGATGCCTCTGAGTACCAGTTGTAGGGGAGTAACAGCAGGAGAGAGGGCATGCCCTCAACTCCTGCTGTAGGCTTCCAGCGGCATCTGGTGGGCCACTGTGTGAAACAAGATGCTGGACTAGATGGGTCTTGGGCCTGATCCAGCAGGGCTCTTCTTATGTTCTTATGCTGCGAGCAACAGTGCCCCACCTGCCATCCCACTGCACCGCAGCTCCGGCACTCATCTGGCCTCTGTGCATGCACAGAGGTCATTTGTGTGGTCGGCATGGTGTTGCTGACCATGCTGACATTAATCACTTTTAAAAGATACCTCTCACCGCCCCTGCAGTGCTGCCCTCATTGGCTGCTGCTGAGCTCAGGGGCTCCTGACCTTGAGTTTGGGACCTTGAGTTGTCGGATTACAACTCCCCTGTTTTTAAAACTCCCTGCTTTGTGTTTGTAATCGTTTTAACATTTTAAATTTTAATTGTTGTGATGTTTTGATCTTTTCATCTGTTGTTTTTATCGTTCTGTTATAAACCGCCCAGTGACTTGCGTTTTGGGAGGTATGCAAAGGTGTTCAATCAATCAATAAATAATAAAATAAATCATCCTCAGACACAATGGTCAAAGGACAAGTGGGGAGACTGAGAACTCCTGCTCTAGTTGAGAGTGTGGCTCACACAGACCTTAAACATGCCTCCAAAAACCGGCTTACCTTTAGGTCCATTCACACATTATGTTCAACACTCGTAAAAGAGTTTACATTGTACACAGGTACGGTCATTCACATGTCATGTTGAACGCCGGTACAGAAGTACACTTCCTATCTGTACAGTGCATTTGAAGGGCCTGTACTCAGGTTCAGTTTTTATATGAACGCAGCTACAGCCATTTATACAAATACATGTACGAGTGTACAGACATTAGTACTACATTCATACAGTATAATGTCTGTATCAGGTTTATGTGTAGTTAAGTTACAACCTCTAGATCACAGTGCCTCTTTGTCAAATGACAAATCCAGTAGTTTTTTTCACAGAATGGTTGTGAAGAGATGGGTTGTTTTAAAAACTACTTCACGTATCTACTTGGAATAAAGGCCCAGAGATTTCATTGGAAAGTACTTCCACCACCCCCACCCCTACCTTGTCTATTATCAGGTTGAATGATTACATACCCAGTTAGAAACTATATTGAATATACCATCCAATATGTATACACCTTGCCCAGGATATAAAATAGATTAGGAAAGCCAATTGGTCAGGTGTCTTTTGGATTTTCCTTTTCTTATACACAGTGTTTAAAAGCAAAATATTCATAACATGGAGGAAGAACAAACAACCCTGTGCTCTGCTCTGCTTATTGACTTCTGACACCCTTTATGCTTTTAAATGCCAATTAACAGGTGTCAGAAATGCTGGTTCTTACCAGGAGACCCATGTCTGCATAACAGGCCAAGTATTTGGACGATCCCAACCCCCTAGCATAAATATCATGGCGTTTGAGCCCCCCTGGGGCCTGTGGAGTTTACAACTATGCTGTCAAGATCCTCTTCACTGACAGAGCCCTTGAAGTCATGCCAGAGAGCGAGGGACTCCAGCGCTTTTATGTGCTCCCAAACACCAGCCCTGGCTCCAGAAGCCAGCCCTCTCCGCACTCCGAATGCGGGTGTGAATCTCAAACATCGAGCTGACATTCCAACCGAGAGTGCGACAGCGCATGCCTGCAGGGTGATGCCAGAACAGCAGGTGACGCTGGCCCAGAGCAGTGAAGGGGGGGAAAGTAGCTCAGTGGCTTCTGGTTACATGTCCTCAGAACTCTACAGGATGGAATTAGGGACAGGGGAACAGTTATAAAATGAGGTTACAAAATCCGGATGTCCAGATCAAATTGAGATGGTTGTAAGGGATAGCATTATAGGCATAGACTATGATAACATAACTCTCAGTGGCGGGAGCATATCCCCTTGCACCTGACTTTAGCTTATCCTAGGATGAATCACATTGCAGACCAGTGATCCAAAACACTCTTCCAGTCTCTCTAGAGATGGTGGGTGGGTGGGGGGAGATGTAGAAGAAGGGGACAGTGTGTCAGAGTGGTGGCACAAGGGCAGATGGGAGCATATAACCAAACTCTGAAATGGATAATCACAGCACTTCCTTACCAAACCCAAAACAAACCCTTGTTAATACTGGAGTTTCCTTCTAACATGAAATTGTTTCCTAGCTTACACAGAAGTTGATTAGGCAAATCATAACTTTGTATTTCTTTGTTGAACCCTCAAAAGCACTAAAGATGCCTATCACATCAGGGTTGACCCTAATTTGGAAGGATGGAGATGTGGGCCTGGATCCCCAGAGCTCTGCAACCTGTTCTTTGTGCCGATGGGAGTTTTGGGGGCTTGCATTTATGGACCGCCACCAGGCCCGTGTGCTATATGGCAAATGTCTTTTGAAACCAAACATAGCTTCCAGAGCCATCTGTAATACAACGTGAGGGGTCAGGCATTCAAAGGGGAAATGTCAACCTGTCCACTTTCCCCTTGGACACCTGAAGTAGCTCTTTACATCCCAGCCATGGTACTAAACAAATGAAGATTAATCTGAAACATACTTAATGTGGAGTGTAGAGAGTTTTGAACCAGATGGACCAATAGTCTCATGATTGGTTCCAGGTTTTGGGGAACCCTCAACAAACTGCCTTGCCTGGGCCACATTCTGCCTCGGTGGGTCCTAAGTTCAAAGATCCTACGAGAGTATTTATCTATACATTTATATCCTAGTATTCCTCCAAGGAACCAGAGCAGTGCACATGGTTATGTTTATCCTCACAGCAACCCTGTGCAGCAGGTTAGGCGCAGCAATCCTGTGCAGTAGGAGATTGGTGACTGACCCAGAGTCACCCAATGAGTTTCATAGCTAAATGGGGATGTGAACTTGGGTCTCCCTGGCCCTAGTCCAACACTCTAACCACTACACCATGCTGGCTTTCATAATGAGAGTGATTTTCTCTAGGATTGCTCTGCCATCACCACACAATGGTTATGGGTGCAGAGATGATCTCAGGCAGGGGCATAACAATAGGGGGGCAGGCAGGGCACGTGCCCTGGGCGCCAATCTGGTGGGTCACGTGGGGGGGCGCCAAAAAGTGGCATGCCCCCCGACCCCCCCCCCCCGGATCGCGCGTCGGTGGCGGCGGGAGTGAGTGTGGCAGTGGCGGGCGGTGGCGGATCGCCGAGTGCGGCGGTGGCAGGCGGCGATCCAGTGCGGCGGTGGCGGGCGGCAGCGAATCGCCGAGTGTGGCGGTGGCAGGCGGCGGCAGATCGCCAAGTGTAGCAGACCGACGCCGAGGCCTGCTGTCTGGCCCGGCATCGCTTCCCAACTGCACAGGCACGCCTGCGCAGTTCCCGCCACCACACTGGATCGCCGCCCGCCACTGCCGCACTCGGCGATCTGCCGCCACCCGCCACCCGATCTGCCGCCGCCCGCCACCGCCACGCTCACTCCAGCCAGCCCAGGGGGGCGCAAGTATGTGTGGGGGGGGCCGGGGGCGCAATTTCAGGGGCAGAGCTTGCCCTGGGTGCCGTTTCCCCCCATTACGCCTCTGGTCTCAGGGATCAGCAGTGGGTGCTTCTGAGGACCCTGGGTCCATGGCAGTTGTCCAGCGATACTGACCCAACTCTAGTCCTGAATGGGCTGAATCACTATAACTGGGCTCCATTAGGGGGCCCAGGTCCATATGCCCATGCTCCTAGATGGCCCCATGATGTTCCCCAAGGGAAAAGAGGGCACCTTTTATATTTCTGGAATGCCTTGGCCCTAGAGTACTGGAATTTGGCACAGATGTAGTACATATCAGCATGACTCTGAGGCTGTTCTCACACACAGGCAAAAGCAGGCTAATGGAGCCAAGCCTGGTCTTACCCGCACATGAGATCCAGGGGATCGTATCGCATCCCAGCAGCTCCTCAATGGCAAACCTGCCAAACTAGCCACCCTTTTAAATGGGGTTAAGAGAGCTAGAATTCCCTTAGCCCCATTTTAAAAATCATCTGCCTATTGGAAGACTACGGGGCTGCCAGCCAGTGTTGGGGGAATTCCCATCATGAACCATGGACTCGCACAATGCATTATGGGAGTTCTGGGGGTTGGGGTGTCCCAGCTCATGATCCTCCAGACTGCCTGAGGGAAAAGCTGCATGTCTGGGTGCGCTATCTCTGCCTGCAGACCAACAGCAAGGATTGTCTGAGGGGGAGGTAAGTGATTTTCCTGTTTGTTTGTTTTTACATTTTTATATCCCACTCTTCCTTCAAGGAGCCCAGAGTGGTGTACTACCTACTTAAGTTTCTCCTCACAACAACCCTGTGAAGTAGGCCAGTGACTGGCCCAGAGTCACCAAGCAAGTCTCATGGCTGAATGGGGATTTGAACTCGGGTCTCCCTGGTCCTAGTCCAGCACTCTCACCACTATACCACACTGGCTCTCTCAAGTTTTGAGGCTTCCTCACCTGCCCCTTCAAGCCCTTTCTTACGGATTGCGAGAAAGGGCTCTCTGTGTACTGATCATGAAGCAGATCAGGCAGTCCATTGAATTGTTTTTTTAAGCTTCAAAAAGGTTCTGTAAGTGGCTTGTTTCATGGCAGAACATTACAAAAATTTCTGGAACAGAAGCCTCCCCTTTGACCACCGTTCTACCCCCATGTTGAGGAATCTGCCCATTACCTTCATTAAAAAGGGGTAAACATCATCTCCTTTTCAGCCCCCGCCTTTTGCCCAACCCATTACATTTCCAGAATGGCTGGACAGAGTTCTGAACTTGAGCACAAAGCCCAAGGTGGCCAGACTCTGGGTATTTTTATTTCGAGGAAATTGGCCAATCCCATGCTTTTTAATGAATTTCTCCTTACTGCAGATAAGCTGCCAGAAAGAGTATTCTCTATCCATAGACTACTTCACATCTAGTGAAAGTCAAACCGTTACATCTGAATAAACAAACTATTTTATTTTATTTTTACAAATGCACTATGCTCAAGTTGGTTTGTGATCCAAAAGATGTGCATAAGAACTGTGAAGAAAGGGGCATGTGTTGTGTTTTTAGTTTCCGCCCCTTACGAATGCACTATATGTCCAAGTCAGTTTTGTGTTTAAACTGTGGAGCAAGGCACACGGGTTATGTCCTAGTTAGTTTGTGAATGAGCAAGAAACTATGTGAATCCATTGGGCTTGTGTGGTTTTGTTGTTGTTGTCATTGTTTGGCAAATGCACTCTGGCCCAGACCTGTGGGTTTGTGATGAATGATCAAGAATATGTATCCTTTGGGGTTTGTGTAGTCCTTCCCCCCACCCTCCAAATGCACTCTGGCCCAGAGCTGTGGGTTTTTGTAGTGAAATGTATATATACAGAGAGGATATTTATTTTGCAGGGGGAGAGGCTCATAAGCTCATTGAGTCCAGGTCCAAAATTACCTAAGTGCACCTCTGCAATATAAGGCAGCTTCATATACTTAACAGCAGTAGAAATTCCTCCACTGTCTGGGGCAGAATTGCATTTTCCTGTGAAAATATTGTTCCTTGAACATTTGGAAAATAAATACAGCCTCTCTGAAATGCAAATGGTAACTTGAGGAAAGATGTCTGGATCCTGCCCAGAAAATGAATAACACCTGTGTATCTCTTGCACACATCTAGCCGAATCACATAAGAGGAGTTGCTGGACACCTCTGCATCAGACACTGCAATAATTGTGGGATCTGAGTCTGTCTGAATATGAGATATTTTATCCACAAAGAACTCATTAAAAACATCACACTGGGTAATTGATGGTTCCAAATTCTGATTCAAGGGAGGAGGGACATGTACTAGCCATCTCACAACCCTAAACAACTCCGCTGGAACTGAGCTTGCGGATGCAATATGGGCAGAAAAGAATTGCTTCTTTGCCACATGTATGAGCATAGATCTTCAAATGTGCTCTATGTTGTAATCTGTTAGTATTAAGTCAAAATTTTCTTCACTTGTGCTCCAGTTGTCTACCTTGCTGCTTCAGCCCCTGTAGTTCTTCCATATACCAAGGGGCCAGTTCTGAAGCAGGTTGGAGAGGACACTTAGGAGTAATCATGTCTACTGCCCTGGTGAGTTTGCTGTTCTAATTCTCTACCAGGGCATCAACAGGGGCAGCACCAAATCCTTCCAAGGCTTCTTGGAATCCTATTGGATCCAATAATATTCTCAGGCAGACCATCCTAATTGGCCCCTCACCCCTGAGGAGGTAGGACGTGGTTGTGAGACCAACCTTAACCATATGGTGGTCCGTCCATGACAATGAGGGAATCACAGTAGTCCACACCCATAGAACACCACCCTGATCAGAGTAAAAGACCTAATCAAGCATATGACCAGACATGTTCGTTGGTCATCATGGCCACTATGAACTCCTGAGGACAAATTGGTCCCAAAGTGAACAATGAAATTGGTCCCAGAGTGAACATCCACCACCACAAGTGTGGGAGATTCAATGCCAGGCCCAAATCCAAGTCCATCAGCTCAGTTAGGGACTCTGTTGGGTAGTCTATCCCTGGTCCCCAAACTTAAGTACACACATTTTATATGGTCAGAAACTTCAACAGTGATCCTGTTAAATCAGATGTTATTCTTATAGACCACCACAGCCACTAAACCTCCCCATTCTGCTCTTCAACAAAACTGCTCCTCAACAAAGTACCCTGGAAAGAGAAGGTGAGACCAGACTGGACCACCAGCATCCCCCCAACCAAGTACCTGCTTCTTCATCCATAATCAGATCATGGGATGATTTCTGATTTATTCTGGACCGACCTGGCATTATAATAGAGCGAGGTGAGGCTCTGTGGGTGGTTGGCACTGCTCTCCAAGGTCTAAGAGCTGGCAGGACAGCCAGAAGGCAAAATAGCTAGTAGCTTTCTGATATCCCTTCCCCTGTGACAGCCTGATGACTTACCAATGTTACTTTGGACAAAACAAATTAGAGAGTGATTTACCAGGATCAGGTATAACAAAACTAGGGACTGTCACTAGTAAATAGGGACAGTGGGACCATGTATAGCTACAGAATACCAGCATTGCTGGAGGATTCGGATCTGTAAATTCTGTTAAAAAAAACAACCCTGCAAATTCACATCATTTCCGTGGGGCACTGCTGATTTTTACTCTCTGAGACTAAAGCCTGTTTTGTCCATCTGAAAACAGAACTCACAAGCCATTTGGGCTGTGGTCCAGAACCTTGCTTAAGCCGGAGCACTTAGATTTGGGATGTGTTAAAGATAAAGTTGTTCCACTGAGTCAGTGTCGACTCCTGGTGACCACAGAGCCCTGTAGTATTCTGCCTTTGGTAGAATACGGGGGGTGGTGGTTACAATTGCCATCTCCCACACGGTATGAGATGATGCCTTTCGGCATCTTCCTATATTGCTGCTGCCCGATGTAGGTGTTTCCCATAGTCTGGGAAACATACTAGTGGGGATTCGAATCAGCAACCTCTTGCTCCCTAGGCAAGTTACTTCCCCGCTTCACCATTAGGTGGCTTTTAGCTCCATGGAAATTAACTGGATTGTGGATGGGGTTCTTGACTCCTTCTTTCTGAATGTACAACAATGGCACTGTTTAATTTGGTCTTTGAAGGACAGCCTAATTTAATTTCCTCCCTAATTTGAGTCAGAAATTGTCAGTCCATTCCCAGAAATGCTTGTTATGAGCTTTTGAATATGTATGTATGAAAGTGTTAGGGGCCTGGAAATTCTTTGTCTCGATACGGATGCTCCAGTCATCAGCACATGAACGTGGGTTGGTATTCATGAAAGAATGCTGAGAGATGCAAAAGCCTTCATACCCTCGCAGGGAGCATGTGTCACTCTGAATGTCTCTTTTTCTGAGTGCCAGCAAATCTATACCACTCTGAGCACTGAGCATTCTCCCTGCTAAGTTCTCCATTTGTTTAGCAAGCAAGCACTGCTTTTATCTTCTCATGACACAAGTCCCTAGGCTAGTCACAGCAAAATGAACACTTTCAGTCCTATATTTTACATCAGGAATGAATCTGTCTGTAGAAAACAAACAAACAAAAAAACAAAACAAAACAAGCAGAAAGAGCCCCCACAAAATGTCCTTGTGCTAGTAAAAGTTCGTGCACTGGCAAGTCTTAAAACACCACGTTGAACTGCTATTGCAGTGATTGCAGTTGGTTCTGAATTCAGTACTATGTATTGCAAATATAGATTTTGCTTGGGGGAGGGCATTTAGGAGATCTCCCTATTCATCTCAGGGGGAATGTGACTTAGGACAGAGGTGTCAAATTTGAGGCTGGTTTCATGGGTGACATGAATGCCCAGATGAATAAAGACATCTTTGTTTTTTCCTCCTCTGTTCCTTTGGAAATTTGCAGTGCACCTGCTAAGATCTCCTAAAGATCGTTCTGTGGAATTTCAAAAACAACAGACACTGCTGGGTACGCTTTGCGCAGGTGGAGAAAAGCATAGAAGTGTTAGAAGCAACCTTGTTAGAATCACAAAATGAGAAATATAGAGCTACTGCAATTACACTTTACACTGAGTAACTGCATCTGCTCAATGAACGTGGTCCCAAAAATTATCTGCTGCAAATTTTTATATGAAATATTCACTTCATTTTCTCTGAATAGACCAATATTTGCCAAATATTCACAGAATATTCAGTGCCAGTCTCCAGTATTTGATTTCAGTGTTTGGCACCGGATATTTTATTTTGACATTTAATATTTGACAGTACTGGACACAGACAAAAACAAGTCCCCTGTGTCAGACAAAAGAGTGTATGTCTGGGGAACGCTGACTGAATCTATGCATCTATGGGATACAAAATATTACACATATAACCCAATGTTGGGAAATAGGTTACCTCTGGAAATACCATGCTCCATATAGTATGGACAAAGACATTTAATGTATGAACCAAAACCCAAATAAAATGGTTACAACACTGTAAGTGATAATAATAAATTATATATAAACACCAAATAAGGATCCTAATAGCAACCCATGAAAAATGAACAATACTCATAGAAACACATATTTAAAAAATGTTAATGAATAATAACAAAATGATGCCAAAGACTGATGTCCATGATGGTCCATACCAACTAATAATAGTCAACACAGAAATGCTGGCATCATTTTGTTTTTATTCATTAACATTTTTTTTAATATGTGTTCCACCAGATGCCGCTGGAAGCCCACAGGCAGGAGTTGAGGGCATGCCCTCTCTCCTTCTGTTACTCCCCTGCAACTGGTACTCAGAGGCATCCTGCCTTTGAGGCTGGAGGTGGCCTATAGCCCTCTAACTAGTAGCCGTTGATAGACCTCTCCTCCATGAAGTCATCCCAACCCCTCTTAAAGCCATCCAGGTTGTTGGCTTCCCTCTGAAGCCAAGCATGACTCTCAGAAATATGTCCTTGAGGGCTGCCCTGCCCTCTCAGCGACATTGGCAGAGCAGGGGGCTAATAATTTGCTTCAGAGGGAAGGGGAGATCAATGAAAATTGTCCCTCCCCTATAGCCCATGTGCAGCATCACTGCCGAAGGGCTTCATTGGTCTGAATGCTGGCCCACTGAGAGTGATTTTTTGGGCTGGCTCAGACGTACAGTTTAACTGCAGTTAAAGCTAACAGAGCTTTTAACTGTAGTACTCCCAAACTCAGAAAACCTCTGTTAAGGGTCTAACATTAACTCCATTTTGACCTGATAAACTCCAATTTGAACCTGAGATTTTCTCCATGATTCACCACCGATAACTGCAGTTATGCCACCGGAGCGTTACGCCCGAAGCCAGACTTCCCTCTAACTGCAGCTAAGTGGCTATTTCCTCACTCCCATCATACAGGCGGTGGCGCTGATCTGCCCGAGGATGTGGCTGCTCCATGCTTTCGACACTTCGCTCTGGCAACCGCTCGGAAAACCAGCCCCGCCCCTCCTGTCAGCTGCGCAGCTATGGAGTAGCCACGCTACAGGGACACCAACGCACCCCATCCCAAACCATCCATCCTGTCTACCCGCTCATCTGTTCAGGGTGAGCAGTGATGGGTGTCCACAAGCACAAACACACCAAATGGAAGCACAAGCAGGGGAACAAGAGGGGGAAGCTGAGAGGCAGACCCAAGCAGGGGAGCTGAAGCAGCCAAATTCTATTGTTCACAAGACGGGGGTGGGGGGTGTTCCCTAAGTCTTAGGCATGTGAATAATCATCCAGGGAAGGATCAGAATTACCCTGTGTTGCATCTTCTAGATATTGGCCTGCCATTACAGACCAGGACTGCTCTCTCATGAGAGTGACAGGCCATATAGGCACACATGCTGGCGGGAGGACTGCAGATGCCCAACCGGGATACTATACCCCTGCAAGCCCTGGGGAAGGGTATCCCACCAACACCTTTCCCAGTCTCGGTGGATGGTGGACTGCAGGACTACAAACACCCACCTTGCAGTCAGGTCGCCCCACAGCAAATATGCATGGATTTCTCTGCCTGCCACCACACCCACATGGCTTGGCAGGGATCGCTGGAAATGCCATCTCCCCTCACCCAGGGTTCCCCATGGTGGCCCATCTACATATGCTGCAATGTTGGCCCTGGCCCAGGAATTTGAATGGCTGGAAGGGTCCACTCCACAGCCAACTGCCTGTATTGTCCATGCAAATGGTTTGTGTGGGGGTTCTATTGGCAGGGTCTGAAAGGCAGACCCCTCAGAAGGGATTCCAGAGCAACCAAGTTCTATTTTTCATCCAAAAAAAAACGGGTAGGAAAGGGGGGTGTTTGCTCTCAAAGTCTTACTCATGAGAAGAACCATCTGCTGGGCACTAACAGAAAGTTTTCACAATGGCATTCGTGTTGCAGGCAGAACCACCAGCCCATGACTCCATAGATTGCAATCTCATGTCAGTGGCAGACTAAAGGGAGCAAGGGAGGATGCTCCATGCGTGAAAGATGTGGGGACAGGCACTCCTGCAAGTGCTTTCCTGGTCTCAGTGACTGCCACCAAACCACTGTCAAACCCTGCACCCTGCCAACTCACCCGCTAATGTGGAGATGTGCACCCCTACCCACGGCCCCCAATGTGCAACGCAGCCATCCCGGGGTGGCTGGAAACTGGGGCTCTCTACTCCCAGGAATCTCTGTGCCTCTAGATTGACATACTCTGCAATGCCGGCCCTGTCCCAAGAATTTGGAATTGCTGGAAGGGTCATCTCCACTGCCCGCTGCCCGCACTGCCCTTGCAGTTGGTTTTTGTAGGGGTGCTATGGGCAGGCTCTGAAAGGTAGATCTCCATTCGAGAGCAGACAAGTTTTGTTTTTCACTACCCCTTTTCGGGGTAGATGCCCACAGAGGCTAGCGCATGAGCAGGACAGGTCACCTTGGACAGTCTTGGGTCAACTGAGATCCTTCTTCAGGGATCCTGCCACCTGACCCAAGGCTCAGTGACTGGGCAAGAGAGTAACAGGGCACGGGGACACCTCTAGACAGCTCATGAGAGGGACCATCAGAGTGGAGAGGAAAGAAAAAGAAAAAGCTTTTTCTTTTGCCCAGAAAAAGCATAGCTGCTTCAAAAGGGCATTACATCCCCTTCTCCACCTAACACCTCCCTCACAAAAGCATCAGGCCATGGGTGCTCTGGATAGAGCGAGGATGGCTTCTGGCTAGTGGCTGTGGGGATTGCTATCCCGAGTCCCCACATTCCTAGTCTTGGGGGCCACAGACAAGCTGCCACGATGCCATGTCCCCTTCCTGCCTCCACATCCATGTCCACAGGTGTAGCCTTTCCAGTGCCCCAGAGTAGCAATCCCCTCCTTGGCATTGTCCAGAGAGGAGGGGGCTCCTCGCTCTGGTCCTGTTCATCCCCACACCTGTGGATCTGCATGTAGCAATGGGGCAGACCGGGAATCCTGAATGGTCAGAAAGCTTTGTGGTCCATCCATCTACCAAAACCATGTGCACACCAGGGTGAAGAGAGAGGGGTTGTCCAGATGCCCTCTGGGAGATTACAGGCATGCACAGAGGAAGAGTGTGGGGAGTTTGGGGGTATCCACTCTATTTTTTTTACAAAGAAAGCGTGGGGAAGTGGGGGCCATCTACTTCTCCAGTGGAGCTGGGGTTCACAACCCCTTTTTACACATGAGCAAGGCCTTGGTTAGTCCTCATCAAAACATGATGATGAGTGTGGTGGTAAAATTGTAAACCACCCTGAGCCATTTCGGAAGGGCGGTATATAAATCAAATAAATAAATAAATAAATAAATAAAAATAGCCATGCATACTGCACCCACTCACGATAGTGTCAGTCCATGGGTGCTCTGAGTAAAGTTCTGTTTGGAAGTGGTCGGTGCGGTGGGGGTATCCCAGATTACAGGCATGCTTTCCTGCTATGGGGGATGGCAGCCAAGGTGCCTGGAAAACCAGCCCCCTGCCTGTCCATTCACACCTGTGAACAGGTACACCAGCAGCAGCAGCCCCTGCAGTTGACCAAGCTGCCCCAGGGTTGGGGAAGCAGAGGAAAGTGACCTCTCCCTAGCTTCCTTGGGGCTTCCCTGAGAAGCCGCAAGGCAAGAGGTGAGGACAATCACCTTTTGTTGCTCTCCTGCAACTGGTATTCAGAGGCATTTTGCTTCTGAGTCTGAATTGGACTCAAACCAAACTGCCTGGTCCATGTACCAGTTCTGCCAAACTGGCTGGAGGTTTGGTTCATGAGTAGAACCAGGGTTAAACGAGGTCGAACTGGTTCAACCGCGGTTCTAGTGCTTGTAAAGGGGAGTCTGTTAGGGATTCCCCTTTACATTGCAAGTAAAAGGGGAACCCTATGGGGTTTTTTAAGGGGGTGCAGCGGGGTGTGGGGGGCTACCTTACCCACCACGGCGATGGCATGGCTCCTTGGGGGCAGTGGTGGGGCTGTGGGGTCGCTCGCACAGCCCTAGTGTGAACAAGCCTCCTGTTTCGAACAGTGGGCAGCCAGATGCTTGTGGAACAATCACAAATGGGGCATCAAACTCACAGCCCTCCTTGTTTGTCCCTAGGACATGGTACTCAGCAGTATACTGCTTCTGTACATGGTGGATATAGTTTTGACTCTATCTGCATCAAGCATGTTTGGGAAGACGGCTTTTCTGTTCCATCTACTCAATGTGGCATTGAGTCGTTAACCCTCTTTGGTCCCCTCTCTTCTGTTTTATGTTATTGCTCTCTGCTCTGATGAACCCTCGGCTTTGATTTCTGGACTCAGAACACAAGGGGCAGCATTGTTGCTTCAAAGCAAACTCATAGGCTAGTTCAATGAACAGTGAGGGGGGAAAGCTGAATAAAGGTGGGGGCAGGAACCCCCTTGACAGAGAAGTCCTTACAGGGCTGAGATGACTGAGTCACCAGCTTGATGAAGTCAATATCCATTACACTGTGTGGCCTCCCAAGATCACTGCAGCTGTAACCCACAAAGAATTTCATCTGCAGGAGACCCAGTTACTACAGTGGGATTACTCCACTGGGTTCAGGGTAAAGTCTTTAGTGAGTCAGGAAGTAAACACAACACTCATATCTCAAAAGAGTGGGCCTGCTATATTTATCCCCTGTCTCATGATTCACAAGGCCTTATTTTTTATTAGTGCTGCCCACTAATTTGCGCCATGGTAAAAACAGAGGATAAGAACTTTGACTCAGCCATTGTTTCTGGAGCCTATTTTTAAAATCTTTACAGCCAGCATGCATCAGTCAGGAGAAACAGAGGCGTACATTAGTAGGCAACAGAAGTTACTAAGAGCATGAAAATTTTGCTGACACATGCCGTGGAATTCAATATTTCAGTAGCAACGGAAAGAGAGTCCCAAAATGAATGGGTTTGTGTTATGGGCCTTGGAAAGGTCATGGATACAAAGATTACATTAAAAAAAACTAAGGACCGAAGAACATTAGAAATGTCTAATCCAGCAATAATTTTCCAACCAGATTATTTATCATGGCACCTTAAACAGAGTGAGAAGATGTTTCTCTGACACAGGGGCTCACACTCTAAAAGGAGACACAGGGAAACAACAAAGGAAGGAGAGGCAGAGAGAAGAAAAATAAAACAGATAGATTAGATTAGGATTAGGATTCGAATTAGGATCAAGATCAAGATCAAGATCAGATTAGATAAGATATTACAGGTATGGTCCCATAACAAAATGTTGCAGAATACACCTGGTGTGCATGTATTATTACCTGAACCTGTGCCTAAGCATGGCATTTTCCCCCCTCTTGAGAGAGTATTGAGAGAGTACTACTTGAGAGAGTATTCATCAAGATGAGAAATTTCCTCTGTTTTTTGTTCAAGCCCTTCTTCCCCCTCAGTGAGTTCCATTAACTCCATCCACCTGGTTATCTGTTAACTACTCTCTGAGTATGCAAACATTCCACTCCATTGTATTACATTGAGGCAATTTGGGGATTTTATGCCACCATAGGGTTTCTTCCCTTCAGATTTTTCTGAAACTAATGTATCTGTGGATCATCCAAATATGCTGGTACTTCCCTCTCACCTGCTGTGCTGCGGTTATATATCCATAAAGATTTTAATGTTTCCAGTTCTTTTGGAAACACATATAAAATCATTTACATGCTGCTTCTCAATGACAAATTCTCAAAGTGGTTTATAGAGTAAAAAGAATGAGAAAATCTCCTGTTCCAAAATGGCTCACTAGGAAGCCCATCCAGCTGTGGAGCAAGGCTGGTGGCAGCCCGTGTTCAGCCGCCGCCGTGGCCCTTGACCCCGCCCCCACATCTGACATCAGCTGCAGGGGCCAGCTAGCCACGCCCTCGCATCCAACGTCAGACACGGGGGTGGTCCCCATCCAAAACGGGCCATGCAGCCCCGTTTGGAAGGCAGATCGGCCCATGCTGCGTTGGACAGCGTGGGCCGGAGTGACTCTCCCTGCCTTTAAAGAATCCCTGCCTTTAAAGGAGAGCCATTCCAGCCGTGCTACCAATGCAGCATGGGCCAATCTCCCATCCAAATGGGGCCGCACAGCTCTGTTTGGGAGGGAGATTGGCCCCGCTGTGTTGGCAGCGAGGCCAGGAGCAGCACTCTCTGCCTCTAACGGCAGGGAGAGTCACTCCAGCCCACGCTGCCAATGCAGCACATGCCGATATTGTTCCCAAACGGGGCTGCACGGCTCCATTTGGGAGTGAAATAATGCCCCCCGCATCTGACATCAGACACGGGGGGCATGTCAGGGCTGCGAGGTGCGGCCCCTGGTTGGCAGTGGCCTGGGTTCCTTGAACCCGTTTGCCCAATGGTAGCTCCACCCCTAAGCCCATAAACAAAACATGAAGGCAATAACATCCTCAGATATATATATATGTGCTCCTGAAGACTGATCACATGTAGCTGTAAACACAGTGGGATCCTCTGCTCCCTCAACGGCTCTCCTGAATTTATGAGTGGCTGACTTTTAAATGAGTCACACTTGGTGGCCCAAGCATAACAGGACATATGTTGGTGGAGATGGCTGTAGAAATTGTAGAAAGTCTATTAATTTTGTAGGACCTGGAAGAAAAGCTTTATGGTTGATTTCTCCCTTCTCTTGGACCCAGCATTACGGTAACAAGCAAGAGTATTCAAAAGTGACAAGTAAATGAAAGTGAAACAACTCATTGGGAAGAATCTATAATGCAAAAATTAATTTGCTTATTATCAGCTGAGTATGGTCTGATAGCAAAATAATGCTCAGGATCATCCAATGCAAATTAGAGCCCTATGTGGAAAGGAAAATGCAGGATGTTCAAGCTGGTGGCAGAAAAGGCTGAAGAACAAGAGACATCATTGCTGATGCAAGCTGGATAATTGAGAAAGCCAAAGAATACCAAAATGGATTCAATATGTGCTTTATTGACTATAGAAAGCCTTGAATTGCATCAACCATGTCAAGTTGTGGAATATCCTTAGGAAAATGGGCATCCCAGAACATCTCATTGTTCTCACGAGAAACCTATACACAGGACATGAAGCCACCAGACAGAACATGATGAAACAGACTGGTTCCAGATCGGCAAAGGAGTAGGACAAGACTGTATACTTTCTCCTTCTTTATTCAATGTATATGCTGAACATAAACTGTGAGAAGATGGATTGGAAGAAGATGAGTGTGGTTTTAAAGTCAGAGGAAGAAACATCAATAACCTGTGCTACGCTGATGACTCCACTCTGAAAGCTGAGAATGTGGATGATCTGCAAGCTCTAGTAATGAAATTCAAGGAGCACAGTGAAAAAATGGGACTACGACTAAATGTCAAGAAGACTAAACTAATGACAACGGGTACAGCAACCAGCCTCAGAACTGATAATGAAGACATTGAAGTGGTGGATAGCTTCTGCCTTTTAGGATCGACTATCAACAGTAAAGGATCCAGCAGTCAAGATACACGCTGCAGACTAGCACTTGGTAGGGTTGCAATGAAGGCCTTGGAAAGGATATTTAGATGCCGTGACATGTCTATTCCTACAAAGATTAGAATCGTTCGGACCATGGTTTTTCCCATGACACTCTATGGATGTGAAATCTGGACTTGAGGAAGCAAGATAGAAAAAGTATTGACTCTTTTGAACTTTGGTGCTGGAGAAGACATTTGAGGATACCATGGACAGCCAGGAAAACAAACAAATGGATCCTAGAACAAATCAATCCAGAATTTTCACTCAAGGCACAAATGACCATGTTCAAACTATCATACTTTGGACACATTATGCAAAAACCCAGCTCCCTTGAAAAGTCCATAATGCTGGGGAAAGTTGAAGGAAAGAGAAGGGGGTGACCAGCAGCAAGGTGGATGGACTCGATCATGACGGCAATGAATGTACCACTGAGAGGCCTTAAAGGCCGAGCTGAAGACAGATCATCCTGGAGAGAATCTATCTATGTGGTCGCTAAGAGTCGACACCAATTTGATGGCACATAATCAATCAGTCAATCAATGGTCTGATTCACACATGCACAACTGATTCACATATGCATATTATCAACTGAGTATATGTGGATTTGCACATGTGCAGTTGATTCACACATGTATGATCTGATCCACACATTTGCACCATCAAGTGATGACTCACATGTGCAAATGGGCCATCGCAAGTACAATATCACAGACAGAACTTCCATGTCACCTCCAATACAATGCTTTTTAATGGAATTGGTTCTTATATTCAGCTGCTAGTTGAATGCTCAGAAGCTGAGTGATGTACATAGTTGTATGAACCAGGCCAAAGACTGCACCCAACAGAAATCTTTTGCTATTCCTCAGAGAGGCTATTCACACAATGGGACGAAATCGGGCTAGTAGGGATGTGCAAACCGGTTCGGATCCGAACCGGTTCGGGTCCGAACCGGTTCCGGTTCGGAGGTTCGGATCGAACCGAACCACCCCTGGTTCGGTTCGAATCCGAACCGAACTGGGGGTGGTTCGTTTCGAAATGGTTCGGACCGGTTCGGATCGGTTCGGAAAGCTGAAAATTGGTCAGATGGTAGCTGGCACCCAGGGGTACCTGTCACCCAAACCCCAAAGCAATCGGACACTCGTACGATTTTTTATGAATTTTTGAAAAATATTTTTATTTTTCTCTCATAGGATATAATGGGACCCGAACCAGGCCATTATTTCTTATTGTGGAGCACTCATGGGTGCCAACAACCATGCAAACCCTGAAGCAATCAGACACCCCTATGATTTTTTATGAATATTTGAAATATTTTTAATTATTTTTCTCATTGAGTATAATGGGACCCGAACCAGTCCATATCCCCTGTTATAGAGGACCTAGGAGCACAAAAGCAGGGTGGGTGGTAGACAGGCATGGGTGCCTACCATCCAAAAAATCTCAAGGCAATTGGACACTCCTCTGATTATTGGTGAATTGTTAAGTGTTTTTGAATTCCTCATAGAGAATAATTAGGATTGCAGCAAATGTATAGCTTCACGTCGGGGGGAAAGGGGTGTCGTAGAGTGCAGTGTGGTGGGTGGTAGTTCCTAGGGTGGGCAAGGAAGCTATCAGAATTATTTGAAAGGAATTGGGCAAAGAGGTGATTTTTAAGTGATTTTTGAAGTTTACGCGTCTTTAAGGTTTTTCCTCATAATAAGTTATAATGGAGCTTTCAGCAGCCCTATAAGTGCACATGGGGGTGCTGGGGTGGCCCAGAGCAAGTGGTGGTGTAGTGCACATAGGGTGCCAACCACCCCCATGGGTTTCTAACCCATGGGGTACAGGGATCTCTGGTAGGGGCACCCCCATGGGTACAGGTTTCTCTTGTTTCTGAGGTATTGAGTGTGGATTCTATGATAGCAAATGAGATTTTCAATGAGACACCATCAATCCACTCTAATATGCTATCATAGAATCCACACTCCGCCTCCTGCTTCTTCTCTGTGTGTGTGCTTAGTAGGGGTGTGCAATTTGGGATTTCGGGTGATTTGGCTCGGACCCGAACCGAATCACCCCTGTTCTGTTTTGTGCCCGAATCTGGGTCACCCGAATCACCCTTGATTTGGTTCGGATTCGGATTTAATCCGAATCTGAATCGATTCGGGGGTAAAAAGGAGCCCAGGGGCAAAATTTTGGGGTGGGGTGGTAGTGCCCAATGGGTAGAGTCTACCACCCCAATTTCAGGGGGATTGGGCAAAGGGCTGATTTTTGGTGAATTTTTAAAGTTTTAGTGACTTTGGGGCAGTTCGGGGGCATAGCATGGGATCTGGGCAAAAGGAGTGGGGTGGGGTGGTAGTGCCTAATGGGTGCAGGCTACCACCCCAATTTCAGGGGGATTGGGCAAAGGGCTGATTTTTGGTAAATTTCTGAAAATTTCATATCTTTGGGGCATATTGGGGCATATTGGGGCAGAAAGTGGGGCCTGGGGCAGAATAGTGGGGTGTGATGGTAGTGCCTAATGGGTGGAGGCTACCACCCCAATTTCAGGGGGTTTGGACAAAGGGGTGATTTTTTGAGAATTTTTGAAGTTTTAGTGACTTTGGGGCAGTTTGGGGGCAGAAAGTGGATCTGCCCCAAAATATTGGGTTGGGGTGGTAGTGCCAAATGGGTGGAGGCTACCACCCCAACTTCAGGGGGATTGGGCAGAGGGCTGATTTTTTGAGAATTTTTGAAGTTTGGGTGTCTTTGGGGCAGATTGGGGGCAGAAAGTGGATCTGCCCCAAAGGAGTGGGGTGGGCTGGTAGATAGTGCCTAATGGGTGGAGGCTACCACCCATCCCCAATTTAAGAGTGATTGGGCAGAGGGGTGAATTATGGTGAATTTATTTGTATGAGGTTTGTCTTCATAAGGTGAAGTGTGCTAAATTGATTACTTCCTCATATTATTCATAGTAAAGGAAAGTGTGAAAAAGTGAAAGTGGGGTCATGAGAGTTGTTTAATTGAAAAATATCTCATTTGCTATGATAGAATGAGAATTCACACCTTTTCTATTCACCATAATTCACCCCTCTGCCCAATCACTCTTAAATTGGGGATGGGTGGTAGCCTCCACCCATTAGGCACTATCTACCAGCCCACCCCACTCCTTTGGGGCAGATCCACTTTCTGCCCCCAATCTGCCCCAAAGACACCCAAACTTCAAAAATTCTCAAAAAATCAGCCCTCTGCCCAATCCCCCTGAAATTGGGGTGGTAGCCTCCACCCATTAGGCACTACCACCCCACCTCACTATTTTGGGGCAGATCCACTTTCTGCCCCCAAACTGCCCCAAAGTCACTAAAACTTCAAAAATTCTAAAAAAATCACCCCTTTGTCCAAACCCCCTGAAATTGGGGTGGTAGCCTCCACCCATTAGGCACTACCACCACACCCCACTATTCTGCCCCAGCCCCCACTTTCTGCCCCAATATGCCCCAATATGCCCCAAAGACATGAAATTTTCAGAAATTTACCAAAAATCAGCCCTTTGCCCAATCCCCCTGAAATTGGGGTGGTAGCCTGAACCCATTAGGCACTACCACCCCACCCCACTCCTTTTGCCCAGATCCCATGCTATGCCCCCGAACTGCCCCAAAGTCTCTAAAACTTTAAAAAATCGCCAAAAATCAGAGGAAGGTCCAATCGACTTGAAATTTGGGTGGCAAGTAGAACACAACGTCCCCTTTCAAACCAGCTATTTTTTGAGATCCGAACCGGTTCGGTTCGGATCCTAACCGGTTCGGATCCGAACCGAACCGGGGGGGTGGTTCGGCAAAACCAAAACCGAACCACCCTGGTCCGGTTCGGACCCGGTTCGGACCCGAACCGAACCGGGAGAACCGGTTTTATGCACATCCCTACGGGCTAGCCTCTGCTAACCCAATTTCATCCCATCATGAGAACCACCAGGCTTGGCTGTGAGCCCAGTGGTTCTTAAGTGCGTCACCTGCTTAAGTAGCCCTCCCCTAAGCCCGGGATTAGTGGAGCAAGCGCTCTGCTAACCCGGGCTTCCCAATCGTGAGTTGCCGCGGCGCAGCTCTGCGCCACAGCTACTCATGAGTAGACACCCGGCCGGGAGGCTGAAAACCAGCCTTCCAGCTTGGGGGTCTCTCCAGCATGCCCTGAACACTCGCGCAGGGCATGCTGGAGCTTCCGGGGGCCACGTGGCCCCCAAACTCCCCAGCCCCAGCCAGCTCCGTGACGGAACTGGCAGTTGTGTGGCTACCCAGAGCAGACTGTTGGTCATGTGTGGGGAGAGCGGGCTAAGCCTCTCCCCGCAACCCCCCTCGAGGCTCTTCTCACTAATCGCGAGGAGAGCCTCAGAAAGTGGCAAACATGACAAAACCATGATTAATCTCACAGGAAGATTCACAACAAACCCAGGACCAGTACTTCCTGGCACACAGTTCATGAATGGAGGTCGAAAGAGTTAAGTGAACTAGAAATGGCACTGGGGGAAAATATGGAGTAGGTCAGTGGAGCAACATATGGATAGAAAGCCCCTTTTTGCTTTTAAACAATCAATAGAAACTCATTATTTCCTTCTGGCACAGCTGTTCATGATTTTTACCCAACTTGTGTCAATAGCTAATAGAGCTCTCTCAAATGTTAACTGGACAAGGAGGTGCCTTTCAAAGTGGTGATTCTCCTTATATTGAGCAGTGAGGGAGGGAGCAACCGTCCCTATCCAACCCAAGCACAGCATCCCTCCAGTGGCTGTTGCTGGTGTCTCCCTCGTGTTTCTTTTTAAAGTTTGAGTTTGTTGAGAACTATTTCTTCCTTCTTATTCTTTTTCTGTAAACACCTCTTTGAGAACTTTCTGTTGAAAAGCAGTAGTATACAAATAATAGTAATATTAACTGGCAGCCCATTGGCCTATGCGTAGTATGTGTCCTGGGGGAGGGGGAACATTTGACTAGCGATTCTTCTAGAAACTTGCACTGTTTTTCTTCTATAGTGTGAGGAATAAATTGTATGCTAATTGCTTTTCTAACCTTTCAGCCCTCTGACCAGGTCTCAAATGATTTGTAGATAGCACCTCCAATGCTATAGTGAGCTCAGTCTCTAGGCAATCCTTGAAATCATGGTATGGAGGATATGGAATGTGCCTCAGGCTGGTCACAAGAGCCCTCCACATATGCCAGTTCCCTCCTCCATTTATGTATTGCATTTCCATCCCACCACCCACCACCCACGTAAAATGTAAGTCCTTTGCTTACATTTTATTACAGAGCATTCCCATCACCAGTTTGAAAGTTGGAGGTAGTTAAATAAACCCATCATTACAGATCCAGATCCAGAAGGGCTGCATAATTATTCTGTTCCTTGGCCTAAACAGATTTAAAATGTATTTCTTTAAAACAAAATAAAATAGACTGCCCTTTATTAAGTCAATACCAATACTCGAATTACCCGTGTAGAAACAGTTACAGATCTCTAGACTGTGGTATGTCCCTCTCACACCTCCTGAAAATACTGAACTTCCATTGGAGGGATGCTCTTGGGAAGCCAGTGCTTTACATGGAATAACGGATTTTGCCAGAGTTGCCAGAACCTAAGGTGTATACTCGTGGGTCAAATGGGCTGTAAGCCAGAATCTGGCTTTTTAAAATCCAAATCTGGCCACCTAGTTTTGTACTACAAAGAGGTTTCTGAAAGGTGGCCTCACAGCTAAGAGCTCTCTGAATAATAGGTGTGGGCCACAAGCCTCAATCCATTTACTCCAGAATAGTTTCATGAGTGCCAGTGGGTGTACTCAAAAAACAGAACCCCTACAAACCTTCAGAACGTGCCTCACCTTTATGTGTGAGCCATATCTCATGCATTATCCCAAAACTATGGTTCATTGACGAGTTGGACTATTCTTATCAGGCAAGTGTAGAACTCTTCTCAGGCAAGAACTCAAGACAGTCATGCCTGAGCTATCTAAATGCTTGGTGCTTGGTTTCATATGAACAGAGTTATATTTATTTCTGTCCTACTTCTCAATAAGCCTGAGGTGGCTCATATACCTTCCAACATCTCACAGATAAATTGAGACACTTGTGTTCTCTACTGTGGCTTTATGGGGCAATCCCAAAAGGTTTTGACCACATTCTCATGTAATGCGAACCCGCAGTTAAATGGGGCAGAGGTTGGAACTCCGTTGCGTCTGAATGCGTGCAACCGCGGTTTCATGGCAAAAGCAATCTGTCGTTTGCCTTGTCAAACTTCAGTTTGAATCTTCAGTTTGTTGTCAGTTTTCCCACCATTACCTAAGGTGTTTCAGCAGCAGCATTACATCTGAACATGGATGTCGCCATAACTGTGGTTTCATTTGCTTTCTGGTGCTGTAATCATAGAGACAGAGGCACAGACCCACCTGGAATTGCACCCGCTCCATGCTTGCAGCACTCCTCTCTGGCCAGCTCTCCAAGCACTCCCCCCACCCCAGGCTCTGATCCAACAAAGCAGTTGCCCTACAACAAGGACACCATCACGCCCCATCCCAAGCTTGTCAGCAAAGTCACACAGGGGCATGCCCTCTCTCCACTCTGTCCCTTGCTTCCCACTCCTGACAATCAGGAAAGAAAGGGGACAGGATGGCAAGAGGGACACTAAGTGCTCTGCTCTCCAAAAATGAAGCAACAAAGATTATGTTCAAAATCTCATGCACTCCAGGTGGCAACATAAGCAGGGCATCCCATTAGAGTACTGGGATGGCAACTTATGGCAGGGAGGTGGTACCCAGGGTCCACTTTAAAAGACAGCCTTAACAAGGAACTCTTGAATGGCTCAGGCCTATTTTTTGTACAATTATGTTGGGGAAGGAGGCCCAGACCCTTCCCCTTTGGGGAATGTGTGTGGTCCCTAGGCTTACTCATGAGAAGGGCTGGGCAGCAGGATCAGGATTGCCCCAGTTAAAGGAGCGATCCCTCATATGTGAGGAGGATGGCCGCTGTTCCTGAGCAGACTGCTCACTCATGAGAGTATAAGGCCATGGGGATACCCCTTCATAACTCATGAGAAGAGAAGAACCATCTGTAGGGACAGGGGTGTCTGGCAGAATCATTAATAAAGTATGATGACAATCCCTTCCCCCATGGACTGCTCACTCACGGGAGTGTCAGGCCATGGGGGCCAGATGACAGCTACTGCCCACCACATGGCTCTATACAAGCAAGTTGCAGGATAGGGTACCCCCCCCAATAGCTCTCCTTCTCTTTGCAACTGCTGTGAAGAAGAACTATTCTGTCAGAGCGTGCCCTCTACCAGCCTGTCCACCCATTTGAACAAGTCCATTTTTGGTTTTGCTCAGAATGGTGATCCCAACTGTCCAGGGGTCACTGAAAATTGGGGCTCCCCTCTCCTGCGATGCCCCATGGCAATAGATTTCCATATGCCGCAAGACCAGTTTGAACCCAAGAATTTTGAATTAGAGTAAAGATCCGCCCCTGGTCCCGATGTATCCCCAGTCTGACCACCAGCCTACGCCCAGACACATGGAGCATCAAAATCTCCTTTGGATGTGTAAAAGGCTTCGTTGGAGAGGAGGGGGTCGCTATTCAAAAGCTCTATAATTAACCAGAGAGAGCGGTGGGGGCACACAAGCAGGGGTTCAATTTTATGGGTTAGTTCAACTCATGGGTGTGCAGTCCGATGGAAGACTGAAGGTTTTGGCGATCCTAAGGTCCTACCCAGTAGACTGGCCCTCTCATGAGAGTGCTAGTCCCCTGGTGGCAAGCCACCATGGGGACAGGAGTGTGGTATGGTCTCCATGGACTGCTTCACTGGGGTGAGCCCTCTCAAGAGCATCCGTGGTCACAGACCCCAGGATCCTTTGCCATCCCTCATATACATATCCCTTCCTAGGAAGTCATCATGTTCCCTTACCTTTTCTGAGTAACAGGGAAATAGTGCCCCCCAAGACCCGCACCCACATAAATTGTGCTTGTGTGAGAGACAATTTTGTTTCAGCACTCTTATGAAGGTGGTGGTGCAATCGCTGTCAGGGGGAAGGAGACAGAAAGGAGAAGGAGCTGGACCTCAGGAAAGGAGAAGCTCCTGTTCCAAGGACACCTTGGAACACTGGTAGCTCCGTCCCCTGGTTAACACCATCACTAAGCCACTAATGGTGAGGTCTTGCATAATTTCCCAAACCATAACAATGCAATTACATAATTTCCCAAATCATAACAATGAGATTATATAATTTCCCAGACCATACCTTTTTAAATACCAGGCTAGGGATTCAGTTCAGAGCATCAGGGCCATTGCTGAGAAGGCCCTGCTGTTCCTGTCTACCTCCTGAACTCTATAGATTATTGCACCTTGAGCGGGATGGGGGCTGGGACTCTGTTCCTGAGGCATCCTAAAGAAAAGCTCTCCTGGGGTGGGGATTAGAAACATCATGGGTAGATCTGAAGGATATAGAGAACATTCAAGATTCTTTGCATATTCAGGGAGTGCAAGATCATTTTATACCTGAGGAGTCTTTGAAAGTCTTAATTTTTAAAACACACAAAATCCACCCTAAATAATAGATAATCCACCCTTTTAATAAATAAATAAAAATAAGTGCATTCAAGAAAATTATAAGCTTCCAAGGTTTCACAGCATTCCTGACCAGACTTCTAGGACCCAGAGAAATCACACAGCTGCACGTGTTTCTCTTGTCTCTGTGGATGTTTAATATATGACTCACTGTCAGTGAAAAGTAAAGGCAATCAGTGGGTTTCCTTTAAAAACCCTGTGGAATAGAGTTTATTCAGCAAACTGTGAGAACTGGGGATAAACCAGCAACAGAACTGAACTGGACAATGAGTGATGTATTCAGCCCTTTTCTACTTGCTTGTTTTTTAACTCCACTTTAAGCATTCTTTAAATGGAAAATGTGACTTCTAAATACAACAATAATAATATGAAATAGTAAGCCGCCAAAAAACCCATTTTAAAATTTAAAATCAAAGCTTCACCAAAGCTACTTTTTACCAGCATCAGGGTACTTGTGGCAGCAAGTGGGTGGCCGTTCCACCCATGGGTGGTCTCAGAGGGAGATGTGAGACAACAAAAGCCCCTCCTTCGGCCTGGGTGAGATCAGCTGGACAGTTCAAACGACAAGTGGTCCCATGTGGTTACAGGACCACCACAGTACAAGCAGCAACCACTAAAGTGAGCAGAAGCAAAGGAAAATAGGGCTCCTGATCACTCTTAGGAATGGTGTAGAAGAAGGAACTTCAGCAGGAACAGCTTGACATGCAGGCGTGAACACAGCAACACCTGTTGAAATTCTCTTTTCTACACAACTATTAACTATCAAAGGTACAGTAGTCATGTCATCCTATCAAAGGTACAGTAGTCATGTCATCCTTAGCTGGTCATGCTAACCACCATGTGATAAATCTGTAGCCAACCTATGTAGTGTTGATAGCTTGAAATTGCAACTTTTGTCTGATGTGTCTACCTTTGGGTGGCCCTATGCAATGCATGAAGAGGGGAGTACAATATATTCTTTCAGAAAAGATTATAGTTTATTTAATAATCCTCTACACAAACACTCAGAGGCAATCTTTGGCACAACCTTCTAGTTTCCCCACCCAATTGTAATTAAGCCTAAGTATCTGTAGCTGAAATATCAGCATATTATTCCCTGGCCTGTTCAACCCCATCCCCTTCCCTTCCCTTCCTCTGTGGTATCCTCCATGGTGAAATGAGGATTGTAAGTTCCTTGGGACAGAAACCACTCCTTTTATGGCACTCTGTAAAGTGTTGTATATAAAGATGGAATAAATGATGATGATGATGATGATATAACAAGTAGGAGTAAATCTCTATATATAGCCTAAGGTGTTCCCATGACTCATCCTGTGTGTGGCAGCTCTCGCAAGAGTTCATGACCAAGCTGCCAGGAGCAGGGAGAGGAAAGCAACAGCAGCGATGGCGAAGAAAAGGCAGGCGAACAGGTGGGCAGGCGAACAGGCAGAGGGGGACAGAAAGTGGCAGCCAGAGGGGAGAGAAAGCAGCAGTTGTGGGGGGGAGAAAGCAGTAGCTGGGGGAAGTGGCGGTCAGGGGTGAGATAAATCTGTGGTCACGGGGAAAGTAACTGGCAGGCGGCTGGAAAAAATGTGAACGTGTGGACAGGCGGGTGGGGGTGGAGGGAAGTGGTGGGCAGTGGCAGCGGCTGTCCAGATGGCTGGCTGGAGAAAGAAAGTTGTGGGCAGGGAAGTGGGAAGTGGGGAGAGTAAGACTCCAACTGGCTTACTCATGAGGAAGATGGCCAAGTAGGTGTGGGAGAGGGTGACAAAACCTCCTCCTTAGGGCACGCCTGCCTCCCAAATGACTAGTCAGGCCATACTCAGCCCAATTCGGGCCTCTCTGTGCCCACACAGAGATGCCCAAAATGGGCCAAGAATGGGGGGGAAAGCCGAAGGGAGGAGAGGGGAGGGGGTGGGCCAAGAATGAGGGAGGAGGCCAAGAATGGGGGGAGAGCCGAGAGGAAGGGGGAAGAGGGAAGAAGAGGGAGGATGACAAGTGGGGAGGAGCAAGAAAAAAGGGAGAACTAGAGGCGCAGATGCTCTTCACCCGGACCAGCTAGTATATATTTATATGCTCATGGACCCCAACTGAAATACCTGTGGCTTCCTCTCTAAACACCCACTTCATAGCATTTCATTGGCTGGGTTCAGACGTAACCCTAAACTATGATTAGACCTTGATTTAGCATTACCTGCACTACCTGGACTTGCACGATCCCCTCTTTCTCCTTTGTATGCAGGAGGAAGATATTTGTTTCTTCTGTTTCTGCTGCAGAACAAACCATGATTTGTTGTTCCATCCAAACCTGGCCAATTCCAGTTTCTTATAATGCTCGTTTGTGAACAAGCCGCAATAGTAAACCAGAATTATCCAGGTTCTGGCGAAATGACAAATATCACTAAGTTTTTAATGGGGAGGGAAGCCCAAGATTCATGCTAGTAATAATAAATTGTGGCATACTGTTCCAGCTGAAGCCAGCCACTGTGTCTGATGCATGCAGCTGGGCCCACTTGCTTCAGTTATTGGCTCTGTGTGAACTTTTAGTTCCTTATTACTGCTAATATTTATCTAATGCTTTTCAACAGTTCTCAAAGCCTTTTACACAGAAGATACTTCCTCCCCTGTCCCAAAAGGGCTTACAATCTGAAAAGAAATACAAGGCAGACACCAGCAACAGCCACTGGAGAGAAGTTGTGCTCGGCTGACATTGTTCTCACTTTGTGCTTGTGACACAGTTCTACTCTACAGTCATTGGAACACAGGAAGACGCTGCCTTCAATGGAGTCACACTCACACCATTATTTCATTGGCCTCAGCATTGTTTCCATTGAGTGGAAGCAGCCTTCCAAGGTTTCAGACAGGAGTCTTTCCTAATAATAGCCCTACCTGGAGATGTTGGCTGGGGGTTGAATCTGGAACCTTCTGCAAACAAAGGAGGTGCTCTGTCACCTCCCAGGCCTGATACCACGTGTCAATGGCATTGCTTGGTGGTAATGGACTTGTAAGCAAAAGTAATAACTACTAGCTGGCCCGGGCACAGAGCATCTGCGCCTCTAGTTCTCTCTCATTCTTGGCCCCTTGTTCTCAGCCCCCACCCTTCCCTCTTCTCCCCTCCCATTTTTTTTCTTTCTGGCCGGCTGGCTGGCCACCACTTTCTCCCCCCCTGCCACTATTTTCACTCCCCCCAGCACTGCTATCACTTTCTCTCCCCTCTCTGCCTTTGCTTTCTCTCTCCCCCGCCGCCACCTTTGCTTTCTCTCCCCTGCCACTGCCGCTTTCTCTTTCTCTTCCCTCACTGCCGCTTTTGCTCCCCCCGACAACTGCTGCTGCTGCTTCCTCTCCCCACCAACCCACCTGCCTGCCTGCCCATTCGCTGGCCTGTCCATCGGCCCACCACCGTCACTTTCCTCTCCCCCTCCCCTCACTCGTGAACTCTCATGAGAGCTGCCACACAGGGGATTAGTGATGGGTACGTCTAAGAGGATTATATATAGAGATGCTTCTTAGATTAACCAAGCATTTTCTGTGGGATCCTTCTCAGATCCTACAGGAACATAGGAAGCTACTTAATACGGTGTCAGGACATTCCTCCATCTAGCTCCATCTAGTCCATACTGGACTACACTGACTAGGAGCAGCTCTCCAAAATTTCAGGCAGGAGTCTTTCCCAGCCCTCCCTAGAGATGCCAGAGACTGGGATCTTCTGCATTCCAAGCAGATGTTCCACCACTGAACTACAATCTATGCCAGGTATCAGTATTTTCTATTTCAAAATCCAGCATCTCTGTCTAAAGAAGGAGATGTACATACATCCTAGGTTTCCTACAGCAAGTCTATTTTGTTCGTAATAAAAAGTGACAGCTCTAGCATAATGATTTTCAGATGCTTGGGGAGGGGGCTCCAACTTGTGTGCAATACATTTGACATTTGTATGAAAGGAAGATTCTGAAAGCTGAAGAAATGATGGTATTGAGATTTTCTTCTCCACCCACCCATATGGTGGCAGCAGTGTCCTTTTATAGGTCTGAAGCAAAGGGAAGCAGAAAACAAATCTCAGTAACATTTATTGTTTGATTGCCTGAACGCTTTCCTCCCATGCAGCTTCACTAAAATGAGTAATGACAATATTCAGAAATGTCTTTTATTTCTGAGTGTTTTGTTAAATGCATCTGAAATATACTGAGGTTGTTCACACGGGCAGGGGGAGGGAAGGCTTTGCTTCACTCACCTTTCCCCCAAACGATTGAGAGAGTGTTGCTGGGAGCACCGTCTGAGCCCCCACACAATCCATCCCCGGAGAAGCATAAGTACATAAGAACAGCCCTGCTGGATCAGGCTCAAGGCCCATCTAGTCCAGCATCCTGTTTCGTACAGTGGCCCACCAGATGCCGCTGGAAGCCACAAGCAGGAGTTGAGGGCATGCCCTCTCTCCTGCTGTTACTCCCCTGCAACTGGTACTCAGACACATCCTGCCTTTGCGGCTGGAGGTGACCTATAGCCCTCTGACTAGTAGCTGTTGATAGACCTCTCTTCCATGAAGTTATCCAAACCCCTCTTAAAGCCATCCAGGTTGTTGGCTGTCACCACATCTCGTGGCAGAGAATTCCACAAGTGGCTTATGCATTGTGTGAAAAAGTACTTCCGTTTGTTGGCCCTAGATTTCCTGGCAATCAATTTCATGGACAAGCAGGACAATGTGGCCCGGACTCCAGCTATTCCACAATGTACCACCCACTGAGTGTGGTACATTTGGGGATTCCCTCAGGAGATGGGCACTCTAGGCATCCGTCTCTGTGACTGCAAGACCTGCAAGCAGCTCATGCTGAAACACGATCCTGGCAGCTGGGTTAAGGGCATGTTTGCCTTCCAGTGGCTGTTACTGGTGTCTATATTATGTTTCTTTTTAGATTGTGAGCCCTTTGGGGGCAGGGAGCCATGTTTGTTTGTTTGTTTGTTTGTTTGTTTGTTTTTATTGCTCTACATAAACCACTTTGGGAACTTTTGTTGAAAAGTGGTAGATACATAATCGTAGTACTTAACCTCAGCTAAGAGCAAGGCTTTGGCACTGGGTTTGGCATCACATGGATCCCGGCAGTTTTCACAGGCAGCCAAGGCCAGGGCCAGGCTTGGATGCTTAAACCTGGGCTTGGCTGCTTATGAGAACAGCCTTATTATTTTGGAAAATCATACTGCCTCTGTTATGAGCATTGATTAAAATGAATAGAGTCTATCAGTGTCCTGTGTGTCGTACACTCGTGTTACATTGCTTCAAGTAACAATGGTTTGGATAATGGTGAGAGAGAGCTCAGTGGTAACCATTGTTACTTGAAGCAATGTAACACAAGTGTACGACACACAGGACACTGATAGACTCTATTCATTTTAATCAATGCTCATAACAGAGGCAGTTTCTCCTTGATAAACCAGGTGTGAAAGCCAGTAAGTAGACTAGTAAATTATGGTGGTTCAATGCAATGAAGCTCTGTTTAAACTACAAATCTTTCTCAATTTTATGCCACTTTAAATATCATGGTTTCCCTCAAAGAATTCTGAGAATTGTAGCTTGGAGAGGTGCTGAGAATTCTGTGCTTCGGCATCAAATCGGACTATAGTTCCTGGCAAAAAGAAATGACAGCTAAACCAGTTTAAGTTTGTAGTGTGGAATGTGCCCTAACACTGCAAGCAGGCATCAAAGCCATTTCCCTTTTGCCACTTTGGTGATTCAAGCCATGAATCACCATGAATCATCCTGTTTCAATAACTCGGGAACCAGAAAAGTATCATGAGGCAAGGAGGAGCCATGCTTTAGAAATGGTGGGATTAATCTTGACATGCAGAAATAATCTTGTTAGCCTACTTTTTATAAAGATATCAAATGCCGGGCAATGTTAATTCCAGTGCTGCAGAGATAAGCATCCTGTCTAGTGCAAAATCTTTTTTTTTTTAAGTGAAGAAAGAAGAATGAGATATCTAAATTACAACATATCAGCTCAATTAGATAGCCTTCTTAAACAATTGCATATACTTTCATGTGCCTGTATGTTGGTCTTTCATATATAAATAGAAATCCCTTTAAATAAAAATGACTTTAAAACTGGTACCAAAAAGTTGAAGTAATAGGCTCTAGTAATTTCATGGGTGCTAGCCAATAGGTGCTGACAGCAATTATTCACACATTATTTAATTAGTCTTTGCTTCTCTTCTGAGAGGAGAAATTAGGTTTTCTCCAGTTCAGTGAGAATTATATCAAATACCTACAAAAGCTGTTTAACCAGAAACTGCTGCAGAATAGAAAAAATACCTATTTTCAGATTGAGAGCAGCAATGGCATTATCAAACTGCCCTCAGCTCTCTCACGAGAGGAGAGCTGGTCTTGTGGTAGCAAGCATGAATTGTGCCCTTTGCTAAGGAGCGTCCACCCTGGTTTGCATTTGAATGGGAGACTATGAGGCTATTCACACATACATGCAAAACCTGCTGGGATTGGGCCAATCCCGACGGCTGCATGGCAGCAAACCCACCTTAAAAAAAGCCACCCTATAAAAGGAGAGCAAGCGCTTCCTTCACCTCATTTTTTAATCATCTGGTAACAGTGGCTGCCACACTGCAGTGAGCCTGGGGAGGGGAGGAAGAATCCCCATGATGCACCACACACTTGCGTGGTGAATCCTCGTATTTCCGGGTGCCTGGACGACACATCCCTGCTCTCCCCGCTGCCTGGCCACACAGGTAATCATCTGGGCACGCAGGGAGCACACCCAACAATGCAAGCGGGATCGTCTGTGGGGAAGGTAAGTATAACCTGCCTTCCCCGCAGCCCGCTCTGCAGCCCCTCTCACTGATCGTGAGAAGAGGCTCATTATGTGAGCACTGCAAGATATTCCCCTCAGGGGATGGGGCCACTCTGGGAGTAGCACCTCCATGCTTGCATACAGAGGGTTCCAAGTTCCCTTCCTGGCATCTCCAAGACTGGAAAGGGCTGAGAAAGACTCCTGCCTGCAACCTTGGAGAAGCCGCTGCCAGTCTGTGTAGACAATACTGAGCTAGATGGACCTATGGTCTGACTCAGTATATGACAGCTTCCTATGTTCCTAGCCTCTAGAACATGCAGCCTTTACTTCCAACTTCACTAGGAGTCTTTGGGCAAATCACAATGGGCATGATCCAGCCAAAGCTGACCACATTATAATCCCATTGATTTCAATAAGAGAATTAAAATATTTAAAACATGAAATGAATAATAAAATGACAAATAGCATTTTAACAGTTAGAACATATCTAACAGAAATACTAATAGCTGTTGCAAGGAAACAATGAAGGCTTGCTTGAAGTTACCCAGTTATTTAACAATGTGATCCAGATGTAATGTGGATTTGAAAAATGTGTAGTGTTACACATTAAGTCTGGAAAAACCCATGCAATGCCAAATTTCTGGTTGCATGATGGGACAGAAATCCAGACTCTGGGACAAAGTGAATTTTAAGTACCTTGGAATTCATCAATTAATTAAGTTTAAAACAAAAGAAACGAAGAAATGTGTTTTCAAAGGCTACATCTAGATTAAGAAAATTGAGGGCACAATCCAACCAATGTTAAGTGATTTTAAGCCCTTTGGATTTCAGTGGCACATCCTTAGCTGTCTCGTAGGTTACATAGCTACCTTATACCAAGTCAGGCCATTGGCCCATTTACAGGGGCTCAATACTGGCAACTCTCCAGAGTTTCAGATAGGTCTTTCCCACCTCAGTCTGGAGAGGCGAAGGACTGAACCTGGGGCCTTCTGCATGCAAAGCAGATGTTCTTCCCTGACTTCGCTTATTGACACCAATAAGCATTAAAAGTGCAAAACTGTTGCCAAATCATGCTGTGAGTTATTAGCAAGGCAACATGTAGAGAAATTAGCTCATGGAAAATTCTAACCATAGCCTATGTATCTGATGCTTCGGTTGCTCACAAACAGATTGAGCAATCGTAACAAAGATTAAGGAACTATCATCTGAGATCATCAATTTACCTCCAACATAAGGCGGAGCAGAATATTCAACAAGTCTTTAAATGGTTTCGGCCCTCAGCATTTCATTAGATACAAGGATTGTTTTACACGGTCCGACAGAAATTATACCAACTACAAGTTAATATAGAAAGAAAATACACAACTCTGTAAGAAAATAAAAGGACAACTTTTGTTTAATAAAAAGATTACTGGGAGATACAAAAGAGATTTATATTATGAAGGTATAGGAAGAACTGATCAAGAGGAATGTTCTCCTAATCGCATCATACTGGAACTTCCACTCACCCAGTGGAATTGATTGGCAGTAACTTCAGAATGGACAAAAGGAAGATATATTAGTTTAGTTTAGTTTATTACAGTCATAGACCAGCACAGGAAGAAATATTTTGTACAATACATGAGGCTTTGGAATATGCTTCCTGCTGAAATAAGAGCATCTCCTTCTCTGTTTGTTTTCAGGAAGAACCTCAAGACCCTCCTGCTCTCTCAGGATTAGAATGATTAGAATGATTAGAATTAATTTTAATAATTTTGAAAACTTGTTTTAATAATTGTATTATATTGTTTTTATTGTCATGTATTTTAATTCGTGACTTTTAAATATTTTAAATTTTGTACACCGCCTAGAGATATACATATCAAGTGATATAAAAATGTGATAAATAAAATAAAAATAAAATAAATAAACAAATAAGCCCTATTCTCACAGAATACTGTATCCAAGATGAATGAACATGCATAGAGGGAAGATCTAAATGTGTTCACTTGAATGTCTGCATGGAATCAGTGCATGTGCAGCTGGGCACTTGTAGGACCCTCTCCTTGCAATTAGGATGCTTGCTTCCCCAGGTTTCTCAGTTGTGTGGAGAGAGCCCTACACATATGCAGATATATGGGCTGCTTCCATGCAGACTTTCAAGTGAAAGTGTGCACATCAGGGGGTGGGGCCTACCAAAGCGATTCTACTGCACTCCCTTCTACATGCATTCACTCACCTAGTTTCACCTAGTGAAACACAGCTAGCACTGCTACAAGAAGCCTGAAAACCTGGTAAAGATACATAGGATGGAATTTGTCTCAGGTTGCTCAAAGATGCTCACTAGGGATGTGCAAATTGATTCAGATACAAATCGATTTGTACCCGAATCTAGCTGATTCGGGTGATTCAGAGACAAAAAGAATCACCCCTGTGGTCCATTGGCTAGATTCGAGTACAAATTGAATCGCGGCCGATTCGGTCTGAATTGATTCAGGTTTCAGATCTGTCCTATTAATTCCCTGAGATTTCCAGCTTTCATTTTAAAAAAAAAGCTAAGCTCTAGCCCTTATAGAAGTGGAGTTATGGAGCAAAATATGTGGTCACTATTTTTCAAGTGTTCGGATTCTTTGGTGTATAATAACTTTCACTCAATGAATTATTATGAAGTTTCATTACACACCTTCATTTCTTCTATTCATTTTGACTGTCTTTTCAACAGTGCCAACTGTCAACTGCCATGTGCCAACTACACCCCACTCCCACCTGCAAGGCAGTGGGGTACTACTCAGTTTAAGTTAAGTGCCTAATGGGTAGAGGCTACCACCCAAATTGCAGAGGGATTGGGCAAAGGGCTGATTTTTGGTGAATTGTTGAAGGTGTAGTGTCTTTGGGGCATATTTCATGCATAAATCAGGAGCTGGGGTGGAAGAGTGGGGTGAGGTGGTAGTGCCTAATGGGTGGAGGCTACCATCCAAATTGCAGAGGGATTGGGCAAAGGGCTAATTTTTGGTGAATTGTTGAAGTTTACGCATCTTTAAGGTTTTCCCCCATAAGGTATAATGGAGGTGTATCACTTCACGATGGGAGGAAAGGGGTGGCCTAGAGTGATGTGGGGTTGGTGGTAGTGCCCAAGGGGGGTAAGGAAGCTACCGGAATTTTTTTAAAGGATTTGGGCGGAGGGCTGATTTTTGGTGATTTGTTGAAGTTTACGCATTTTAAAGGTTTTTCTCCATAGAAAATCATGTAAGTTTCAGCAGCCCGATAACTGCACTTGGGGGGTGCAGGGGTGGCCCAGAGTGAGTGGTGGTGTAATGAACAGAGGGTGCCAGCCACCCCCATGGTTTTCTAACCCATGGGGTTCAGGGTTCTGTTGTTTCTGAGGTGTTCTGAGTGTAGATTCTCTGGTAGCAAATGAAATTTTCAGTACAAACGATGAATCCACTCTCATTTGCTACCATAGAATCTACACTCAGAACACCTCAGAAACAGAACCCTGTACCCCATGGGTTAGCACCCCATGGGAGTGGCTGGCACCCTATGTGTACTACCACACCACTCGCTCTGGGCCACCCCAGCACCCCCGAAGTGCCTTAAAGATGCGTAAACTTCAACAATTCGCCAAAAATCAGCCCTTTGCCCAATCCCTCTGCAATTTGGGTGGTAGTTTCCACCCATTAGGCACTTAACTTAAATTGACTAGTACCCCACTGCCCTGAGGGTGGGAGTGGGGTGTAGTAGGCACATGGCAGTTGACAGCTGGCACTGTCGAAAAGACAGTCAAAATGAATAGAAGAAATGAGGGTGTGTAATGAATCCTCAAAAGGATTCATTGAGTGAAAGTTATTATACACCAAAGAATCCGAACACTTGAAAAATAGTGACCACACATTTTGCTCCATAACTCCACTTCTATAAGGGCTAGAGCTTAGCTTTTTTTAAAAAAAAATGAAAGCTGGGAATCTGGGGGAATTACTAGGACAGATCCGAAACCCAAATCGATTCAAATCGAATCAGCCGTGATTCGGATCCGAATCAAATCTGGGGTAATTCAGACAGGTTAGATTCGGATCCAAAGCGAATCGGGGCTGTTTTGATTCAGATACAAATCGAAACACAGAAAATCCCAATTGCACACCCCTAATGCTCACCACATATTATATACAATGGTCCACATCTCTACGAGGCCAGCTTCTGTCCAATTTCTTCTCCTGAACCTCTTTGTCAGCATGGGTGGGAGAGTTATTACCAGAACACTGAGACAGAAAGGAGAATAACAGACCACATTTAGGAAATCTGTGACTTTTTATGTGAGAAGTAACTCCCCTCATTGCCCCTTACCCCTTGGAACTGCATAGGTGAATGTCATTGTTTTTTGCCTGGTCTAAGGAATCATCAGTGCCTTTATTATATCATCAAAAGCGGCCTAATGGCACAGCGGGGAAATGACTTGACTAGCAAGCCAGACTCGAATCCCCAGTTTGAATCCCCGCTGGTATGTTTTCCAGGCTATGGGGAAACCTATATCGAGTAGCAGCGATATAGGAAGATGCTGAAAGGCATCATCTCATGCTGTATGGGAGATGGCAATGGTAAACTCCTCCTGTATTCTACCAAAGACAACCACAGGGCTCTATGGTTGCCAGGAGCTGACACCGACTCGAAGGCACACTTTATTATATCAACACCTACTACACTAATCTCCACCTTCACTTCAGACCTATCTGCGTGCCTAGCAACCAAAACACTCCAGACTACAGAAAGACGCTGCTTTATAAGAGAGGAGAGTGAGCAACAACCAGCATTGCTAATCTGTAAACATGCCCAAATTTCAAAGGGTTGCTGTTTCTGTGGTGGAAAAGCCAGATTTCACAAGCCAGATTTCACAATTTATAGCCATTTTTTACAAAGGTTTCAAGCATTTACCCAAAATCATGAGATTGCCCAATTCTCTTCCAATTCACTACAGATGGCCCTGACCTCCTCCTTCCCCACATGTGTAGCAAGGTTCAAAACTCTAGGACCAACCAGTGATTTTTGTTGATTAAAAAAAAAAACCCCTTCACCTCTATGGGGAAAAATCTGCCAGTCTGGAAAAATCTGGATTTAAGTCAAAATTCGGATTTGGATTACAAATCCAATCCAATATCTGATATCATCAGAAACCATAGAATCCAAATATGATATCTTCAAATTCCCCATTCACCACCATGGGGGAAAATCCTATTCCATTTTGCTAATTCTGAAATTCCAAAGTATTTCTGAAATTAATTTCAATATTTCAGAATTTATTTCGACTTTACCTCTCTGATTTTTTTAAAAAAACAGATTTGAATTTTACTGATTTTTACTGATTTGGGGTAATTTCAGATAAAATAAAAAAAATTAATCTAAATTTGCTCAGGCCTATTAAGTATTACCACCCAAAACTCATGTCTCTGGGGGTTTTACAACCAGAGATGTCAATCTAAGTAGCTGGGTTTTTTCCTTCCTTTGGGAATGTCTCTATCTTTAAATATAAGACTCTACAAAGCTGAGTGAGAGGAAGATATCTCATTTATGGAAAAGTCATGATTTATTACTTCTGTGTTAAATAATACCAATATGGCTACTATATAATGAATCTTTGAAGCCCGCCATGAGCTACACTGAGCATATCGGTTGAGAAAATGATCTGAAGGCACAGGACAATGTTCTGCTGCTGTGGCTCAGGAATTCTGGCCCTATAAGCTGCTTGGATGCGAGACTGCCTGGGAACCAGATGTAAGTCATCCTACATTCTTTAGAGGAAGGGGGAGTATATGTGTTATAGTTTTCTTTAAGCATGTAGCCAAAGTGTGTGTTGATTAATATCTAAGCAGGATCAGCTCCAGTTTGGGGGAGAATTCCCAACAGGATATCCTACTCAGTCATCCTACTGGATCTTGTCACTGGCTACAAGGGTGCCTCATCCACATTCCATACACAGATTGTTATGGCAGTCCTGGTTAAGACAAAGGAAGCTGCCATATACCAAGTCAGACTTTTTGGTCCATCTAGCTCAGTATTGTCTACACAGACTGGCAGTGGCTTCTCCAAGGTTGCAGGCAGGTGTCTGTCTCAGCCCTATCTTGGAGATGCTGCCAGGGAGGGAACTTGGAACCTAGATACTCTTCCCAGAGTGGCTCCATCCCCTAAGGGGAATATCTTACAGTGCTCACATGTAGTCTCCCATTCAAATGCAACCAAGGTGGACCCTGCTTAGCTAAGGGGACAAGTCATGCTTGCTACCACAGGACCAGCTCTCCTCTGGCCCTGTGGTTACCACAGGCAGTCCTTCCATGAGGTAAGGTGAGGCAGTCACCTCAAGCAGCAGGATTATTGGGGCACCACTGATGGAGCAACAAGGTGCCCTCTACGGCCTCCTGCCATTGAAGCAGCTCTTTGCTGAGCAGTAGCTGAGCCTCCAAAAGTCCATCCAAGACTGTCCTCTCCTCCTCTACCTTCTTTGTGGTGGTAGCACTCCCCATCACCTTGGTGTCTTCTGCCTTGGTGTGTCCTACTGTGACCTCCCTTCCACCTTCTCTTCCTTTGTGCACTGCTGAGCTAATTATGAAAAAGGGGAAGATGTGGAGGAAGAAATGAGGAAAAGGCAGTAGAGTGTGGAAGATACCTGTAGAGTGTTTTCAGTACTCTACTGCTCTGTTCTCTCTTCCTCTTCCACATCCAACCTCTTTTCATAACCAGCCCTACAGTGTGTATGGCAGAAGGTGGAGGAAAGTGTTATGATGTGTGGTGGTGTCTACTGCTGCTACAAAAGATGGATGTGGCATAGTGCTGAGTCACCAAAGAAGGGAAAGTGGAGGAGGTTGACCTGTGTGTGCGTGTGTATATGTATTTGTGCATGCAAGGGCAGGGGGCAACATTTGATGGAGAAAGGGAAAGAGGGGGAGGAGGGTGCAGTGTGTGAAGGGGTGAGATTTGGTGCCCTTCCTCAGGTATACTGCTGTTTTGATCTACCGTTGGTGCTTGTTGCCATCACCTTACATTATGTTGGTGTGCGGGAAAGCGAACAAGTAACAATACTAGTAGCCAAGAGCACCAGATACCACCATGGCTGATGGTGCGCCCAGTCATCATTCCTCCTAGGGATGTGCAAAAAATTTTGGGCACAGAATGATCTGTGCCTGAAATGAAAAATTTTGGGTGATTCGGGGCTGAACTGAATCACCCCCAATGTCCCCCAATATTTTTCGGACACGAGCCGAATCACCCGAATTTTGGACCCAAAAAATTCGGGTGATTCGGTTCATGGTTGATTTTTGGTGATTTTTTGAAGTTTTAGTGACTTTGGGGCAGTTCGGGGGCATAGAATGGGATCTGGGCAAAAGGAGTAGGGTGGGGTGGTAGTGCCTAATGGGTGCAGGCTACCACCCCAATTTCAGGGGGATTGGGCAAAGGGCTGATTTTTGGTAAATTTCTGAAATTTTCATGTCTTTGGGGCACATTGGGGCAGATTGGGGCAGAAAGTGGGGCCTGGGGCAGAATATGGGGTGGGGTGGTAGTGCCTAATGGTTGGAGGCTACCACCCCAATTTCAGGGGGTTTGGACAAAGGGGTGATTTTTGGTGAATTTTTGAAGTTTTAGTGACTTTGGGACAGTTTGGGGGCAGAAAGTGGATCTGCCCCAAAAGAGTGGGGTGGAGTGGTAGTGCCTAATGGGTGGAGGCTACATCCCCAATTTCAGGGGGATTGGGCAGAGGGCTGATTTTTTGGGAATATTTGAAGTTTGGGTGTCTTTGGGGCAGATTGGGGGCAGAAAGTGGATCTGCCCCAAAGGAGTGGGGTGGGCTGGTAGATAGTGCCTAATGGGTGGAGGCTACCACCCATCCCCAATTTAAGAGTGATTGGGCAGAGGGGTGAATTTTGGTGAATTTATTTTTATGAGGTTTGTCTTCATAAGGTGAAGTGTGCTAAATTGATTACTTCCTCATATTATTTATAGTAATAGAGAGTGTGAAAAAGTGAAAGTGGGGTCATGAGAGTTGTCTAATTGAAAAAAAAATCTCATTTGCTATGATACAATGAGAATTCACACCTCAGAAAAAACTTTTTTTTGCTGTAAACTGCCTTGGGATTGCCTTAATGAAAGGCGGTATATAAATTCAACAATAAATAAATACCAGATATAACTGCAGTCAAGAAGAAAGAAAAACAAGTGAAAATAATCGACATAGCAATTCCAGGGAATAGCAGAATAGAAGAAAAAGAAATAGAAAAAACCACAAAATACAAAGATCTAAAAATTGAAATTGAAAGGCTGTGGCAGAAAAAGACCAAAATAATCCCAGTGGTAATTGGCACCCTAGGTGCAATTCCAAAACAACTTGAAGAGCACCTCAACACCATAGGGGCCACAGAAATCACCACCAGCCAGTTACAAAAAGCTACTTTACTGGGAACAGCCTATATTTTGAGACAATATCTATAATAACCAACAGTATTGATGATAAAAATTCTGGCATCCGAGGTCTTTGGGAAGGACTCGATTGTCTGGATAAAACAAACCAGTCAATAACACCGGTCTGACTGTGTAAACAAGAAATAATAATCCACTTGTGGAATTCTCTGCCACGAGATGTGGTGACAGCCAACAACCTGGATGACTTTAAGAGGGGTTTGGATAACTTCATGGAGGAGAGGTCTATCAATGGCTACTAGTTGGAGGACTATAGGCCATCTCCTGCCTCCAAAGCAGGATGCGTCTGAGTACCAGTTGCAGGGGAGTAACAGCAGGAGAGAGGGCCAGTGGCTTCCAGTGGCATCTGGTGGGCCACTGTGTGAAACAGGATGCTGGACTAGATGGGCCTTGGGCCTGATACAGCAGGGCTGTTCTTATGTTCTTATGTGTGAGTTGACTTCCTTAGAAAAGTATTGTGCATGAGTGACATGAAAATCCTGTCTTGGGTGTTAGATCTGTCATAGTTTATTCATACATGTGAGTTATCACTGAGTTGTCATTGCAGTCAGCAAATGATAATGATGCATTGTAAGCCAGCCCTATATAACCCACTGGACTAGGGGAGACCTTAACATTGGACCCACAAAATTTATTTCATGAAGAGGAAAGGGCATGTGAGACATTACTATATGAACATCTTGGGTAATGTCTAGCCTAATCTATTTTTTCCAGCTTGTAAACTGAGATTTAGTGGGCTAAAGGATAAAATTTTAGGTGCTTGTGAGGCGATAATAATTCTAACTCAAGACGCCTCAATTAGGGAGGAAGCAATTCATGGGAGAGATTGTGCTGAAGAATGGTTTGGACACATTTCTTGATTTGCCAAAATAATTAAGTGAACTTGTGACAACAGTAAAGAATTTGAGCTTGCTGGCGCTGAAAACTCCTTAGGCCTCAGTTCAGAAAAGCACTTAAATACACAAAAAGTTGGAGCCAGAGGCAATTAAGCAGGTGCTAGTGTAGTTTATTGAATAAGGGGCCTTACAAAGATTAGAATGTTTTAAATGAAATTTTTAAAGGATGGCTTTTCTAGTATTGCTTGTATTAAATGTGTCCTTTCAAAACTTGTGTCAGCCAAAGTTTTGTTATATACTGGGCCAAAGCATGAAATTTGACCCAAATATCCCTTCGAATATATGAAAAAGTATTATGATATGATCCTATGCATGTTTACTCAGGTGTTAATTGCAGCAAATTTCAATTGGTCTTATTTTCATGTAGGTATGCACAGCATTGCAGTTTTCAGTAGAGTGCCACATATTTTGAGACACCAAGGAAATTCCTCCATCATGATTCTTGAGGTATTTCTCATATCAGAAGCAGATCAATTTCTGACTCAGCAGAGATCTACTATGATTTGGGAAATAAAATAAAACATTTTTGCTAGTAGGGTCGCCATGTCACAGCCAGAGATCATATTTACTTCTAACAGTTCAATAGCAGTGAGCATAAGAGCCCAACTTTGGGTCCCCAGATGTTGTGGGATACAATTCCCGTCATCGGCAGCCACAGTCCATTCTGACTACAAATGATGGGAGCTTTTGTTCAACAACATCTGGGGAATTCTGCTTCTAATATTGGCTTGTAAGGATGTGTGTGGTCCTAATTATCAGGACTGGGAGTAACCTGGTCTCTTTAATGATCATTTTGTGCACCGGATATGGGGGGCATCCTAGATCACTTCAAGCCAATTCACTGGCATTGGCTCAATGCATCAGGCAGGACATGGCAGTGGGGGGGCCCCACGCTTACTTGTACTGAAGATCCAGCATTCACTTCAGAAAGCTGCTGCCGAAATGGCAGCAACAATTTATATTTCAGAAAGTCTTTGGAGAGCATGGTGCTAGATTTCATGGACGTGATATGCTCATTTTAGTCCTAACATGCCACAAAAGGAAGAATCAGCATGGCTTCTGCAAGGGAAGGTCTGCCCCATCAATCTGTTGGAATTATTTGAGGTTGCACAGTCCTCAGGGACCTACTGTTTGGTTGCTTCGAATTTAAGGACCGCCCCCCCCCGCAAAAAAGAGGGCCGGTTTGACTGGCTCGATGGCCCTGCTTGTAAAGGGGGATCTGGTAATCCTTACCAGATTCCCCTTTACATTCAGGGCCATTCAACCAGGTCAAACCAGTTTGACGCGGTTTGACAGCTCGAACTGGCTCGTGGACTGGGTGGCTCAGTTCAAGTTCAGTTCGAACGCGAACCGAACTGCCCACTTTAGTTCCACTCACACCCCTATTGGAAGGCACACGTGGTTGGCGAACCACCACTACCCCACATGAATAGAACCCTGATTACCGTCATGTGATTTTTAAAGAATGCAGCAAGCTTGCAGACAAATAATAAGGTATAATAAGGTATGGTATAAAATCCATGGGGAAACCAAGGGTAGAAGGCAGGGTTTCAAAGCTTCATATTTAGTGAGAGAGGTGCCATATCTGCTAAGGTCAAAACCTTTGGACACAACTTCAGGAACTTCCTAGGAATGCTAGCAAGGCCTCTTGATACAAGTTCTCAAAGCAATTGGGTGGGGGTGGGGATTATAGTCTGTAATGGCATCACAGAACAATTACCACTCCATACAATGTATTGCAATTACAATTTTCTACAAGACCTTGGACCAGGCTTGAAGTAGGCCAGCTGAGCCGAGACACAGCCAGTTGGCAAGGTTCACTTCACAATAAAAATCTGAATCTTCTGTGCACAAACTCTGTCTTCACTGGCTCTGCATAAATCGTTTAAAAAAAACAATGATCCAAATAATTGGGTAAAACACATTTTCCTGCCGCAGATCCGAAATCCAGGGTTTGTGTCTAGTAGTTCTGCCCATTTACATGGAGATGGAAAAATGGCAAGCTCATTCAGTCAAAATAAAACTAGAAAGTAATTTTTAAACAGTCAAAGGTGGCTTTTCTTTTTTAAAAAAGGCACTTTTTACAAGCACTTTTAAATGAGTCGCAAGTCATTTCTCCACCTCCTGCCAAGGACACAGTGCACAGTTTGTCACAAACTGAAGTGATTTGCAGCAGCCGCAAGTAACAGCATTGTTTGTGGAAAAGCTTTACTTGAGCTAAAACTCTCCCAAACCTTTCCAGATGAAGGCAATGAATTACCTTCTCCTGCCATTCCAGACTACCATGAGTTATATCTAAGGGAAGAGAGCTGGTCTTGTGGTGGCAAGCATAAATTGTCACCTTTGCTAAGCATGGACAATCTTGGTTTGCCTTTGAATGAGAGACTATGAGCCCTTTCTCACACTAACGGACTCCATGCGGCGGGAGAGGAAGCCTTAAAATGCTTACCTCCCCTGCAAACGATCCTGGTCTTCTTGCTGGGTGAGTGGATAGCTCGCCCAGACGTTCTACCAGCTGCATTATGGGGAGACTCCTGACACCAGCTGGGAGCCCCACAGTCTCCCAGCCCCAGCTGCAAGTAGCCAGGGCTGGCAGACGATCAGCAAAATAGGGTTAAGAGCGCACTTGCTTAAGAGCACTCACACCCCCATTTAAGAGGATGGCTGGCTCGGTGGGTTTGCTGCTGAGGTGCCACCGGGATCAGGCATGACCCTGGTGGTTCTCCTCACGCACAAGCAAGACCGGGTTTGGCTTTGTTAGCCCAGCTTTGCCTGCACATGAGGACAGCCTCATTATCTGAGAGCACTGTAAGATGAGTTGCAGTCCAAAAATATTTGGGGACCCAATCAGAGGCACACTAACCCCTGGACCTTGGGGACCCAGTCCAGTCCTCCAAGGTCCGGGAGGGCCTCCAAATGGCCGCAGCTGAGGGCCTCCAGGAGCCAAACCGTGCCCACCCTGCCAAAACACAGCTTCTTTTTTTTAATTCTTACTGCGGCTGAGGGGTGGTTGAGTGGGGGGAGCAGATCAGTCCTTCTTCCTTCTCCGCCCTCCCACAGTGGTGGTGGGGACCAGGAGTGATGCTGGGCCCATCTGTTCAGGCCAGTGTCTTTAAGGAACTGTGAGGTGCACCTGTGCAGTTTAAATGTCGTTGCTGATCTCTAAACTGCGCAGGTGTACCTCGCAGTGGCTTAAAGACGCTGGCCTGAACAGATGAGCCCAGCATCACTCCTGGTCTCCACCGCCTCTAGAGGATAGGGGGAGAAGGCAGAAGGACTGCTCCACTCCCCCACCACAGCCACCCCTCGGCCAGGGTAAGAGTTTAAAAGTAGAGCTTTGGTGGGACGCCCCCCCCAAGGAGGGGGGGGCCTCACATGGGGGTGGGGCTCGTGGCTGGGCAGTCCAGATGCCCAAATTGCCTTGGTGTGCCCCTGGACCCAATGTAGGTGCATCATAGGTCTATCATCTGGTTTGATCCTAAGGCATTGGTCTTCTATTAAAAACAACAAGGAGAACATAAAAACCATGATGATGATGATGATGATGATGATGATGATGATGAAATCTTCTTTATACTACTCCTGGATTGTACAAAATGGACTTGTCAGGCATTGGCCTCCTTTCTACTCTAAATATAAATCACTTGGCATATTGTTCCAAAATGTTCCGTTTGTCTCCATCTTGCAGTAATAGATCACTGAGTGGTTAGTGTGTTATGTGTCTAGGATATAAATCATTCTCCTGAGTTCCTTAATGTATGCTTCTCAGTGAGGCATATGCACTTTATCTGCTGTTGTACAAACATTAGCCCTGATCTGTAACTACTTTTAGCAGGGTGGAGGGAAGAGAAAAGCTAACAATTTGCGGGTGTCAACATTCCTCTCTGGTTTTTTAAAGGCTTCCTTTGCTAAGTTTCTGTGTGTCCAGCTGCTGTTCAGGGCACAGGAGCAGGACCATGAAAAAAGCTGGCAACTTTAAAAGTTGTTCATGGCATGGCAGATCTAGGAGGAATGGGGTGGGTATGGGTCTTTTTTTGTGTTCTGTGTTGTAGAAGTTGTTGAAGTTGTTCTGTCGAAGAAAATGGTGGCTGAGAATGACCTCCGTGGTGTAGGTGTGAGGATGGGTCAGGCTTCCGGGTTCTCCAGAATTCTTCAGGCACAATGATAAGCAAAACACCCAGGGGCATGTGAATATAAGAAATTAGGGGTTAGGTCAAATGAAGGTTACACAAACAACAGGTATACAGTATACACAGGTACAGATCTGTACACAGGTAAAGTCATTCACATGTTATGCTGAACGCAGGTCAAGAAGTATACTTACAAATACAAATATGATGAATTTTTATATACCACTTTTCAACAAAAGTTCCCAGAGTGGTTTACATTGATATAAATAAGGAAATAAAATGACTCCCTGCCCAAAGGGCTCACAATCTAAAAGCAAAAAGCAAAACATAAGATAGATACCAGCAACATCCACTGGAGGGATGTTGTGCTGGGGATGGATAGGGCCAGTTGCTCCCCCACCCCCCTGCTAAATAAAGAGAAAACACTTTTAAAAGTTGCCTCTTTGCTCAGTTAGCAGGGGACACTTCCTATCTGCACCATGCATTTGAAGGGCCTGTGTCGAGGTTCACTTTTAAAATGAACGCAGGTACAATCATTCGCACAAACTCATCTGTGCCGCGTACAGCATAATGTCTGAATTGGGCTACTGAAGAAGAAACAACTGTAAAGTTTTGTTGCAAAGCAGAGACAACTTTCCTGCATCATCAGGTGAAGCTCTCTCTTTTTCATCTTGGCCCCTTCCCCTAGAAGCCTCCAGTAATGGATAAATTCTCATTCATTATGTTACTTCTGTGCCTCCAAACTGAAATATTAACTATGCTATTGAAAGCTGAGTGTCTGATTATTGGCCAACTGATTTTGCTACAGAAATAACTTTGAGAACTTTTTGACTGAAAAACAGTATATAAATATCTATACATCTATTTCTCCTAAGTGTACCTGTCATGAATCCTACGCATGGCAGCTCTCCTGAGAGCTCGCGAGCAGCTGCCAATCAGTGATAGGGACGGGGGATAAAATAGGGATGCTGGCTGCCAGCAGTCAGCCTGGCAAGTGGGAACAAGCAGTGGCGGGCCGCCCAGCGGGCAGGAGCAACAGGTAGCAGCGGGCCAGCCCAGCTGCTAGGAATTGGTGGGTGAGCGGAGGTGGAGGTGGCAGGCTGGCTTTCTGGCCGGACTGCCAGCCAGAAAGTGCCGGGCAGGGGCAGGGGGTGAGAAGAAGCAGGCCAGCCTGGCTGCTGGGAGCAGGCAGCAACGGGCCAGCCCAGCCGCGGGGAATTAGTGGGTGGGTGGGCAGGAGGTGGTGGTGGGCTGGCTTTCTAGCCCGCCTGTCAGCCAGAAAGTGTCATGCTGTGGCAGGTGAGTGAGAAGACGTGGGCCAGGCTGGGCCAGCCATTGGGAGCAGGCGATGGCGGGCTGCTTGGCCAGCAGGAATTGGCGGGTGGTCTGGCTTTCCAGCCAACCTACCAGCCAGAAAGTGCCAGCCAAGCGGGGAGGAGAAGAAGTGGGCCAGCTGGCTGGCCCGCCAGCCAGAAGCCGTGGGCGGGCAGGTGGGGGGGTGAGAAGCGGGCCAGCCGGGCAGCAGATGCACAAATGTTCTGCGCCCAGCCCAGCTAGTTCTTAATAACAACAATAATAATGGCCGACCTGACATGCAGCATGCCAGTGATGGTGCAAATTATGCCAGGGCTGCTGCTCAGATTCAGGGCTGCTCAGGGCTCAGATTCAGTTCAGCTCCCTGCATATGTCCTTCCATATCAGCTGCCCTAATTATTGAGTTCACAGGATTAAAGATCAGCTTGTTAGCCCACATCCAGTCCATCGCTGCCCCCCAGACACTGGTCCAGAACGTCAGCTGCTTCCCTAGAACTAAACAAGAGGCAGAGCTGGGTCTTATCCACATATTGACAACAGCACCAAACCTCCAGATGACCTGTCTCAGCAATTTCATGTAGATATCACATGGTCACATGGGCTCTCCTGAGAGCTCGTGAGCAGCTGCCGATCCCGCAAGACGTAGTCCTGCGGGACTCCACAGACCGGAGGTAGCCACGTCTGGCACTCTGACTATTGTTGAATTCAAGGGCACCTCCAGAGAGGGGGCAAAGAGGGCAAGTGCCCCCCAGAATTTGCCCTCACCTGCCCCCACAATTCTGTTTCAGAAATCTAATATGTGAGATACTGCTTGCCTATCCATAAATATGCTTTGACTCTTCTGAACCCACCCCCTTTATTTTTTCTGGTGCCACCACTGGTTGAACTCCAATTCCCATCATCCCCAATCACAATTATTGTGACTGGGGACAATGGGAGTTATTGTTCTACTCTTTCATGCTATCTTCAAGTCTCGGGGGTGGGGGGGGAGGTGCGATCTGTACAAAAGCCTATAATACTTTGCATTTAGACCTTCATGCACTTTACTCGCAAGATCTCGCAGATGCCTAGAAGACTGATAGTTTGAGGCCCTAAGCTTGCCGCATCCTGTCCCTTTAAATTAGAGCTGCCCTCCTATTAACACCACAGCTGTCAAGGGCTGTGTAAACAAATACGCTTCCTAAATAGACATTGCAAAATTCAAAAAAGCCCTTGATCTCCCGCCAGCAATAAAATGCCTCCCCTTCCTCAGCACACCAGCTAACACCCAATCAGCCACTTAATTAGAATTCCCTCCAGCACAGTATACCATTTGAAACAGGCCCTTGTGGGCAACAGCAAAGGCTTTCCCCATTTATGCTCTGGGTGGGCTGAGATCACCATGCAAACCACCATTTCTCTAGTTGACTCAAAAAGGCAATGCAATAAAGAATTAATTAATTAAAGAATTAATAAAGAATTAATCTCCTCCATTCAAATAAGATGTCTCAGATTATTTCCAAAAAGAACTAAACAGGGTAGTTCTAAGTGACTGCCATTAGTTTAGTACAGGTTCATTTTGAAAGCAAAGGCTCATGGGATATGGATACTGGTGTAGGCCATTAAAATAGGAACGTTATTGAAACCTTGATCTAGATCCTAATAGCCAGTCCTTTGAAATTGCAAATTATAAATAGTGCAAATTGTCTGAAGAGTATGTGTGTGTTGAGACAGATAGACAGATGGGTGGGGGGTGGTATTCAGACATGGTATAGTGGACCAGGATGTGGGAGACCCAAGTTCAAATTCCCATTCAGCCATGAAACTCACTGGGTGACTCTGGGCCAGACACTTATCTCTTAGCCTAAACTACCTCACAGGGTTGTTGTGAAGGTAAACATAACCATGTACACCACTCTGGGCTCCTTGGAGGAACAGCAGGATATACATGTTTTTTTTGGTGTGTGTTTTTTTTAAGTGCAAGCATAAGGTTTGCATTGCTTATTGTTATGAAATATGTAAAGGCTTCTGATTCCTTGACTTGCTGATATAATGTAGCTACTATTACTGTGAATATTCATATACCACTTTTCAACAGAAGTTCTCAAAACAGTTTACATAGAAACATTAATAATAAATAATATGGTTCCCTGTCCCAAAGGGCTCATAATTCCCCGCCCCCCAAGAAAGCCACTGGAGGGATGCTTTCCTGGGGTTGGACAGGAACAGTTGCTCTCCCCCTGCTAAACAGAAGAGAATCGCCACTTTAAAAGGTGCCTCTTTGCTCTGTTAGCTGAGACCATAATGCAATAGTGGGTGGGCCATGCAGTCTTTCAGACTGGCTGAAGATGAAGGTGGAAAGATAAAGCCCTAAATGGCTTGGGACCGGGTTACTTGAGAAAGTGCCTTGCCCCCTGTGTCCCCATATGCCCTTACCCCTTCCTTAAGATCTTCTTATGAGGCCCTCCTCAGGGTGCCCCTGCCAAATAAGGTGAGGTGGGCAGCTACCAGTGAGAGGGTCTTTTTGGTGGTTACATTCTGTTTATGGAATAGCCTCCCCAGTGAGGTTCGCCTGGCTTCATCACTTTTCTTTTAGAAGCCAGGTCAGGTAAAGACCTTTTTGTTCACCCAGGCCTTTTTTAAATTCTTAGTTTTAAATTCGACTTTTCAGATTTTATCTGATTTTTAACTAATTTTAAAATGAGTTTTTAATGTTGTTTTGTATTGTATTATGTATCTTATTTTCACCTTTTTTGGTCTGTTATGATTTAATGTGTTTTGTGTTTTTATTGTATGTATTAATCCTCTGTTGTGAGCCTCCCAGAGAACAATTTGTTTTGGGGTGCCTAACAAATAAAGTCATTTTATTTATTTATTTATTTATTTATTTATTTATTTATTATCGTTATTAATAAAAGCTTAATTCTTTTGAATATTTATTTATTTATAGCTGTCTATCTATACAGACACATGCACATGTTCAAACACATCCATTAACTCTCATTTTAATATTTAAACTAATATGTGTATGCTTAAGCTTATATCTTCAAGAATCAGATATCCATCCAATAATGGTTGTTTGGATGAGCCCTGATGGGGTAAGTATGTTTCATTTAGATGAAAAATGAAGAGCACAATACTGAATGCGTGTTTAAAACAAATGAAAATCTTTACCAGCAGTTACAGCAGGCCCCGATGTGATTCAAGCTTTATAGCTACAACCATACATACAAACTATCTAATAGCTGATCAACCATCTGTCTTGCCCTTCCCCTTATATTTCATGTAATTTTTAATAAACTTAAGGAAGGATAAACTTCTCTCTCTAACCATATCCACAAGTTATGCTCATATCGTAATGCATATCGTAATCTGTGTAGTGTACGCACATACACGTCTGTATGCACATACAGTTATTCGCTTATTTTGTACACATGTACAACAGTTCATTTCCTTTCTCTACCATGCATTTGAGGTACTTGTCCACAGGTTCACACATATATATGTTACTGCGTGTATGACTCTACATTTTAAATGTAGCATTGTTCACACAGAAACATACCGTATATATGTGTACAGATACCTGAATAGACATACAATGTAACGTCTGAATAGAGTTTATATATATACACACCCACTAGCAGAGGGAGGGAAGGAGAGAGAATGGCAACTGTTTTAAAAACAGTTGCGAAACTACACTAAGGATTAGAGAGAATGTGTGTTGTGATGTCTTGGGTGCTAGCCAATAGGTGACCCAAACAACTGGTTTTTCCCTGTGTTAAACTGACCCACAGTGAAAACTAGCAGAATCGGTTTTTTAAAGCTTACCCGTAAGATATGTTTGTACTTAAAATGGAGTGGGGGCTTTCAGACTACTCTCACTGTTCCTAAAATGTTACATTTGCATCACCCACAGAAATAAACATTTAGAGCCTGGTAGCAATTGTCTGATTGACTTGTACAGAAATCAGAAATGGAATTGATGCAAGCATTTGTTCTAAAGAAATTCATAGTTGCAGTGACCATAATGTTAAACTCTGGTAGGAGTACTGTAGGGGAAGGAGATTTTTTTTCTTTCTTCCATAGACTTTATCTTTCTGTATGCATGATCTTCAGTATGTAACAGAAAATATATTAGAATACAACAAAAGCATAGATAATTACACATCATTACTAAATATTCTGCCATTTATTTGCTTGTTTGTTTGTTCAAAACTTTCCCAGGCTGCCTCTCACCTCTTGCAGTGACTCTTTTGAGGTTTTATGTCTGCCAAAATGTGTTTTCCCTTAAAACTTGGCCAGCCTGTGAAAACGCCATTCGAACAATTTACATTTCTTTAAACACAACAGACTAATTTTACCCTCTCTGCACACTAAAATGCATCATTATTTCCTATATGAAATTTGGGGAAATTTTAAATCCTCCATGCTTCAAAAAGGCAAGTTCTGCTTTTTAAATGATCTATGGAGGAATTAAGATGTGATTTTTGAAAGAATGCTAAAAAAATATGGGGATTCTGTGAGTGCTGCAGAAAATGTCACAAAAATGCCCATTCTGTGTCATGGCAGCAGACAGCAGTAATTGAATGAGTTCTGGTTTGAACATCTCCAGATGTTCCATGGCTTTTGTGTAGAACATCTTACATGCAAAAGATGGGACATTCTGTACAAAGTAATGGTGCATGAAGCTTTTAAAAATACATATATGTAGCTTTCTGTTTTTGTAATCCTTTATGAGTTCTCAGGCTTCCAGCTGATCTGAGGGACCGCCGAACTTCTTAAGTGTGCAGAAACCTTTGGGAAGCTGAGCCTCCCTCATCATTGTGCACACAGGACAGGACCTTCTAAGTAATTGCCCCCAGACTTTGGAATGCTCTCCCAGTGAGCATCTGCTCTTCAGCCTCCATTATAGCTTTTAGAAAGCCAGTGAAATCATGGCTTTTTACCCAAGGTTTTATATGAGTGCTGTTTTCTTGTTGCTGCTGCCCTGCATTGTGTTCCATGGGTTTATTCTGTATGGTTTTTAAATGTTTAATTAGATTTGTGATTTTTTTAATTTATATTTAATATTTGTGTTCTTTTAAAAGCTGTTTAATAATTTTGTTTTGTTTTAAATGCATTGTAAACCTCGATATTATTTTAATGAAAGGTGGTATATAAACCTAACAATTAGTCAATCAATCAATCAATTATGATGAGAGGTCCTCAGGTTTTTCTCATTTGGGACTGGGTGATGAAATGGTCAAAGTTTATTTCAGTGTCTTCTGTGAGATGTGACACTCCATGATGTAGGTAGTTGTTTGGTCAAAGTGAAGAACTTGGCAGAATAAAAATAAAGAAACAATACTGCAGACTTGAAATCACCTACTTATACTCTCCAGGGTGCCGGATACAAAGGATGACATTTGGAAATAAAAAGAAGGCTGGTATATGCAACAGCTACAGCTTAGAACACCTAGAGGCACTTCACACAAGGTGGTGAGCGGGGATAGCGGGCTTAGCTCGCTCTCCCCACACACAAGCAGGGAGCAATCCTTGGGTGGCCAGATCAGCCACCCACATGATTACCAGCTCCGTCATGGAGCCAGTAGGGGAAGTGGGGATTGGAGGCTCTCCGGCCCCCAGAGGTCCCAGGATGCCCTGTGCGAGGTCCCAGGAAGTGGGGAGACCCTTGAGGCCGGAAGGCTTGTTGTAGACTCCCGGTTGGGGGTCTACTCATGTGTTGCCGTGGCACTGAGCTGTGCCACGGTGGCACACGATCAAATAAATAGGGTTAGCGGAGCGTTCACTCAGCTAACTTAATTTAAGGGGAGGGGTGTTTTGTGGGTTTTACTGCCAGGAGCCGCATGGCTCCCATGGCAGCACACGACCAGGAGGAATTGGGCTAGGCTCCCTTAGCCAAGTTCCTCCTGGTCGTGAAAACAGCCTCCTTGTTTTTCGGTGTAATCTGTTATAAAGCCAGATGGGGCACTGTAACAAGGAGTTGTAGTGAAGAAGGAGTTGTCTTCTTGTATCCTCCCTTTGTTCTGCTATTGGTTGGAGTTTCTGGATGTTCTTGTTTCTCTTCTTCCTGTTTCTGTCTCTGAGATTTGTGAATCAGCATGAGTTGCACTGATCTCTACTTTGCCAAGCTGTAATCAGGAAAGCTGCCTCATGTACTGAATAAACCTTTGTTAAACTTCCACTAGCATTTGTTTTCCAGTCTAAGACAGAACAGACACTGAAACAAGGAAGACAGGGTTCCTGATGTTTAATAATGGTTTAGTCAAGATAATTACAGCTGGAGCAGCTTTTCTTAGACTGCATTTGCACATAAGGGGGACCGGAGTTACAGGGACCTACCAGTTCCTTACCGTCATGTCCAAACATGTGCAATTCCAATCCCATCCATTGTGTGACCTGAGGTTTCATTCAGGAGACTCCAGTTTGAACCCTTGGTTTGCAGTGAGTTTCACTGCTCAAAACCAAGGGTCCACATAGCCTCTGTTCCATCCAAATGCAGCACTAGAGGCGGTATTCGACCAGACTGGAGTTGTGGGAGGAAGCTCCTCCCTCTCTCCCTTATGACTGGCTGTGTAGGCTGTCCTTCAAGCAAGAAGGAAGCCTGTACAACCAGTTCCCTTCCTCTCTGCCATCTCGCTGATGGAAGAGAGGATGCTCTCCCTGTCATCCAAATGTGGACAGGAGAGTGGGGGGTTGGGGAGAGGGGAACCGCAGGTCCATTGGACATGCGGTTCTGTATGAGGTGCAAATGTGGCCTTAGCCTTGCATAAGAATCTTTCTCTTGTGAAGAGGCTATCAGCTGTTATAGGTGGAGGAACTGGCTGACATCCAGACAAATGAAATACTGGCATTACAGAAGAAGCATTGACTGTACTGAAAGGTTCATCTAACTCAGCTACAGGAGAAGCATTGGTGTTGTGAGGGTTACACAGCTCATTTTTGGGTGGCACAAAATGCTTCCAGGGGAAGGGGAGGTGGTTCTAATCCTCTCCCCCTGGAAGCACTAATGCAGTGTTTGTCTTTAATTCTTCAGATGCACTGGTGCCACACTGGTGCTTTCCCCATAGCACCAGTGCTTTGTTAATCTGGATACCAGCCACTCTCTGTCCTCCTTCACATATACAGAGCTGCCCAAAAGGCATCAGCGGGATTAGTGCAAGCCACTTCCAGCCTGGTCTTTTGCTTTGCCTTGAATCAGCCACAAACAATATTGTTGTGGCTGCCGGCCAGCCATTCCTTTGGTTTGGCAAATTGCTGGTTAACAATTGAGGGTGTAGTCTTTCAATGGGAGACAAGTGTTAGGAGATGTTTAGCTGATACGTGGAAAATGCATATTTCTGAATGGGTTGCCATCAGCATTTGGGCGAAGTGACTTTGGCTCCAAGTTAAAGGGAGGGGGAGGGGTGTGTGTGTGAGAGAGAGAGAGAGAGAGAGCGCACAGCTTGTAGTTTTGGAAGAGGCAGAGGCGGAGAGAGCAAGCGAGCAAGCTGGCCTCGAGAGTTCAGGGCCTTAAAAAAAAAGATCTGATGTGTAGCGGCCTTGTAAGAGTGTCTGTGGTGCCTCCACTTATGCTCTACTCTATATGTGTAAATAATGCAACTCTTACTAAAGCGCCTTAAGTCTCCAGTGCTCTCAAATCCAAAGGGAATCAAACTCGATAGCTCTGCCTCAGGAATGTCTCATTACCCAGGGAAGCGAGGAGCGAACCGTAGTATCTTCCAGTCAGAGGTGCACTCAGGTAATTTTGGAGCCTGGACCTAACTGCAAGTTAAGCATCATTTTTTAACACATAGGTTCTTGAGGGTACAACTTACACCACCCAGGACAGACTAAAGATGATTTGGGAACCCCTGGGGTGTGTGGAGGCCCTGGACTTCAGCCCCCAAGTCCAGGGGCAAGAGCTTCTCTGCTTCCAGTGCTAATCCCAGGACAAGCCAGAGGTGGACCTACTACAGAGCGTGCTAGGCACCAGATCCACTGAGGGCCCCTCCAGGGAAGGGGCAGCTGAGCAGAGCCAGCACAGGCCCCCCACCACCACCCACCTGCCCCCTGCTGCTTCCACTGGCCTCTGCAGCCCCTGTTAACTGCTGTCACCACCATGGCCAGCCTGCTTTCCTTTGCCTCCCGCAACATGGGATAGTGATGTCAACACCCAGTGCCTTTTATTTCTTCTGGGGCAGTGACACCACGATACCATGCCACAGCTGTCAAAGGGAAGCAAGCTGGCCATGATGGTGAGTGGTCACCCGGTGCCTGCAGCGGGTGAACAGAGGCCAGTGGTGGGGCAGTGATGGCAGCCCACCTAAAAATTTAGACACAGGCTGCTGCCAACCTCACTATGCTATTGTTGCTAGCACAAGGATGGATGCAGCTCTCATCCTCATGCCATCATTCACCAGCAGCCATGAGAGTACACCAGAACAAGAAGGTGAGCAGCATCAGCCATTGGGGAAGCCCCTGCTAAAGCCCTTAGCATATTAACCTATAGGCAGTCATTAGTGCTACCAACAGTGGTGCTGGCAAAGTAACATAGCAAAGGGTGCTGAGGAGGGACCACTCCACTGTGGGGCCCATCTGAAGCAAACAGGGCAGGAAATACGGTTCTGGCTCTCTTGACTTGCATAGGAAGTTGATTTTGCCACAAGGAGAAAAACCATTTCAGTGCCTCAGGTGAAAATTGCTCAGAGTTGTTCCCAGTTTGGGTAGGGAGCAGAACTCGTTTGCAAGGGTGGAGCAGAAGGATGCTGTTCATTTGCATATGTCAATTTTGGTTTCAACCAGGGGTGTAATTAGAGGGCGACCCATAGGGCATGGGCCCCAAATGAATTGTTCAGAGCTCCAGATCTCATCAGCCACTTCCCTCCTCCATGACCTCTTCCAGAAAGAAAGTGCAGCTAAGGAAGCACCCACACGGAGCATGAGAGAGAGAGAGAGAGTGCCTAACTTCACCTAGCTCTCTGCAGGGTTCACCCTTCATGGGTGCTATATTATAAAATTAGAGGCTTTTAAAAAATGTAACTGTTTTTTGGAGGTGTGATTGAGTTTAATTATTAAGGGGGGGGCCTTTGGGCCCAGGCCCCAGATTGTTTATACACCTGGCAATACCCTTGGTTTAAACCAACCAACCAACCAACCAACAAAAACCCAAAGAATCAGAATGATAGGTTCAGTGGAAACAAGGATAGATTCTGAGGGTTATAGTGTTGAGATAAGAGCTGGGCTTCTTAGTGTGGACACTGGTGTGAAAAACCACCCAGCTCACACTTCAATTTCCTCAGCTTTTCCTTAGCTTTGAATTTCCTCAGTCTTTGCCAGGGCCCTTTGAAATGTCTGGAATGACTCGCATTGACCTGAGCAGATTTTGAATAGATCTCCAATGGCTTCACTTTTACTAAACATAGAAGAGAGATTCCAAACAGCCCAGCCTGGAAGAGTGACAGAATTTGTTCCCATAACTGTCATCCCCATGATAAACTGAGTTACGTGGTTCTACAGCCACCGGGTATCTTGTAAACTGCAGCGCACACGAAAGCTGCGTGAATATTAATATTTACATACCATCTGGACACTCGGCATGATCGTCGTGTGCTGTGCTTGCATGAGTTCTGTTCCTTCCAAGAAATGCCAGGGAATAGTTGAACAGTGTCCCCGCCACCCCCACCCATCAAATGTGGGCAGAGAGATAAGAGTCAGCCTCCCTGAACAAAATCCAAGGGCATTACTGAAATGCCAGGGCTATGAAGAAATACAAGAGGTAAAGGAGCACAGTAATGTTCCTGCATCAGAGTTCCAAGAGAAAAACATAAGGTAAAAATAATCTGAACAGTACTGGTATAGCCCTTTCATGTATTAAGTAGAGGAGAACTGGTCTTGTGGTAGCAAGAATGACTTGTCCCCATAGCTAAGCAGGGTCTGCCCTGGTTGCATATGAATGGGAGACTTGATGTGTGAGCACTGCAAGATATTCCCCTCAGGGGATGAAGCCACTCTGGGAGGAGCAGAAGGTTTCATGTTCCCTCCCTGGCTTCTTCAAGATAGAGCTTAGAGAGATTCCTGCCTGCAGCCTTGGAGAAGCCGCTGCCAGTCTGTGAAGACAATACTGAGCTAGATAGACCAATGGTCTGACTCAGTATATGGCAGTTTCCTATGTTCCTATTCAAAAACACTCATGTACAGTTATCTCAATAATCCTCACAACAATTCCATAACGTGGTCGGCATTATAATCTCCAGATTAGAGGCTGAGGGATAGTAGCTTGTTACAAGGTCACTAAGTGAGTTGGTGGCGGAGGCAAGATCTGAATTGGACAGTTGCTTCACATCTTGGTCTCCTAGTGGCTTTGATATTCTAGCTCTCAGAATTAAATTTGCATTTGCCCCAAATGATGGCATGGGGGACATAGGAAGAAGAGTTCATGCATTGCATGTGGAAGGACCCAGATTCTGTCTTCAGGTAGGGCTGGGGACGATACCCGTTGAAAAGTAGTATAGCTATTTGTTGTTGTAGTCAAGAGCTATACCAGTCTACGTGGGCAGTAGAGAAGTTCAAATGACCATAAAATGGGTAAGAGATGAGTCCTACTCAGTTTCGGAAGCTGGTGCCTTGCTTCAGGCATTGCTGAGGCCAGCCCTGAGGCCTTATTCCATGGATAATTCAGGCGGTCACACTACATGGCAGGGGTTTTTTTTCTTCTCTTGTGCACACACTAGTACAATATTTCTAGAAGAGTTCTGTATTTTTATCTTGCAAGGTATTCTGGGTAAATATGGGTCACAGACAGATTACTAATGCAAAGGCCTTTTTCAGGGAAATGCTAGAACAAGTTAAGGGGAGAGGGATTCTTATATCAGGGGGCAAACAGTTCCAGTCTGCAACCTTCTAAACGTATCTATCTGTGTTCCCGTGAAAGGTGTAGTGATAGCTTTCTCCCATTATTGGCAGGGTTGGAATATGCTGTAGGTATTGAAAGTGAACACCTAGACCATAGGTGTTCCCACCGTAGTGCTGTCTCTCTTTTCCATTCAGTGAGTGGACTTTTCATTTCACACTTCATGCACAACTTCCCCCTTTGATTCCAACATGCTTCACCGAAAAGGAAACAAAAAGATTTGATGACAACCAGTTTCACTTCTGACATCCTTTTAAAGACATGTGCATTCATTTGTGCCCTTGCAGTATGACTTTGTATCCCATCCTGCCCCCAAGAAGTTCAGAGTAGCATATATGGGTCTGTTTTATTTTAGTCACACAAGAGCCCTGTGAGATTGGGCAGGCTGAGAAGCAATAGCTTGCTCAAGATTTTTTGGGGAACTTCAGGGCTGAGTGGCAATTTGAACCTAGATCCCCTCAGTTCAAGACCAACTTTCTAGACACAACACTACCCTGGCTCTCCATAGAGACCTATAGATAGGGGCTATAGCTTAATGGTAGAGGGTCTTCTTTGGATGCAGAAGACCCCAGTTTCAACCCTTGGCATCTCCAAATAGGGCTGGGAAAGACTCCTGCCTGAAACCTTGGAGGGCTGCTGATAATCAGTGTGGAAAATCCTGATCTAGATGAACCAATGGTCTGACTTACTATAAAACAGCTTCCTATGTTCCTATAAAGGTAAAGTGTGCCATCAAGTCAATTTCGACTCCTGGGGCCCACAGAGCCCTGTGGTTTTCTTTGGTAGAATACAGGAGGGGTTTACCATTGTCTCCTCCCACACAGTATGAGATGATGCCTTTCAGCATCTTCCTATATTGTGGCTGCCCAATACAGTACCAGTGGGGATTCGAACCGGCAACCTTCTGCTTGTTAGTCGAGCATTTCCCCGCTCCACCACTTAAGGTGTCCCTATAGTTGCCCATTAATGGCAGAAATAAATAAGGTCACTGAGCTGTGGCAAACTGAACCAGTGCTAGAAATGATGCTGGATTTAGGCCTGAAAACAAGCTTTGTGATTCTGTAATGTTTATCTCTAAGGAGAGGCATGTGTTAGAAGACTCCGAATTTTGGGCTCACATTAAAATATGAGCCAGAGACGAATTCCCAGCTTCCACGAGACTGAGGATTTTCCTCCTCTGCCTTGATACACATACTTCAAATGAGAAGATAGCAGCAATTAAAAAGAGAACAAGGGACCTTATGCTAGAAGAGGAAAAGAACCTCACAACAGGCAAGGGTCCCAATGATGTGTGTATGTGTTTGAGGTGGGGGTGGATTGCTTTAAAGGTTGGAGACTATCTTCTCATGGAGTAGAGAACATCACTCATCTTATTTAATGAAAGTCCCTCTTCCCTAGTGATAAAGCTTCAGACAAGCAGAATTTTCAAATGTCCTACCTTTGAAAGCTCTCAGCACCCAGAAATCTAGAGAGTCCAAAGTTGGATCTCAGTGATGAGTTGGTGAGCAGCAGAAGTCACCAAGGCTTGTAAATCACCCCAAGCAGACTTGTTGGTTTTTGTGTGTATGTTGTGTGAAGGTGCTTTTCTGTAGGTTAATAGAACTTTTCTAAAACTGAGCTAACGGCTCAGGTTTAGCAAAGTTTCTTAACTCCTAAAAACATTTAATTATTTAACAACCTGAAGATCCCTCTTGAGTTTGAATCCTCACAGAAACTGAACAAGCATTTGCTCCTCTTATAATAAGCACCACTTAAACGGTTAATCCAAATAATCCCAAATCTTAGAATGATTTTTTAAAGCATTTCTAAGGATAATATTCAGTCTGTTTTTCCCAAGACAAAAGAGTGAGAGCAATTGCTTTTACAAATGTGTTAAATATATATGTGTTTTGTTCTGTTTTGCTGGAGTTTTCCTTTTCTTGATTTTGATGCTCTTTTTAACATTTGTCAGGCAAGTCTGAACCAGTGATTTCCCTTGAAAATAAAATCAGACATCAAAACTTCACAATAAAAACAGACTTCAAGCTGTCTGCTTCCCTTTTTCTTAGCCATTTCAAAGTGTCAATATTACCTTGATAGCTTTGAAATGAACACCCTCTTAGGATAAATGGCTGAAGTTAACACTTCAGTTGGCGTTGATGCCTGTGTCTGTCAGGTTTAGAGCTCTAAAATACAGGATGGATTGCTTTAAAGGTTGGAGGTTATCTTCCCATGCAGTGGAGCACATCTCGTGCCTTATTCAAAGGAAGTCTGCTTTCTGCAGAGGAAAAAGCCTCCGTTGAGAGTTTTAAAATGTTCTAGCTTGGATCTTGTACAGTTACACAGCTTCCTATGCAGGGATATAACTAGATGGGAAGGCTGTTCACACGGCATGAGCTGCTTGGGGTAACCAGGCGGCTCGTGTTGTCTGGAGCACTGGGAGTCTTTGGGCCCTGGCTACTCCAGCCCTAAGTAGCCCAGCTTTTTAACCCAGCTCTTTACCAAGGTAGAATGAACTAGTGGTTCACGTGTGCGATAGTCCCAGTAGCTGGGCTTCCCACTGACCCGCCACCATTTTAAGCAGCAAGGTGGGGGGAAGGAGTGGCTATGCAGAGTGAAGCGGCTGCAACACAGTTCCCGCAAACTCGTTTAGTGGCGATTCGGGACTGGGCCTTTTCTGTGGCTGCCCCGGGGCTCTGGAACACGCTCCCTGCTGAAATAAGAGCATCTCCGTCTCTGTTTGCTTTTAGGAAGACCCTGAAGATGTACCTGTTTTCCTAGGCCTTCAACTGAGACTCAATTTTTAAAATTTTAATGTAGTGTTATCTTTTTAATGAATTTTTAATGTGTTGTGTTTTATGTTTTTAATCCTGTACACCGCCTAGAGAATTTTATACTAGGCGGTATATAAATTCAATGAATAAACAAACAAACAAATAATGAGAGGAGCCATTCTGTTGCTCCCATGGTGCACTTTGGGATGCTCGAGGTCTTCCTCCTCCCAATCCCACCTTGGGACTCCATTGCGGTGCTGATCGTGTGGAAGTATGGCACGGCAGAGTCTGAGGGAGCCATCACTCATGTATGGGGAAGGCAGGTAAGCTCCTACCTTCCCCCAGCCATCTGCAGCCACACAGCTAAGGTGGAGTGAATGACCTTATTCTCTTGCATATTCAGGGCAAGCAGACAGTTAAGGCAGTATAGGGGATATTCTCCAGCATATTCAGGGCAGTTATAAAGGGGATATGCTGAGATTCCACAGATGACTCAGTGCCTTCCCATCACATCCCTTTGTTACATGGAGGAGCTGTTCAACAGGATGACAGTTGTACACACATTCCTAATACTTGATTACATTATTATTTGGAATATGTGAAATAGGGATGTGCATGGATATTTTGGCAGGGCGGGGAGCGGTACCTTTGAGCATGAGTAAAGCAGGTCCTTGCCTGTTCCCCTGCCTCCCTACCACTTTTCTAGGTGTGGCGCTGTGCCGCTCAGAAGTCCATGCACCACTGTGGGGCTTCACCCAGCAGCCTGTCCGTGGCAGTGGGACGCACATGGCCACCATGGTCTGCATGGTGTCAACGCACATGGTCAGCATGGTGTCCAGCATGCATGGTGGCCATATGCGTCCCGCCACTACAGGCAGGCTGCTGGGTGAAGCCCCACGGCCGTGCATGGATTTCTAAGTGGCTCAGCGCTGCACCTGGAAAAGCAGTGGGGCAGTAAAGGCGCAGGTAAGGACCTTCTTTACTCATGCTTAAAGATACCACTCCCTGCTCTGCCGAAATGATTCAGTGGGCTGTGCCAAATTGATTCGTGCACATCCCTAATGTGAAGAGGCATGCTGGAAGGGTATTGGGACAGTTGTGGAAGATGTTGCAATGGGCATGCCCTCGGCATGTCCCCTTTTAGTCAGGTGTGCAGAAAATGTATCATCCCTACCAACCCTCTGTGTATTTCTACTGGACTATTTTAGTTTTAATGTTGTGTTTTTTAGCCACCTTGAACGGTTTTTTGGAACAGAAAGTGGGAGGGGGTAATTATATTTCAATAAATAAAAGCTGACATGATGAGGCTTGTCCTTATCATAACTTGTCCTTATCATTTTAATGGAACTAATTTGAGTCATTTTCCTCATTATTTCAGTTAACATAAATGAAATCGAAATCAGTTCTTGGCGCTTTCATCATGTGCCTTTCATAGATGTATTACAAGTGGGAGTGCCACTTTTTAAACCGGATCTTTTGCTGTTTCTTTATTTCCACAGCAGTCTGGCATGAAGAATTTAAGCAGTGAAAATTAAGCGGTGAAGGCAAGCAGGACTCACTGTTACAAGGCAGCAGATCTGCTCTCCTACATTATATCCCCAGAGAGAGATACACAGAACTCCGTGGTTCTTTCAACCTCCAGCCAGCTCGGTGATCTCTAGCCCTATTCAGACATTAGACCTGTTCACACAACCATCAACATCAGGGTAGGAGACCCTAGACCCTGTTTTTCATGGTTGTGTGAGCTCACAAAAATCCCTCCAACTTAGGGTTCTGTTCGAACTGCTATCAAACCGAACCAAGCCCGGTTTGATACAAACTGGTTCTACATTTTGGGGGAGCAGGGGAGTGGTAAGAAAGGTTGTTAAAGTCTCTTAGTCCACTTGCTGCTCCCAGCGGTTTGCCGCCCCCATCACCAGCCACATTGCCGGTTAGATTGCTCTTAAAACAAAGGCCACCCATGTGGCAGTGGTGTAGTTCTGGCCTCTGTGCATGCATGGAGACCATTCGCATGGCAATTTGTGTGGCCATGCAAATGGCTTCCACACATCTGCAGAGACCATACAAATAGCCTCTGTGGAACTGTGCCACTGCCGTATGGGCAGCTTATATTATAAAAGCAATCTGACCACCGATTCAGCTGGGGTTGGGGTGTGGAGTGGTGAAGAGCAGTGAGTGGGGAGCCAGGTAAGAGACTTTAACAAACTTTCTCGCTGCTCCCCCACCCCTCTACTTGTTAAGGGGAATCTTCACTGGATTCCCCTTTACAAGTATTGTCACCGAAATTGCCGAACCAGTTCAATTGATGGACCAGACCGGGAAGTCAGTTCGACTGAACTGGTTTGGCACAGTACAGTTTGGTTTGAATTGATTCAAATTCAGACCAAACTTTTGGTTTTGTGCACAACCCTTATAGGAGTGTTTGTTTGTTTGTTTATACAATGTTTATGTTTATCCTCACAACAACTCTGTGAGGTAGGTTACGCATAGAGATATGTGACTAACCCAGAATCACCCAGTGAGTTTCATGGCTGAATGGGGATTTGAACTCAGGTCTTCCTAGTCCTTGTCCAACACTCTAACCACTACACCACACCGTCTTCATGCCACAAACTTCCCTTACAATTCACTTACAATTCATACCAACATTTCACTTTTGGTAGCATGTGCTGTTACATTTCTTCCTGAATCAAGGGGGCAATAAAAACAAGGAGGACTTCGCCAAGTGTGCTCCAGTTTTAATACTTGCTTTGAACGTAGCATACTTGATCCTGCCACCTTGCCAAATATTTCTGCTGTTTCAGTGTTGCCTGATGCTGCTTTTTAGCACAATTCGCTTCCTTTTTTTCCCCCTTTTCTGCCTTTACAGTCCTTGGCCTCGTTTGCAAACACTACTGTTGAACCTGGTTGGCTGCAGTAACCCAGTCATTGTTCCTAGGTGGCTGTGGTGTCATCATGTCATTAATGGGATTCAAAATGAAGTCAGTAGTTTTAGCTCAGTCCTAAAAGTAATGGCTGACATGATGAGGAAAATTACTCAAAGCAGTTCCATTGAAATTACAAGGACAATTAGGCATTGCCTAACTTGCCCTTTTAATTTCAGTGGCACTACCTGAGGAATTTTCCTTATCATACCAACCAATTACTCTGTTAACTGAGAGGAAAAGCACAAGTATCAAGTCAGATATTGAGCTATTCCGTACTTATTCCTTGGGATCAATAGACATTACATGAGGGGAAAGATATCTAATATATATGCTGAGGGTTTTGAAGGCTTGCAGATCAAATGCTTATCAGTTTGCAGGGACGAAGAACCATATGCAGTCTATTTTCTGGCCACATTTCTGTATATTTGGAAATGCCACTAGACTGGAAATCAACATAATAGTAGCCCCATTGGATGAGGCCCAAGGCCTATTTAGTCCAGCATCCTGTTTCACACAGTGGCCTACCAAATGCCTCTGGGAAGCCCACAGGCAAGAGGTGAGGGCATACCTTCTTTCCTGCTGTTGCTCCCCTGCAACTGGTATTGAGACACATCTTGCTTCTGAGGCTGGAGATGGCTTATAGCCACCAGACTAGTAGCCATTGATAGACCTGTCCTCTGTAAATCTGTGAAGCCCCTTTTAAAGTCATCCAAGCTAGTGGCCATCATGACATCCTGTGGTGGGGGCGTGGTCCCCAGATGTTGTTGGGCTTCCATCATCCCCAGTCACAATGCTCAAAGGTCATTATAGCAGAGGATGATAAGGGTGGTACTGCAACAACATCTGGGGACTCGAGAACCCCTGACCTAAAATGACTAACAGGACAGGCGAAGTATTCTTCTACAATCTTGGTTATGTAAAGTACATGAATAAACAGCTGTGGAATCTTAATAGGATTTTGCATAAATGGGAGTCCTTTCTATAGTTGTCTATGTGAATAAACATACTGTGCAGTTTGTTTATTAATTATTTATTTAACTTTTTTTTAACCCCCCAAAAATTACGTCTCTGGGTGGTTTAGTAACTGACACATCAGGGGAAATAAGATTCATGTCTTATTAATTAACAAGAAGGGTGCAATCCAGAACATAAGAACAGCCCTGCTGAATCAGGCCCAAGGCCCATCTAGTCCAGCATCCCATTTCAGGGCCACCAGATGTCGCTGGGAGCCTACAGGCAAGGAGCTGAGAGGGCATGCACTCTCTCTTGCTGTTACTCCCTTGCAACTGGTATTCAGAGGCATCTTGACTAGTAGCCATTGATAGACCTCTCCTCCATGAAGTTATCCAGAAAACACTTTGTCCTGGAGAAGCCTTGTTGCAATCAATGGAATTTCAGTGGGATTTCAATGAGATTTTTAAAAGTATACTTAACATACTTTGGAGCTTGTTCAATAAGTCTGTGCATGTGTGTGTGCGTGTGTGTGTGCGTGCATATGAGTGGCAGGAGAGGTTCAATGCTCTTTCACAAAGAAAATAGTTCAATTAGCCATAAGTTGCGTGCTATTTTTTGTTGTTGTTGTTGTTCTTAATTTCTAGTTCTAGTTCTCACTGTTAAAGAAAAACGCTGAAAAATTCTCCTGCTGCATCTATGCTAAGAATTAGAATCTGAAATATAAATTAAAATAATGGCCAATATGCAGATTATTGGAATGTTTGTGTAACAAAGTTGTGCTAGTACAAGAAGATTGTGTAGCCATGGGATTTTCACTAGGATTTTCAGAATTGTGCATTGCACAAAGCTTCCCTGCAAAACATATGAGGCATACCACAGGTTTGTGTGCTTTGTTGCATAAGCACAAATGTGTGCGCACTAGTGGAACACTTGTCTGGAATGAGTGCTCTTGTTCAAGTGTGCAAATGTTTAATTAAAATGCAAACAGAAGGTTGCGCAGTAAGTCAGCAAGTGTTTTTATTTTAATATTGATCTCAGTTGTTTTAAGAAATGAAACTAATACTTGTCACAAACTGCCCTACTAACAATCCAATTAGTCAGAAATGCTTTAGGGTATTATTATTACTATTATTTACATTTTATATCCCACTCTTCCTCCAAGGAGCCCAGAGTGGTGTACTACATACTTAAGTTTCTCCTCATAACAACCCTGTGAAGTAAGTTAGGCTGAGAGAGAAGTGACTGGCCCAGAGTCACCCAGCTAGTATCATGGCTGAATGGGGATTTGAACTCGGGTCTCCCCAGTCCTAGTCCAGCACTCTAACCACTACACCACGCTGGCTCCCTATTGGCTCACTAAGCGTCAGGACCCACCTGTGGGGTGGGTCTAACTCCTCCAGCTCCCAGTCAGAAAATGAGAATCAACCATCTGATGAGGAGACCCTGCAGAAAGTGGGAAGCCTCTCTGAAGCCTGAAGAATTGGGACCCTTCCAATGACCCCCAGAAGACCTCAGTTTAGGAGGCCCCCAGAGGCAAAGGCAGTTCCTAACCAAAAACAACCTGCCGCCACCTTAGAACCTTCTAGGGGTCCCGAAACCCCAAGATCTTCTCCAGAGGAGGTAACAGTTGAGAAGCCCCAGGCTCCTGATGACCCAAACCTCAAGCTCTCACCCTGTAAGAGTCTAGGGAGGTCTCTCCCTGTCCCCCAACCTGCAGACATTGGCATAGTTACAAGGCCCTGCCAGCTAGGTGGAGGAGTGCATCTATGGTTGCAAGACATCTATCGGGCGATAGGTCTTCTCGGGAAGAGGGTTAATAGTGAAGAAGGATTACTTGTGAGGAGGGTTTGCAGCACAGCCAGCAAGTAGGAAAGGGTGTGGCCTTTTCTAGGCTACTTAAACCTTCCCATTTCTCCCAATCCTTACTAGAAGCAACAGCTCCATTAAAGCACCTGCTCTGTGCTACTGCTATCCAGACCAATTCCAAATCCTGCAGTTTCTGGACTCCTTGGCTTTGAACCCTGGCTTGTGCAACCCCTGCTCTTTAAGATGATATCACATCAGATGATATAGGCTTTCCCAGTAGGGGGCTGCAAGTTGAATAGTGTCTACCATATATGGTTTTAAAAAAAGGTGCAATCCTCCTCAGAGGGTCCAGAACAGATGCCTGTTGAAGACGGTCCCTGCATAGAGAGCTCCTGTGGGCTGGTTATTTGGTAAGCCTATATTCATTACTTTCAGGTATGAGGGGTTTTTACCTGGTTGATGTTTAAGTACAGTTACACATTTAATGGTTTTGTGTAATTAATAACTGTGGGGTATGACAAACTCCTCAGAGGGTCCAGAGGCCTGCTGAAGAAGATCCCTGCACAGAGAGCTCCTGTGGGCTGGTTTTTGGTTAAGCCTGTATTTATTACTTTCAGGCTTTCAAGAAGGGGAAACAGACTGTGAGACTATTCTAACGATGGGGGGAAACCAGGCTAAAGAAAGCTTGGCACCCGGTTTTTCCCCATCGTGAGAACCAGCAGGCTCGCAGGCAAGCCTGGGGGTTCTCTGGTGGCTAGACTGCCAAAATGGCCCTTCGCTTAGCCCAGGTTAGCAGAGCGAGCACTCCGGTAACCCGGATTTTCTGATCGTGTGCCATCATGGCACTAGGGATGTGCACAGACCGCAGAGGCACGGTCCAATGCCGGGGGGGGGGGTTGCTTGAAGGGGGGGTTGTACTTACCCCTTCCGCCGCTTTCCCCCCTCCGGTGCTCCATTTTTAAGTAAAATCTTTGAGGCGGCAGCATTTCTCCCTGCCTCCCCTGCCCCCTTGTTGACTGCAAAATGCAGAAGTAACATCTGCCCATGCGCACGCCACTGACACGCGCACGCCACACACGTCACACACGCTGCGTGGCACATGCATGTGTGGAAGTTACTTCCACGTTTTGCAGTCAACAAGGGGGCAGGGGCAGCAGGGAAGGAACACTGCCAGCCCGAAGATTTTACTTAAAAATGGAGCGCCAGAAGGGGAAAAGCGACGGGAGGGGTAAATACAATCCCCCCACCCTTAAAGCAACACACACACACGGCGTCAGACCGCCAGACCAGGCAACATGCAAACCGGTTCGCAGGCCTCTAACATGGTCTGCGGACCGGTTCGTGCACATCCCTGCATGGTGCAGCTCCACGCCATGGCGACATCCAAGGAGACTCCCACCAAGAGGCTGCAAGCAGCCTCCCAGGTTCGGAGATCTCTCCAGGATGCCCCACGCGCATGCGCGGGACATCCTGGAACTTCCAGGGGACATGCGGCCCCTGATCCCCGCTGCCCCTGTTGGCTCTATCATGGAGCCAGCAGTCGTGTGAGCCAACAGCCCACTCTCCCCGCAGAACTCCCTCAGGCGCTTCACACCGATTGTGTGAAGCGCCTCTGTATCTCAATGCCGTAGCAAAGAAAGAACACTAAACAAGCCAACAACACCACTAAAAGGGAAAACTTCAATTTGGACACATGAGTCTGAGCAAATCTCTGTAACCTTTTTTTATTTTATTTCGCAAATTCTGTTTGTGGTAAGGAAAAAACTTTAAAGTGCAAAGTTATAATTTAGTTGTTATGATTGTCTGATACATATGGAAAGTTAAAGAAATCTCACAAGGCAGGATTACATGGCCAATTGTAAAATAACCCTTACATGGTGTAAAGAAAGTGTTATATTTTCACTTCTGCTCCCAGTGTAAGCCAGTTGCACTGAAGCTCCAATGTTGCATTCAGCTCTGGGTCATAGTGAGTCGTGCCCTAACCCCTGGGAACAGGTGTGCAACACTAAACTCCTAAACACATTGCATGGATTCCCTTTCCACAGAAATCAATGCGACTATTTTCCATGTATGGATGTGTTCCAGAACCACATACATATAGAGATCTCCTGTTCTTGGCAATGGAAGTTAGAGTTTAATTCCAAAAGATGTAGGGTGATGGCCCTTAGCTTATATGGCTTCTTTCAAACAAGGACTGGACAAATTCATGTCGGAAAGGTCTATCAATGGTTATGGCCCATGACGACAGCTAAATCAAACTTCCATGTTCAGAAATAATATACCTCTAATACCAAGTGTTGGAGACATAGAGCCCTTTCTCATGATCGGTGAGGCTGCTTTCACTTACCTCCCCACAGTCAATCCCTCTTCTCTCCCTGGGCAAGCAGATTGCCCATCCACACAATTGCCGGCAGCTGCTGGCTGTGCGGAGCATAGGAAGGATGAGACGCTTTGTCCCAGCCCGGAACCCCCACAATGCACCGTGTGAGTGTGTGGCAGACGATTAAAAAAAACCGAGGCTAAGAGAGCACTAACTCTCTCTATCCCATTTAAGAGGGTGACTGGCTTGGTGAGTTTGCTGCTGAGGCATCACCAGGATCGGGCACCATCCCGGCGGTTTCCACACGTGAGCAAGACCGGGCTTGGCTTTGTGAGCCCAGTTTTGCCGGCACATGAGACGGGCCTCATAGAGTGGGGAAAGGCTGTTTCCTTTGAACCATGGTGAGGCTGTACATATGATCGGTTTGTAGAGCTGGTAGGGGTTTGGCGGGTACAACTACCGGCTTCATCACTGAGCTTGTTGGGGTAGTGGAGATCAGGGGTCTCCCGGCCCCTGGAAATCCCATGATGCCCCGCACACTCGCACATTCTGGGGAGACCCCCAAGGCTGGGAGGCTTGTTGTAGCCTCCCAATTGGGGGTCTCCTCGCACGTGGAGCTGCACTGTGGTGACTCACAATTTAAAAAACCAGGGTTAGCAGAGTGCTCACTAACCTCATTTAAGGGGTGGGCTACTTTGGCTACTTTCATAAAAGAGTGAAACTCCAAACATCCCTGGGAAACTACAAAAACAACACAATTTTTGTACACTAGCACAACTTCATGCATTGCACATTTGCTTTATTCGTCTGGATGTCAGCCAGTTTCATAAGGATTATGGTGTTGCCCATATTAAATGTAAACTAGCTTAAATCAAGGTATTTCAGTTCAACTGAGTTATGAAGTTGGGTACAGGGGCTCTCATATTTAACAATATTCCATGCTTGATGTTATGCACTGTGAATGCAGTTGCACAAGTGTGTTCTTGCATAAAAGCAAAAATTTGGAAATGCACTGTGCAATAAGCACAGTTGCACAATAATCATTATTTCTCATGGCAACGCAATTGTTCAAAGGTGTTTGTGCACTATCTGCATTTGCACAAGTGTGCAACCGGCAGTGCTGCATGCACATTGCATTAAAACAGGCACAGAACAGTCAGGATTTTCATGCTGCAAAAGATCTCAATAGCAGGAACTTTCCTTGAAAAAAGGAATTGTCCCTCAATTTTGATACACTACTTTTGAAAATTCTCATTACCCATGATGAAGTGATATATGGCAAGTCATTTAAAAAAAAAAAAAACAACCCTGATTTTTGCTGTTATCCTTGTTTTCTTGAATTACCTGACCTTCATCATAGCCTTTTAGAATGGCAGTAGGAATTAGCTTGGCTGGCAGCTTGCCAGCTCTAAATATAGAGTAAATCAAAATATTTAAACAAGTCATACAGTATACACAGAACAGGTATTAGTCATTCCCGCACCATGCTGTCTTTACATGATATAAAGCTTACTATGCTTTCACTTTTTTATTTTCTAAGAAGGAAGTGTGGCATCCCTTCCATTACTGGAGCACCTGATTATCCAATATAATTAGTCTGGGAAGTACAGAAAAAAAAAGTCTGATAGATTCTAGTCCATATGATCAAACAGAATTGACTATCTAGGATAGGAGTGGGCTGACAACTGATCCAAATTGAGTATGATTCCAAGAAATGGGAGACTAGTCTATGATATCAAAGGGGAAAACTGGAAGGAAGAGAAGCAAGAGAAAACCCTGGATTCAGTTACACTCAGTCAATTAGAGACATATGTGGACCTGGAAAAGCTTGCAGAAGAGTAGAGAGTTATCAAAAATAAATATACAGATTGGTATACACAAAGGAGATGTTCATACAAGTATGCCTCCCCTGTCCCACCGCTGCTGGCTTTTGAGGGAGCCACATCCCTATCTTACTTTTAGGCACATACTTATTTGATTGTTTTATTTTAGTATAGGCACTTACCTATTCAAGGCACCTTGAAATGCTTTGTGCACATATCGAGTGGCACACCAGCATGACCTGAGACAGTACAAAAGGTTTTGGGATGTATGCGCTTGGATTACATTTTCATTTTTATTTATTTAATGTATTTATATACCGCCCACTACCAAAGTAGCTAGGCAGTGTACAACAATAAAACAAACCAAGAAATTTTAAAACAATTAAAACATATAAAAAGTTCAAATTAAAATAAAGTCAAAACAGACTTGATGGCACACTTTACCTTTACTTTAATTAACTGTAGCAGTGCAATGGAGAAAGGGCAATTTTGACACACACTCCTTCACCAGGTAGCCCTTTATACCACCCAAAATATGTCCCTGATGGCTGCACACAACCCTCAAGGACATTTTCAGATGACACAGAGTGCATCCTGGATAGGGAGTCAAAAACTGCCACTTCCCCAGTGCATTGGTGCAGGTACTTGCAAAATTCTGTTAGGCTGCTTTCTCACTACAATGATGCATCCTTGCTCTGTATGTCAGCTGGGTTTTTTGTTTGTTTTTTAAACACTGACTGGCAACAGCTCTCCAGGGATGCAGACAGAGGCCTCTCCCAGCAAGGTTGGAGTCGGCCCAGAGACAAGATTTTAAAATGCCTTATTTGAGGCTGAATAGTGGTAACAAAAAGCATACACACACACACACACACACACACACACACATATACATACATACACACACACACACCTATGTGCCACAATAGAACATCATCCTAAATTATTTTTTTAAAGGTTTTGTAAATTGTGGACAATGCAAGTCATTGAATGGTACTAGAGAAAGACATGCTGTTCTGGTAGCTCCAGGTCTTAACACTCACATCAATTTTGGAGGATGAATACAACTGAAGGAAGCCCAGGCAGGTGCACGGCTGGGGGAGTCAGTCGTGTGACTTGCCTCTGAGGGGGCCCCCAAGGCAGTGGGCCCCCAGACAACTGTCTCCCCTTGCCATATAATAGTTATGCCCCTGCAGGGGTAGGCACATTTGCCATATGTTTGGGTATGAGCTTCAAGCCAGGGAGATTGAATGGAAGTCAGAACTACACTAAGAACATAAGAACTACACAGAACTACACTGAGGGACACAAGGATCAATCCATTCTTGGCAGGCATACCTTGCTGACTCACCACATGTGCAGAGGACAGATCTTACCTAGTAGAAGGAGTTGAAAGGGAACAGCCCAGCAGAGAGAATATTTAGAGCAAGAAAACAGCAAGCCAGAGAGGAAGCTTGTCCTCACTTGTGTATGCTAGTGCAGAGGGAGACAGGCCTAAAAATACAAGCCTACCTTCATGGTGGCAGGAGGGCTTCCTATTGGAGCAGACTGTGGACACAGGAGCAGGTTGTGAGTTGCCCATCACTGGAACACAGGTGAGACCATATCAGACAGCATTCCTGTTAAAGGTGAAGCAAACCTGCATTTGTGTGTTTCATAAAGACTTGGGAGTGGGTCAGCTTACTCCACCCAATATGATGTGGAGCTGCCCCATTGGGATGAGGAACCTGTCATTAGGTCAACTTGCTTGCTTTCCACAGAACCCTGAGCTTGAAATATATCCACTGTCTCCTTCACAAAACTTTGCCCACATTCATGGTTCAGTCACACAACAGCACAGTGTGACTTTCCAAGAAATGTTCAAGAAGTTAAATGGTCCAGATAATCCACAATTGAGAGCACAGATTGTTAAACATGTGTGGACCATTAAGATTCTAGGCTAAAATATCACTACACTTGCCTAGTCATTGTCCCTGTGCAGCCCTAGCACAGCATCTCTCCAGTGGCTGTTGCTGGTGTCTACGTTATACCTCTTGAGCCCTTTTGGGACAGGGAAGCATCTCCCCCCGCCCCCGCATAAACCATTTTGAGAACTTTGTTAGAAAGCAATGTATGGACCAGTTTGCATGAACTACAGCCCCAACACAATAAGAGGGCGGTGAGGCTCCAGAAGCATATCCACCAGTCACTGAAGGATGTCTCGGTGCATTTTCAGACTTACTTCAATTGTGTGTAAGGGCTGTTCACCCGAAAAGCCCCTAAACATGTGCTCCAAATCCATCTTTAAATGGGAGTTTGGGGCGCATTTAGGAGCCATTCAGATGAACAGCCCCCACACACAGTTGAAGGATATCCCAACAGTGTATTGGGAGGTCCTCCAGTGACGTCAGGGTGGGCATACTCTTGGCACACATGTGTCCCTCTTTGCATGTTGAGGATGTGTTCCTGTGAACCAACCCTATAAATATCTATAGTAGTAGTAGCAGTCATTAAAACCCACCCAAATACAAATGTTCTGCAGGCCATATGTCCCAGTAATATGGCGCTTAATGAATCTCTTAAGGAAGAATGTTCCACAGTTGTAGGGCAGTCACCCCTAAGACTCCTGGGGTGATTAACAAGGTAAAAACAATAATAAAACTCCAATTCATTCATTAATTCGGTTAACGTTTCACTCAACTTGTCGACGGCATCAGGATGGAAAATAGCGAGAAAGTGGCATTTGGAAAATATAAGTGCCAAACCATTTTATTTGCCCTCAGAAGGAGAGTCAGCCCAGCTGTACCTCCAGCCTCAGAGGCAAGATGCCTCTAAATACCAGTTGCAGGTATTTAGCCCTCACCTCTTGCCTGTGGGCTTCTCAGGCATCTGGTGGGCCACTGTGTAAAACAGGATGCTGGACTCTAGATGGATCTTGGGCCTAATCCAACAGGGCTGTTAGGTTCTTATGTACTAGCAAACCAAGTTGTCACATCAGGCAAAGAAGAGCTGACATCTTGATTAATGCTATGTTCATGCAGTAAAGGAAATGTGTGCAGTAACTGCATGCCTGCTTAAGAAGCATAGGTGCTTGTGTGGGGGGTGATTTTTGCCAATCTCTCCTTCCCCTGGAAGCTTTTTGTGCTGAGATGAATATGCCTCTGAGGGCTATGTGACCCCCAGGGACATATTCACAGATGACACAGCACTTTAGAGGGAAGGGGAGATCCACAAAAGTCCCCTCCCCATGCACCCACACTGCTTAAGTGAGAGCATAGCATAGCACATGTGCTTCCTTTGCTGAATGTGTGCAGCATTAGTCAGGATGTTAGCCAACATGTTTTACTTGATATTTTGGAAAACAACATACTTGTTCTTTAGTAATGAGTGTTGTGCATAGTCCAATATAATACAATTATATATAATAATCATTTCAGTCGCCTGTTTAGAGCGGGCTGGAATGCATGACAAGACAAGTTTATAAATCCAAATCAAACCCAGTCCATTCCCAAGTGTCAGGAAAAATTCCAAGCATCAGTAGACAGAGAACCCTGCTGAGTTTGGTAAAATTCTGAAAGCCAGCAGTTTTCCTAAGTAATCAACTTGTTTTAATTGCAACGTAAACTATTACAATGGGTTTTGTAGACAGAGAACAACAAATCTATTTTTCCGTTGGGGGAGGTTAGTATTCATGCCAGTGTCTGCTCAATCCTCCCATTATTTTGCCATTCACTAACTAGCATAATGAATTATCTGAGTAAGAAAACTTGGCCCATCCTCCCTCATATGTCACTGTGGGTCCTCCTTCAGTTCTTGCAGTGACTTCAGATGGAGCCAACTTTGCCTTTATTGTGCCTTAGGAAGGCTTGTGGGTTGTCCAAATGGTGATCCAATGATGAATGATGGTGGACAAATCTTGGCCGCTAGCCCAACATAAATACCCTTCATAGCTTTGGGAGGTGGGGTTCCCCCTGTCTTATTCTGTTACTTTTCTACCCTGTTTCTTTGGCAACCACTTATATTGTGGTCAGGGGCATGGGGTGACAGCTGAAGTTGTTGATGCTCCAGAAAATTTTCTGCTGATGGCTCAAATACAACAATTTTGAGGCATTGCACACAATTATATCTGACCTACTCCTTTCTTAATGTCAATTTTTCTTTGGGTCCTTGATGCCATCACTTCCTTGCTGCCACCACTTCCTTAATACCACCCTAAAACCTCAGTAAGGAGGACTGTGGTCTCTCAGAGTTTGTTCATTAGGAATTAGTGGCCTCTAGCCTTCTCATCTACACAGGACAGGAGACAGCCAACTTTCCCTTGTATTTCAGGTTTTAGGGGAAATACATGAGTCAAACAGACATGTGGGAGGGTTAACTCCCTTCAGGGCATTCAAACACAGTACAAGTGGCCCTCGTTATCTGCAGTTCCAGGAACTCTGTTTTCACGTATCTGTGGTGAGGTCCTAGAGACCTGGTTTCCATATCTGTGGGTACAAAAATAGGCGATTTTTGGTCACCAGGAATGACTTTCGGAGTAATTTCTGGTGTCATTTCTGGTCTGGAGGCAGCATGGAGCCATTTTGTGGCTATTTTTAAAAAAAAATTCCCATGATTTTTTGGCTAAAATTGGAGGAATTGAGGGTTGGGGGCAGTGTTCTCTCTAATTTTTTTCATCTGTGTGTGGAATAGGTTTTGATCTGGGCGGCAGTATCAAAGCATTGTGTGCACATGTATATTCAGAGTGGAGCCTTCCTGATTCAATCTGAGCGGTATCTAAAATTAACTGAGCAGACATAAAAAAAGCTTGTGTGTGTGCACAGATGTGCATGCCTTAAAGGGAAGACTGGTGCGGGCAGCATTGCTGGAGACCTGGAGAGCAAGGAAGAGTGCTTTATTTATCTTATTTATGCTTCCCTCCCACCCCGGATCTTTACTTTTTTAATGTAGGAACCTAACCCCTAGATTCCCATAGGGGTAAGGTTTCATTATTCTCGGTTTCTGTATTCACACCTATAGGCAAGAACAGAACCCCCGCAAATAACGAGGGCCACCTCTATTAGCCCCACATGGTCAAAATACAAAAAAGGTTTTATTACAAATTTAGACACAAGGATCAGAGTAGAGGAAAATAACGGGCAAATAACAAAGAAAAACCTTGTAGATTAGCTTCTAGCCCTAAAGCCCTAATTTGCAGAAATACTTATAAGTTACAGTCTTTCTAGGCCAGTTTAACCAGAGAGGAACAAACAGAGCTGCTGTTCACCAGAAGGAAACAATGGAAAAGAGAGAGATGTGACTTCACCAAAGGAGGATGGAGTAGGCAAGGCAAAAGTTATCCTTACAACCAATAGGAAATGCTATCCTTGAGATTCACTGAGCTAAGAACTCTGTTGCTTGGAGAGAATCAACCCCACTGGTGGGTTAACTGATGAACAAGGCCCTGGGATGTCTGGGTCTCCCACTTACATCTCCATGCAAAGGAACTGAAGAAAGGTCAATACTTTTTGGCTCTGGAAAACTAGAGCAGATAGACTGAAAGAAAGGAAAACAAAAGGTCTGATTCTGTGCATCATTTTGGCAGGCAACACTATATAAGGAAACAGGAAGCAGGAGGAGGGAATGCAGTGCAGCTGCCAGCATTGGAAATGCACAGTAACTAAAAGGTTGAGGTTGGTAGTGCACGTATACCCGCAAGCACTACTGTAGCTAGACACATAATAGTGCTGCTCTCACAGATAGGGAGGTGCATGAATCTATTCGGCACGACCAATGGAGACACATCTAATCAATTTGGTGTGGCCTGCCAAATCGTTTTATATGCTCATTAGCTAGCATACAAAATTAGGCCTGTCTCATAGTGTCACCAAGTGACCAAGTTCTTTTATATAGTGACCATGTAGGATCTGGGCGCAAGGAAGGAAGGAGATCAAACCAATCCTAAATGATTCAATGGGCTTTATTAAGTATAAAAGAATAACAACATCAATCTAACTGAGCAGAAAGCAGAACATTCTATCAGTATTACTAACAGTATTTCAACCCTAGCCAGCACCAATATTCACCCAGTGTTCCTAACTAACATATGTGTGTGTGTTAAATCTTCCTATAGCCTAATACAATTCAGATATAGATGGAAAAGGGGGGGGGAGGTAAGGAAGGCTGAGGGGTGGCATGGTTTGGGGGGATCAGGAATTAGTAGAGGGACGAGGGGAAAGGAGAAGAAGGGGAAAGGATGGAGGGATCCAAGGCTTGTAGAGTCAGCATATTACCAGGATCAGAGGCTTGAGAGCGGTGGATCTTTCAGCTGAAGGAGCGAGGCTTCTGGCTGGAGACAGGAGCTTTTGGATCAAGCATGCAGTTTGCTCAGAGCACGGCTGAGAGTCAGAGCACCATGGCTGGGGAAGTCTTGACTTCTCACTGTGCAGTGGAAGTCACAGACAGTTCCTGTCCATGGACAGAGTTCCTGCCTCTAGCCCTGCGGCTTGGGCATCAAACTCTTGGATGACTCATGAGCAAGTCTTGCTTGTAGGCAGAAGATTGCGTGTAGGCACAAGACTGCCTGTAGGCAAAAGACTGCGTGTTCTCTGTCCAGTAAGCTTCATTCTTTATAGTTGTATTTTCCTTTGATCTCTCAAAGAGTCTATTTGAAATCTCCTCATCTTTTCCTGGGTCCCCAAAAAGGTGGCAACTTGCTGTTACCTCCTGGATATCATCTTTTAATTATTCAGCCAGTCCAGAGAGATCTTAATCTCATCTTCTCTTAGCTGCTATCTTGAGGAGGGGACATTGCCCAAAGCAAATCTGCATCTCTGAGTTGCAAATGGGCCCCCAGATTTGCTAGCCTGGTCCCAAAAGGTGTTAAAAGTCAGGAGTTAGTGAGAGAATTAGTTCTATTTGTGCGAGACAGCAATTACATTATTTCTTGTGTACCTCTATCTAGTGTATAATTATAACAAGAGAATATTTAAAGTAACATAAAAAGGGGTACATGTGTGAGACGAGTTAATCAATACTAAGGCAGAAGCATCTAAGGCAGAAGCATCAGTGAGGTAAGGGGATTACTGGACAGCAGGTTAATTTCAGCAGTGTGAGACTGGTAATTAAGCCTGACCCATTGTGTCTCTTGCGAGTTCCACAAACACTGATAAACAATGCTAGATTACCCCTGCCTCTACAAATCATTTACCAGGCATTACCCAGGCAGATCTGGGTGTCCATTCACCCTGAGTCCAGGCATTAATTCCTGTCTTAATAAAATAGAACCAGACACAGGCCTGAATTCCACATACTTCTGGGTTGGTACCTTTAAGTCTAAGGTTGGGGTACATGTGCCCGTACATGTGCCCCAACAGCAGGGAGCAGTACCTTTAAGCATGAGTAAAGAAGGTCGTTACCTGCTCCTCTGCCACCCTGTCACTTTTCTGGGTGCAGCACTGCGGTGCTCAAAGGTCTGTGCACAGCCATGGGGCTTCGTCCAGTGGTCTATGTGTGGCGGTGGGACGCAGATGGCCACTGCGCATGCAGGGTGGCCATATGTGTCCTGCAGCCATGCGCGGACTTTTGAGCAGCACAGAAGAGCGCCCAGAAAAGCGGTGTGGCATTGGAGAAACAGGTAAGGATGTGCTTTACTCATGCTTAAAGGTACTGCTCCCCGCCCTGCTGAAACATTCATGCACATCCCTAATCACAAATGTGCCAGTTATGTGCTCTATCCACTTCCTGAATCCCCCCACCATCTTCCTGTTTGACCAAGAGATATACAGTAGGCTTATTGTCACAGAGAAACATGGTCCATTCAGTTTGCTTTTTGGCCTCTGGCTGTTTAGAAGTAACTGGCACAAATGAGCATGATTGACAAGTCCATGATTTGGAGAACAAACCTCTCCAAAATATGAGAAGCAGCTTAAATCACAGAACACATTCAATTAGATTGCTTGCTCAGTTTTGGATTCTACCACCAGACACCTCTAGGACCAATTCGATTCTATCTTTGCGGTCACTATGAGCAAAAAATATTTTATTTAATTTCCATGTGTTGGCCATTCTTGTAAAACTTTATTGAGATGCCAAGTGTTTGTGGTCTTGGCTTCCCTAGGAATTTAGACTGTGGGATAAATTAAAAACTAGTGACAGCCATCTTAAAGAGGAAGCAAACTGAATTTCCCTTTCTCTTCTTTTAAAGTGCTTTTGTTTTCCATGTTACGCCAAGCAATTTCCTCTGGGATTTGCCATCAACTGGACTGGACCATTTCATTGATGACAGACTCTTACAACATAGCATGCATTCATGCAAGTAAGGGAGGTTGGGATTAATGCGATAGAACAAGCTTCCCTGCCTACCATAGTAGGACATAGATTTTCATAAAAATCCAATGAGCAAAAAATAAGAATGCTCAGGATATGATATTTTCCAGGATCACACAGCTGGGATAAATCTGTTAAGACTGCAGGCTGGATTTCATCATAAATCATGAAATACCAAACAAATGGAAAGATATTTTTATAGGGCTTTTACTTTGAGCCTGTGGGTTTAACCTTCTTAAAAATTTGGAGGGGTGTGTGAGCTTTGAGCCAAAGTCATTATTTTTCTCCAGTGTTTTATGCCAAAGATAAATATTGGATTAATTGTCTCCATCATCAGCTCCCACCACTTAAGCCTTATCTCTGCAGTCTAATGATCAAGGAGCTGAAAACAAAAATTGGGATCTGGTTAAAAGAAACTCATATAAACCACTTGTTACAGTCATTACATCCTGCACATTAACATGTTTGAGCCAAGTTGCTTCCCTTTAGATGAGCATTAAGAATTATATTGGGAATGTAATAATCCACTTGTGGAATTCTCTGCCACAGGATGAGGTGACAGCCTACAACCTGGATGGCTTTAAGAAGGGTTTGGATAACTTCATGGAGGAGAGGTCTGTCAACGGCTACTAGTTGGAGGGCTGTGGGCCACCTCCAGCCTCAAAGGCAGGATGCGTCTGAGTACCAGTTGCGGAGGAGTAACAGCAGGAGAGAGCGCATGCCCTCAACTCCTGCCTGTGGTTTCCAGCGGCATCTGGTGGGCCACTGTGCGAAACAGGATGCTGGACTAGATGGGCCTTGGGCCTGATCCAGCAGGGCTGTTCTTATGTTCTTAATGGCATTACGTTCATAAGGAACAATGAGTCATCCAGATTTACCTACTTAGCTGAGTTTTTACATGTGCAAGTTCTAAAATGAACAGATACTGGATGCTCAACCTAAGCTACAGCAAAACAATTCAAACAATCATGTGCATGTGTTACAGTTGACCAAGGGACTGTACCACCCCGGAATGCATCTAGCCAATTCACTTGAATGGGATCAAAAACTTGAGTGTGACCAACTGCTGTTTGAACACCTAGAGTGCACATGTGATTTGTCTTCTGTTCACATGTGCCTCTCCCACCCTCCCTCCTCCATTTCTATTTCCTTGAAAACATGTTTCTGATGAGCAAAGAGGAGAAGAGAAATTTGGGTTGGCAGCTAAGGGATAAGAGAGCCCTCAGTGGTGGCTGGTGAGGCAGTTGACTAGGTGTTAACACCTCTTCCTACTGTGCAGTGATGAAGAGGAAAGGGTAAATCCTAAGGATCTGCAGAACATTTCACAGTCAGAATGTTCTGGCCATGTACCAGGCCATTTTGAGTGTTCCATGCTTGGAACAGAATGCCCTTCAAATGAAGGACCTGTTCCGAGCTCAGAACGGAACCCCATTTTGATTCAAAACATCTCAAGTGCCATCTTGGACTCCAAAATGGCAGTCTTCTGGCCTCTGAGCACAGGCAGTAGCCATTTGCATGGTCAGTACCACCACGCAAATGCACAGAGGTACGTGTGCAGAGGCCAGAAGAGCACCATTTTGGAGTCCAAAATGGTGCTTGGAATGTTCCAAGTCAGAACAAGGTCATTCTGTTGGAACAACCAGCTCGACTGGTTGTTCCAACGGAATGATCTGGTGCATTTGCGTTCCATTCTGAGCTCAGAGCAGAATGCAAAAGCCGACCTGTGCACATCCCGAGTAATGCCTGCCCTTACTGTATAAATGTATGTGGAACTAAATAGGAGAGGCGGGGCAGCAGACAGGAACAGTAACTCAGTAACAGAGGGGGAAGGCACAGAAAGATAGGACAGCAACTAGGAAGTGCTTGTTATTACAAGAAAAGGAGCAGGAGAGACTCAGAAGAATGTTAAAGCTGACTTCGGTAACAAAGGACTTTTGTTATACATTCCTGCTTGATTCTTGAAGGAGAGCAAACTCCACTGGAAACACTTTCCTTCAGGCATCTGAAGCCAGGAAGACTACAAATGCCCGAAGATCCAGCCAGCTGGAAAGGGTTCAGAGGAGGGCAACCAAGATGGTGAGGGGACTGGAAACCTAGTCATAAGAGGAATTGTTGAAGGAGCTGGTTATGTTTAGCCTGGAGAAGAGAAGGGAGCTATGATAGCCATCTTCAAATATCTAAAGGGTTGTCACACAGGTGGAGGAGGAGTGGAATTATTCTCTATTGCTCCTAAAGGTAGGACCAGATCCACTAAGTTGAAATTACAAGCAAGCAGATTCAGGCCACACATTAGGTAGGAGGGATTTCCTAACTACAGGAGCAGTTTGGCAGTGGAACAATCTGTCTTATGCATTGGTGGACAATCCTTCACTGCAGGTTTTCAAACTCAGGCTCGTTGACCACCTGTTAGACATTGAGCAAGGTGTTGGACCAGAAGACCACTAAAGTCCCTTCCAAATCCAAAATTCTACAATTCTGTTCCAACACACAGTTGCAGAGTGGTCAGCCACCTCTAATGTCAGATGGGGTGACTGTCCACTCAGCAAAAATCCCTTTGCGTGGTGGTTGTTGCCTCATCCCCCCTCCCAGGGGTGTAGCAAGGTTGGAGTGGGCCCAGAGACAAGATTTTAAAATGCCCCCCCCCCCCCACTGAAGCTCAGCTCATGAAGTAAAGAAATCTTAAATGAGGCTCAATAGTGGTAACAAAAAGCATAGTCATACACACACACACACACACACACACACACACACACACACACACACACCCCTCCTATGTGCCACAATAGAACATCATCCTAAATTAAAAGGTTTTGTAAACTGTGGACGATGCAAGTCATATAATGGTACTAGAGAAAGAAATGCTGTTCTGGTAGCTCCAGGTCTTAACACTCACATCAATATTGGAGGATGAATACATCTGAAGGAAGCCCGGGTGGGTGCGCGGCTGGGGGAGTCAGTCATGTGACTTGCCTCTGGGGGGCCCCCAAGGCAGTGGGCCCCCAGACAACTGTCTCCCCTTGCCCTATTATAGTTATTATAATATTATATTATTATAATATTATAGTTGTTATTTTTATTATTATTTCTTGTTTACACAGTCAGACAGGTGTTATTGACTGGTTTGTCAATCCAGACATCGATTCCTTCCCAAGGACCTGGGATGGCTGAATTTTATCATCAATACTGTTGGTTATTATAGATATTGTCGCAAAATATAGGCTGTTCCCAGTAAAGTAGCTTTTTGTAATTGGCTGGTGGTGATTTCTGTGGCCCCTATGGTGTTGAGGTACTCTTCAAGTTGTTTTGGAATTGTACCTAGGCTGCCAATTACCACTGGGATTATTTTGTTCTTTTTCTGCCACAGCCTTTCAATTTAAATTTGTAGATCTTTGTATTTGGTGATTTTTCTATTTCTTTTACTTCTATTCTGCTATCCACTTCAGTGTGTGCAATGTTATCAGCCTGGAGAATGCCCTATTTTTTATTATTATTATCTTGTTTACACAGTCAGACAGGTGTTATTGACTGGTTTGTTTTATCCAGACATCGAGTCCTTCCCAAGGACCTGGGATGGCTGAATTTTATTGTCAATTGTTATAGATATTGTCGTAGAATATAGGCTGTTCCCAGTAAAGCTGCTTTTTGTAATTGGCTGATGGTGATTTCTGTGGCCCCTATGGTGTTGAGGTGCTCTTCAAGGTCTTTTGGGACTGCACCCAGGGCGCCAATTACCACTGGGATTATTTTGGTCTTTTTCTGCCACAGTCTTTCAATTTCAATTGGTAGATCTCTGTATTAGGTGATTTTTTCTGTTTCTTTTTCTTCTATTCTGCTATCCCCTGGTATTGCTATGTCGATTATTTTCACTTGTTTTTCTTTCTTCTCGACTACAGTTATATCTGGTGTATTGTGTGGCAGATGTTTGTCTGTTTGTAGTCGGAAGTCCCATAATATTTTTATATCTTCATTTTCTTCAACTTTTTCAATTTGATGGTCCCACCCATTTTTGGCTACAGGTAGCTTGTATTTTTTGCAGATGTTCCAGTGTATCATCCCTGCTACCTTGTCATGCCTTTGTTTGTAGTCAGTCTGTGCGATCTTTTTACAACAGCTGATTAGGTGGTCCATGGTTTCATCTGCTTCTTTACAAAGGCGGCACTTGCTGTTTGTTGTGGATTTTTCGACTTTGGCTCTTATTGCATTTGTTCTTAGTGCCTGTTCTTGCGCAGCCAGTATTAAATCCTCTGTTTCTTTCTTCAAGTAACCATTCTTAAGCCATTGCCAGGTCTTGGTGATGTCTGATTTTCCACTTATATTGTGCAAATATTGACCATGCAGGGGCTTCTTTTTCCATTTTTCTGCTCGGTTCTTGACTTGTTCTTTTTTGTAGGCCTGCTTTGTTTCATTGATGTTGAATAGTTTTGCATTATTGACCATTTGAAGTGCATCTTCTTCACTGTCCTTGATATAGTCTTCAAGACCTCTTTTCTCCTCCTCTACTGTTTGATGGACTTGCAGCATTCCTCTTCCACCTGAGCTGCGAGGGAGGTATAGCCTATCGACATCACTGCGGGGGTGCAGAGCATGATTGATGGTCATGATTTTCCTGGTCTTACGATCTAGTGTCTCTAGCTCTGCCTGGGTCCAGTCTATTATTCCTGCAGTGTATCTGATAACAGGTATAGCCCAGGTGTTTATGGCTTGTATGGTGTTCCCACCACTGAGTTTGGACTTGAGGATTTTTCTAACTCTCCTGATGTATTCACTTCCAATTTTTCTTTTAACTTCAGTGTGTGCGATGTTATCAGCCTGGAGAATGCCCAAGTATTTGTAATGTTCTTTCTCTTCCAGGTTCTTGATCTTGCTTCCATTGGGCAGTTCTATTCCTTCTGTTTTTGTTATTTTCCCTCTGTTCATTAATTAATTATTATTATTATTATTATTTTAGCCCCTGCCCCCTCCCCCATGTTTGTCACCTCCAGGTGCCTGAAGGTAAGGTTGGAATTCCCCTCTCCCTTGATTTTCACACAGTCTCCAGCAGTCTTTTTGCCTAATGAATTGCCTCACTGGCTACCACCAGAGATCTGCCTTCCACTATATGGGGCTGTTTTCTATTCAGTTGCTTCTGTTATTTAAGAAGAATTTGTTCTGCTATTATTGAGCACTTATTTAATTCAACACCAACAGTGCACTGGGGAGGAAGCTGAGAGGCACAGGAATATATTGGAAGAAAGTTTGTTGTGGGAAACTGATGGATTATTGATTTCCTACAGTCTTTTTGTCAGACTGGCATTTTGCTTCATAGTGTTGTGGCATCTCTTGAAACATATATACAGTAAAAAGAAAACAGAAAACCTTCTTCAAAAAACGCAGTGCATAGGCCATTATATACATGGACCACAATCCAACACAGAGCCCATCGGAATCAATGGGCTTAAGTTCATGTAACTTTGTGTTGGGTAGTGGCCCTGGAATTTAAGGCCTCAGGCACAGATCAAGTGCACTTGTTGATACAGCTGGGATTCCCTCAGAACCCAGTTACTTCACAGACAACAAACATCACTACAATTTGTGTGTCTCAATCTTCACCAGCTGGTACCAAATAGCATTCACTTCTGAGAGGGTTTCCCCCACTAAGAACTTTCTGTGGCAACATTCAGACTAAGGAAGTACTGGTGCTGCTAATTTTGCACTGCCACTATGGGGAGGGGCAATTTTCATTAATCTCCTCATTCCTTTGAAGCCCACTGTGACTCCTGAAAATATGTCCTTGACAGCTGTGTGTTCCTCTGGGACATATTTGTGGCAGTAACAATTGGCTTCAGAGGGACAGGGAGATGGATGAAATTGCACTTCCCCTTAGCAGCAGTGCAGCATCATTGCACCAGAGCCTCATTAATCTGGATGTTGGCTTCTGTGACCAACAGAGTCTGTATTGAAAATATAGGACCTATTCACACATTATGTACAATACTTGTATGAATGTACAGTGTACACAAGTACAGATCTGTATGCAGGGACAGTGATTCACATGTTATGTTGAACACAGGTAAAGGTAAAAGTGTGCCATCAAGTTGATTTTGACTCCTGGCGCCCACAGAGCCCTGTGGTTTTCTTTTGGTAGAATGCAGGAGGGGTTTGCCTCCTCCTGTGCAGTATGAGATGATGCTTTTCAGCATCTTCCTATATCGCTGCTGCCCGATATAGGTGTCTGTGAAACATACCAGTGGGGATTTAAACCAGCAACCTTCTGCTTATTAGTCAAGCTTATTTCCCCGCTGCACCACTTAAGGTGACCCCTGAACACAGACAGGTACAACAGTTCATTTCCTGTCTGTACTATGATCACAGATACCATCATTCACACAACATGTATGAGTGCACAGACATCTGTACACTTGTACAGCATACTATCTAAATAGTAATAATGGTCATATTCCACAACCAGAACAGATTTGAACCATACACAAGTTTAGATCTGTGGACTCTGGTTAAAATTTGTCCATGGGCGATTAGAGCTGAACTTGTGCATAGCATAGAAGTTGATCATTTGTCAGCTTTTAAGAAAAATCAAGACTATTATTTAGTTCGCAAACCATTCTTAATCTTTAGATGTTGATTATGATGTATTTGGTCTTTTTATCATGATTCACATTATGATCTTTGTCTTTTCTTTATGATCTTTGTCTCTATTTATTTATATATTTATATTTCATCTTATCAAGACACATATAAAGGAGACTCACATTACTCTTATATAAATGCAAAAATACACAAGAATTAAAATACACAATAAAATAACCAACAAAATACAGCTGCTAAAAACAATAAAATATTTTCCAAAACTATTTTTTTTTTAAAGACAGCTGATAGATAATTTGCAAAGAGTTGTAAAAACACCAAAACTAGCCCATGTGAAAAAGATGCCTGAGAGGAGGGATTTTACCTGCAGGGATGATTCCAAGGGGTAGCAAGAACTCCCCCCAAAACAGTTTCCGCCCACCCATTTGCTCCCACATCTACCAGACTGGAACTTTACAGCAAAGTGTCAGACATATAGTATATTATGATGCTATAGTTTGAATTCATTATTTTTGTAAGGCCTCTGCTGTTGAAAGAAGGCTCACTCACTCACCTATCCCAGAACAAACAACAGAAGCCAGTGTAGTCAAATAGGTAGCAGACTCCTCCAGCCTCCCAGGAACCACGCTAACCTCTTAGCTTCCTTCCTGGCCAGGAACTGGGCTGGGTGAGACCATGTGTGCAGGAGACTCCAGGGTCATCTCCCCCACAGATTTCAGCTGGCCTGGTACTGACCTATCTCCCCACCTCAATCTTTCCTGCCACATGGTCTTGGACAGGAAAATAAAACTATCCTAGACACACCAATACAGGCAACAAAAGCTGAGTAAAGTAGAAGTAATTCAGGACTAAGTCCCCACCACACTACCCTGGGAAGCAGTAAAATGGCTGAACCTGCAAACAGGAAGCATGTAGTTTAAAGCAAAATGTTAGGAGTAACCCCCCTTTTCAACCCAAACTATATACTTGTGGGTCTCCCAGGCAGTACCAGAACTTTTTCAGATCCAAACTGGCATTACCAGAGACCAAACAGAAAAAAACATTTTGCATTGGAATGTGAGAAAAGGTTTGGCATCAGTGCCCCTCTCCCATACTGAATATCAATAACAAAAGGGCTGAACAAGTCTCTGAGTAACCCGGATGACCTGGAAATACAATAGCTCCAGACAACTACAACTCCCAGAACAATTCCAAACAAGTCTGGTATGCAAATACTATGAAGCCTTCCATAGGAAATTAAAGGTAATCACTTATGAAGGAATTCCTTGGCAGAGCAATCTTTTCGTCCAAGTATAAAACCGACTTCCTACAACTGATTAAATTAGCCTTGAGGACCAGCACCTCATGATTAGATCAATCTCAGAGGATGAGCCTCACACCCATAGTGATCACTACCTTTATACAATGCAGCCTATCATAATATCCCAAAACAATAAGCTTTGTTACAGGACTTCAACGCTGTCTTTCGTCGATAACCAGATAACAATTCCCACTTTAGAAGGTGAAAGGTGCTTGGCCCTTCCATCAAAGACACTCAGAGGCGGGTCTCACGATCAGTGAGACCTGCTTTGAAAGGGTTTACAGGGAGAGCAGCTAAGCTCACTCTCCTTGCAAATGATCAGCAAGCCCTGCCTGGGCAGCCAGATCGGCTGCCCACACAACTGCCGGCTCCATCATGGAGCCGGCAGGGGCTTGGAAGTTCAGGGGCTGAGCGGCCCCCGGAAGTTCCAGCATGCCCTGTGCGAGTGCACAGAGCATGCTGGAGAAACCCCCAAGCTGGGAGGCTGCTTTTTAGCCTCCCAGTTGGGGGTCTTCTTGTGAGTTGCCGCGACGTGGAGTCGTGCCGCAGCAGCACACGATCTGTTAACCCCGGTTAGGGGAGCGCTCACTCCACTAACCTGGGCTAAGGGGAGGGCTTATCAAGCGGGTTAGCCGCCTGCCTACGAGCCCAGTGGTTTACACGAACAGCAAAAATCGGGCTAGGCTCTCCTAGCCCATTTTTGCTGGTCATGAGAATAGCCTCTCAGTCTTTAGGGTATAAAACCCCTCCCAAAGCTAATACTTTTGTTCAGCGTTCATGTTATATTCAGTGAGGCTGTTCACACACGCGTGTAAAACCAGGCTAAAGGAGCCCAGCCCGGTTTTGCATGCGTGTGTGTACCACCAGGATCAGGGGTACACACCAGCGGGAGTAAGCACTTCCTTAACTTCTTTTTTACAATCATCTGTCAAGCAGCCACAGATAGCAGACTTGGGGTAGGGGATAGCCATAATGTACCATGCACTCATGCAGAGGAACGCTTCACGAATTTGCATGTCATGCTTGCCCAGGGCCATGATAATCTCTGGTTTTTTCCAATTTCAGTATATGTGCTGCTGAAGCGAGCACAACTCATGCAGTGCATTATTGGAGCTCCAGGTGGTGAGGAGACACAGGGTGATGTGTCCCAGCACCCCAACCCTCAGTGCTGCCGGCAGCAGCCAGTGCTCATCTGGGCTGGAGATCTACCTACCCAGGGAAGGTGGAATGAGCAGGGAGGTAATCTCTTTAGGGCTTCCTCCCCACAGAGCCAGCAGCCTTTTCTCACTGCTCGTGAGAAAGGGCTCAGTGTGTGGATACTGTTCAGCGCAGTTTGTGGTTCAACTTTTGGTTAGCCTTGCCAACCCGCTAACCTCTCCACAGATTTACTTCCATGCTGTTGATCCCAGGGATTGAAGCGACTCTAATTCTTGTTACCTTGACCACCCACCCCACTGAAAGCTGAGATAGAGTGCACATTCTGTGGATGACGCCTAGAAATTCCCAAGCCTGAGAATCTCTGAGCTGAAATCACAATTTTGGGCACCATTGGGCCAACAGGTTCAAAGAACCCGGGCCACCGACCAACCAGGGGCCGCGAGAGCAGCCCCAACAGGCCCCCCGCGTCTGACGTCAGACATGGGGAGGCTTGTTTCGCTCCCGAGCGGGGGCCGAGCAGCCCCTTCAGTAGCTAAACAAAGGCTGGCGCTTTGTTCGCAGCACAGAGTGGCTCTTCCCTGCAAAGGCAGGGAAGAGCCGCTCCTGGTTGCACACTGCGAACGCGGGTGAGAAGAGGGAAGAACCGCTCCTGGGCTGCAGGGAAGAGCCGCTTCCTGCAGGGAAGAGCCGCTCCTGGGCTGCGCTGCGAGAGCAGCACCAGCCTTTGTTTAACTGCCGAAGGGGCCATGCGGTCCCTTCGGCAGTTAAAGGGCAACTCTCCCCTGGCCGAACAGAACCTCAAGGCTACGTTCATCCAGACCACGCCCCCGCGTCTGACGTCAGATGCGGGGGCGTGGCTAGCCCCAGCGTCTGATGTCAGACGTGGGGGTGGGGTCAGTGGGGCCACGGCGGTGGCCGCACACAGTCCGCCGGCGGTCTCGCTCCACCACTGGCCCCTTGATTCCTTGAGACCCATGCCCAGAGCTCCTCTCACTCAGCGGATCTCCAACCTCCTCATTCCAACACCAGGCAAAGCTGCAAGACAGGTAGATATATAGCCCCTTCCACAGTTGCCCACTTTAGAACAGGGATTCTTTCCTTTTTTATCATTTCTTTTCTACCCTTTACTGATAAACAAGAAGCCCTTGGGGAGCCCTTAATTTGTGTGTCTCTGATCACAAGCTCTGATCATTGACTCCATGGGGAAAGGAACCCATATAGGTACTTGCCCTGCTTGACAAATGGAAGCATAGTGGAGATCCATATTTGCAAATAGGCTTCTCCATGTATGCTCAAAGTTTGCCTAAATTCTCCAAAAATCCTTATCCTGCCCTCTGTTGACAACCTAAATTAAAGCAACTAACTCAGGAGAATTGCCCTCTCACATTCTCCTTCTCTCAGAACCTAGCCTTACATAGGAACATAGGAAGCTGCCATATACTGAGTCAGACCATTGGTCTATCTAGCTCAGTATTGTCTTCACAGACTGGCAGCGGCTTCTCCAAGGTTGCAGGCAGGAAACTCTCTCAGCCCTATCTTGGAGAAGCCAGGGAGGGAACTTGGAACCTTCTGCTCTTCCCTCTTGCTTTCCAAACAGCATGCAGCAGTTGCCAATTTAAGTCACCTGGTTCACCTACAACAGCAGCTGCATTGCATTAATGTGTTTTGCCTAGCCCTTCCTCTTCTAACCAGCCTATTTCTCTGATTTGTGGTTCTCCGTGTCAATTAACTACCTGCCTAACCATTCCCCCATAGCAATGCCATACTAGCAGCTAGTGTAACACCAAGGAGACTTGCTAGGAGTCATGTCTCCTAAAACTCTTTGGTTACCCCCCTGGGGGCCCCCAAATCCCTGATAGAGTGTGTGGTGGCGTCCCAGCTGCAGAGGGTCTTGGATGATACAGTATTATCTGGACCCTTCTCAATCTGGCTTCCGCCCCGGGTATGGGACTGAGACTGCCTTGGTCACTCTAGTGGATGACCTTTGCAGGGAACTAGACAGGGGGAGTGCATCCCTGTTGGTTCTGCTGGACCTCTCGGCGGCGTTCGATACCATCGACCATGGTATCCTTCTCGGCCGCCTCTCGAGTATGGGACTCGGAGGTACTGCATTGCAGTGGTTCCGGTCCTTTCTTGGGGGGAGGGTCCAGAAGGTGGTGCTGGGGGACTACTGTTCGGCTCCATGGACTTTGGCCTGTGGGGTCCTGCAGGGATCGGTCTTATCCCCCATGCTGTTTAACATCTACATGAAACCGCTGGGAGAGGTCATCCAGGGACTTGGACTGAGTTGTCAGCAATATGCGGATGACACTCAGCTCTATCTCTCCTTGTCATCTGATCCTAGGGAGGCAGTGGATGTCCTGAATCGGGGGCTAGAGGCCATGATCGGTTGGATGTGGGCTAATAAACTGAAATTGAATCCGGATAAGAAGGAGGTACTGTTGGTCAGTAGGAGAGCCAATCGGGATGAGGAGATTTTACCGGTTCTGGATGGGGTTGCACTCCCCTTGAAGGAGCAAGTACGCAGCTTGGGGGTACTACTGGACCCGGCTCTGCTTTTGGAGGCTCAGGTGGAGACGGTGGCCAGGGGTGCCTTTGCATGGCTTTGACTAGTGCACCAGCTGCGTCCCATTCTCAAGAAGGCAGATCTGGCCACAGTTACCCATGCCTTAGTCACGTCACAGCTGGATTAGTGCAACATGCTCTACAGGGGACTGCCCTTCAAGAATATCCGAAAACTGCAGCTAGTGCAAAATGCGGCAGCTAGGGTTTTATCCAGAGCTGCCCGATGGGAGCACATCACACCCCTTCTGAAAGAGTTGCACTGGCTGCCAGTTCGTTTCCAGGTCCAATTCAAGGTGCTGGTTTTGACCTTTAAAGCTCTTAACGGTTTGGGCCCGGGGTATCTGAGGGACCGCCTGCTCCCAAGGGTTGCTGCCCACTCGACGAAGTCATCTGAGGGAGCTCTGCTCTGGGTGCCGACAATGAGGGAGGCTCGGCTGTCATGCACTCAGGACAGGGCCTTCTCTGTTGCTGCCCCCAGACTCTGGAATGCTCTCCTAGTGGCCATTCGCTCCTCAGACTCCATCACAGTTTTTAGAAAGTTTGTTAAACCTTGGCTTTTTATCCAGGCTTTCACATGATTGTTTTTATTGCTGCTTCTATGTGTTTTTACCTGTGTATAGTTTTTTATGCTTCTATTTTATAGGTTTTTATTTTGGTTTGTTTTTATATTTTTAGCTTATTATTCTTATTGTCATTTTATTGTATGTTTTTTTAACTTTTGTAAACTGCCTTGAGATTGTTTTTAATGAAAGGCAGTATATATGTTCAACAATAAATAAATATAAATAAATCCTCTTTAGTTCTGGTTGGCGTGGTTGCCACACTACACCAGCAATATTTGGGTGGCTGGGTGCGATTGTGACCTGTGCCGGGTGCTTTAGAGACAGAAGGGATAAAGAAATATGTGGGATGGGAATATGTTAAGTTGCATGTGGAAATGTTTCTGCTAATGCATATTTGCACAAGTCTAGCTGTTTTATATTACATTTTGTGAGTTCAGTTGTTGTTTGTTCCCTCAAAAAACGGTGTGTTAAAAGTACTGTGTTGTCACAGTGTGTGTGTAGCGGGGTGATGCTTAACTTGCAGAGTGGGGTGGAGGAGCTCCAAAGGCCTTTAAGTCCAGGCTCCAAAATTACCTAGGTGTACCTATGCATGGTTATTACTGAATGCATTGCTTTTTGGTGTTGATATTCCTGCAAGCAAATTTAGGCCCTCAAATGATTCGGTCTGCTAATATTACAATTAGATATCTATTCTGTTGATTTCCCAAATGAGATTATGTGCAGTATTCTATTTTATTGGCATTAAAAAAAACAAAAAACAGGCTAATATTGCAAATGCATTTGATAGCAAAAGGTCTGACAAGCAACACAGAAAACACAGGGATGCCACTATATAACTACGTGCTGTGTGAATGCTCTGTAAAAAGTGAGTGACAAAAGGAAGGCAATCCTAGAGAAAAGGGCTAAAATGGAAGCAACCCTTCAGCCAGCCCCTCAGCCTTTAGAACCTGCTACCCTTTCCCATTCCTTGCCTGCCACAATCAGACTGCAGAGACAATATAATAAAAGTAAGCTGCCCTGAATCTATTGTATATATTTTAACAAACTTATTTAACTCAACCTGTCCTGTGTATTTATATTCTTCTTCTGGGGTATGGGGTCTCTCGATTTAGACAGAAGCCAGACTTCTAATAGGACTTTCCCAGTCCTATTGCAGAGGGCAATCATTGGCTCTTACAAAGGGCCTCTCCAGCCATGTGAGTATTGCTCTCTGAGACTGAGGCCACCATGTTGCCTGGGAGTGACAGCTGCAAAGATGCAAATAGGTGTGAAAGGAGAGGGAAAGATTCCTCTTCTGGCTGTTGCCATCTCAAAGGCTATTGTGTAAGGCTATTCGCACATTCGACTGTAGTGTATACCAGAGGCGTAACAAGGGAAAACAGAGCCCGGGGCAAGCACTGAAATGGTGCCCCCCCCGGCCCCCAACATACTACATTATACTTAGGTTTTTCCTCACAAGCGCCCGCCGCCAAGCCAGGCCACTGACTGGCTGCCAGGCGCCAACAAAGCAATGAGGGGGGCGCGGGCGGCGCGGAATGGACTGCTCGTGGGGGAGGGGGCGCCGACACGCTCCCTTGACTGCTGCAGCGCTGCTGCACAGAGCAGGAAACATTTGTATTAACAAAAAAAATTTAAAAATTAAAAAAATATTCTTTTTGTCATGGCGGCGCCCCCCACGTGACCAGAAAAGATGGCGCCCGGGGCACTGGCGCCCGGGGCACGTGCCCCCCCTGCCCCCCCCTATAGTTACGCCTCTGGTGTATACACATACAGGAGTCTGTACATGTGTACACATTTTCACATCAATGACTGTACATGCATTTATATTAAAGCCAATATGGGGACTGGATTCCTCAAAAATGTAGAATACGGATTGAGTGTACTGCTGTGCGGATGTTGAAGGCAATGGATAAATAGCAGTATGCATGTTCCAGGGTTCACAACATCAGGCATGACACTTTTTCAATGATAAGCAAATTTCCAAGTTGATATTATATATAGCCACTGGCAAGAGAGCAGCTCCAACTAGGGATGTGCACGGAACTGGACATGTTTGGTTCTGTTACCCCTGAATGAGGGCTCAGTTCGAATTAGAATTGGTTTGGGGCCAGTTCGGGGGTGCTAGCAGGCGTATTTTTAAAAAAGTTGTACTCACCACCACTGCTGGGTTCAGTGGCCCTGGGGGTGCTGCTGCGGCCATAGGGAGTCTCTGTTGGCTTCCTCTCCCCCCACCAGCCTCCCCCCGGTTTCCAAAGGGCTGGTATGGCCTATCATCACCCAGCCATGCCAATGGCCAGCACACATGCATGGCCAACTCAAAAATGGCCACTGTGCTCTCTCAAAGGGCTAAAACGGCCCTGAAATGGGCCAAACTGGTCTTTCGAAGACTGGGGGAGGCCGGTGGGGGGGAGGGAAGCTGCTGGAGATCCCCCTGTGGCTGCAGCAGCACCCCCCAGGGCCGCCGAACCCGGCAGCAACGGTGAGTCCTACTCTTTTTTTTAACAATAAGTACACCAGGTAGCAACCCCGAACTGGCCCCGAACTGGACTGGAGGATTCAGCTTGACCTTGAGCTCAAACAGGTTCACACATCCCTGTCCCCAACAATAAAGCCATGATTTTTACAAAACCCTTAGTGTCTGAAATGTGCAAAATATGTCAGTCTGAATCAGAAATAATGTCAAATTCTGATTCTGTTACCAAAGTATTTTGCACATTTTAAACACTATAATATTTAAGGATATTGTAAAAATATGGCCTTATAGTAGGAGGTGTTCTTTTTCCAGTGGAAAAGTGGTAATATGCCTGATTCCTTACCCTTGGAATTGCCCAAAGACAGGTGAGGCACTTTCCCAAAGAACTGTTGCATCAGCACTGAGCAGCTAAGACTTAATGGTTTATAGTGGACCTGATCACTTCGCTTCTTCCTGGATCTTTTCAGGGCCCTGATCTGGAAAACTCATGGAATTTGCTTCCTTCTCCTGAGTAGACTAGATAGATGGAAAGTCAGGCTGCCAAAGAGGGGTTATGTCTCTAGACCTGAGCTTTGGCACAGGCTCATCATCACTGCTTCTGAGGTCTTGGAGTGAATATTGGAGGAGGTGGATTCAGACCAGGGATAGAAATCACAATGAGGGGTATTGGGATTCCTGCTACTGGAGATCTTTGGATGGGGTGTCATTTGAGGAGTGGACTCTGGCTGTCCTTCTGGGTATCATGGCTCACATTCTGCACAGTGTTTGAAGTGTGGAACAGGGACTGCGTCCATGGAAGAGTCTGCATTAGATCTCAGTTCAGAGCACTGATGAGCATCCAAACATAAGCAGAAGGTAGAGAGTGATTTCCCTGCTATTTCCTCCCTCCACAACAGTACTTTGACTTCAGAACATGTCCCTAAGGGCTGTACAGCCCTCAGGGACATATTTCTGAAGTCAAATATTACTCCAGGAGGGAGGAAAGTGCAGCAAAAATCACACACCCCTCTTCCTCCATGTGTGTTTGGCTGCTTGGCAACCCTCTGAACTGAGCTCTGGGAGCGCATGTGTCTCAGGAATCTCTGATTCTAATTCAGCTAACATCACAAAGATTATAAGAACCCATCAAATGGTCCAAGGTTCAAGCACCAGCAGATCCTGACTCCAGACCAGCAGCCATATCTGCCATTGTACCAAACAGAAAGGTTTTTTGCTTCTTGACTGGATGGGAAACCCAAAAGGGGGTCACCAAGTATCTGGCAGATAACAATACACCACCAATAGGCTCCGTTTGGCTTGGTGAGTCACAAGTTGTAGACTGGGACAACTCAATTTTTGCCCCCAAATATTGTTTGCATAGTCATTCAACTATAAAAGGTTTTGTTGGTGCCACTTGTTTTGTTGGTCTCCTATCCTTCCTTTTATTATTATTAATCCTCCCATTGTGGTTCATTTAAGGTTATAGAAATGTCAAAATGCCCAGCACAATTTGACCTAAACCAGAGCCTATTTTAAGATGAAAAAGCCATCAGTGGAACTGTATTGAATTAAAACCAAGTAAATCCTGAAGACGCTGTTTGAAAGAGAAATTTGATTAATGGCAAAAGCAGGATAGAAGAATCAAGCTTCCAGCCATCAGAATATTTCTCAGTCATATTTTGGAGGCCCCTCTAGGTCAACCATCCAACTCAGCCAGGCCAATTGTCCTTAGCAATCTTTTTTCCAATTAGTTTGATTCATCTGACATTTTTGTTCTCCTGAGCATTAGTTTACATGCTCAATTGGGAGGTTTTTTATATCAGCATTCTTATTATTATTAAAAATCACCACATAATTATTTCCAATGGCCCCCAGAATTTACTCCCAAACTTCTCAGAGTCCTCTTCAATCCATTCACAATGATCTCAGTCAAGATCCTTACACCAAACACCCTCTTCTGTCCAAAATACGTTATTATTTAACCATCCAGCGAGTTTGCTGGCACACCTAATTGGACTGTACAAGTGCAAATCCAAATTCAATCATCTACAATAGGCTTGCATAACTTATGACCCTAAGACCACTTCTTTCTATTCAATACCAATGGTGGCAGTGGGAACTTCTAATTTAATGAAATCAAATAAAAATCTGATTGATTTTTTGTTGTTGTTGAGGCGTTGGGGAGGGGGTTCACCACAAAATACATTTTCTAAGCACTTTTTTCTAGTTTGCCTCCCAGACTATCTTTCCTGCAGAGCTAGCCCCCTTTTGTCCCCCAACATCCATGTCCAGGGTTGCTTGGGAGAGGAGACTATGTCACCTGTAATCCCCAGCCCAGTCTAAGACATAGATAGCATCTCTGCACTGCTTAGGAGATCATAGGGCAGTTCCATGGAAGCATGCCCTCCCATGCTTCTGGCTCGTCATCACTGGTTGACTCCTCCTTACATAGGGCTTTGCACTCACAGCATCCGTCCTATGAGGCGGACCCTACCTTAGTCAGGGGTGGGCACTCCCAAGAGACAGTCAGGAAGCCATGCCCCAGCTGCGGGGTGGCACTTGATGATGTCAGCCATGTCAGTGCTCTACCAAGCATCACGGGGTCTACCCGCAATGGGGATTGACTTGCACGTGTTCTCGGGTGTGGGCACCTGAGCAATGGAGGCTTCTGGGAGTCTGGTGGTGGGGTGGCCCCGAGAGAGGGTAAGTCCCTACAATCCTCTACTGCCTTGCCTCCCAATCTTCCTGTGAGCCTGCTGGCCACAGAAATGCATGCCATCATGGTTATGGCATTTGCCTCTTCAAACAAACACTGTCAAGAGAGTGGGTGGGTAGGTGGGCGAGTGACATGCTGGATGGGACTTCTGGAGCACTTTTAGACAGCTGTATCTGCAGTCTTAAAGATAACGTCTGAATAGGACTGCACTATAAGGCTATTATCACAAGCAGCCTAACCCAGGCTAGGGCAGCCCAGCCTGGGTTAGGTTGCTTGTGTGGAGTGCCGGGATCACTTGAGATCACTGGCACATGCAGCCCGAGCATACACAGAATCGGGTGCCTAGAGTGCCCGATTCCTGGGGGAACTCCCCAAGGCATCATGCTCATCGCGTGGTGCATTGTGGGATTCCTGGAGAATGGGAAAACAAGTCCTGGCCTCCAGAGATCCGTTCTGTTCTGTGCAGCGTGGATTGTGAGGCTGCACAGCACCAGAACTATGGCGCACCGAAGAGGAGAGTTATGATCATCTGGGGGGGGGAAGGTAAGTCCATCCCTGCCTCCCCACCTCCCATATCCTGCTAGTGAGTATAGCCTTTGTAAGTTCAATGTACATATAAACTGTGTATAGTCAGGGCCAGTGCCAAAGTATTTTGCACCCTAGGCAAGGCTAAGTACTTGCACTCCCCCCCCCCAAAAAAAATAGTTTCCCCCCCCATATTTCTACTCATTGTTCTGGTTTCTCACACTCTTAACACATTGACACTCTACACTCTGTGCCCCTCTGAGGTCTGTGCGCTAAGCAGCTGCCTAGTTAGCCTAATGGTAACACCAGCCCTGTGTATAAGTGTACACATGTAAAGGATCTACGCACACGTAGAATTTTTCACATGTCACTGTCCACACTAATACAGTAATACACTTCCTATCTGTAGCCTACCTTTGAGGGGTCTGTTCAGTTTTTAAATGAACACATGTACAGTCGCTTATACAATAGCATGTACATGATGCCTGTATGCATGTACTATATCGTGTCTGGAGGGAGCTAAATTCAATCACCAGCTGAAAAGGGGCACATAACGCCCATAATCTTATTCTTTTCCCCACCCCCTTATAAACTGGAAAAGAAAGAGCCAGTGTAGCTGAGAATATCCCTTTACGAAACCAGAAGAAGAAGAAAATAAAATAAAATCTGGAACTCAAACCAATACCTGAGAAAGAAAACAAATACAAGGAACCACACTGGCAGCAAAATATTGTAAAAGTTCTCTATGGGAAAGAGATTGGTAGAGAGGAGTGGAGAAAATATAGCAGGCAAATCTTGAATATGGGCAGTAAAATTTGAAAAGAAAAGAAATCTAATCTAAGCCAGGTCTCTCAGCTTTCCTACTTCCTTTTCTATGGGGTGTGTGTATGTGCACGCGCGTGGGTTTGTGGGTGTGTGTTTTATGGTTTTTATTGTTTCACTGTTTTAAAGTTTTAAATGTGATTTTTTAATGGAGTTTTATTGTATTTTACCCTGGTATCCCAGTTGGAGACTATGGCCAGGAGTGCTTTCTATCAGCTTTGGCTGATTTGACAGCTGTGTCTATTCCTTGAAGAGAACGATCTCAAAATAGCGGTGCATTATCTGGTAACCTCCAAGCTTGACTATTGCAATGCACTCTACATGGGGCTGCCTTTGTACGTAATTCAGAAACTTCAGTTAGTTCAAAATGCAACAGCCAGACTGAGATAACCCAGAGAGCCCATATTATGCCTGTTCTCAAACAGTTGCACTGGCTGCCAATATGCTTTTGGGCAAAATACAAATTGCTGGTTATCACTTTTAAAGCTCTAAATGGCTTAGATCCATGTTACCTTAGAGAGCGCCTTCTTCTGTATGACCCCCTTCACGTTGAGGTCATCGAGGGAGGTCTGTCTCCAGTTACCACGGTGCATCTAGTGGCAACTCCGAACTGGGCCTTCTCTGTAGCTGTTCCTGGCCTGTGGAATGCACTCCTGGCAGATATCCGTAGTTTTGACTCATTGTTGGCCTTCAAGAGAACCCTAAAGACTTATTTGTTTGGCCTGGCCTTCCAAGGTTTTTAAATTCTTTTAAAGCATTGTAATTGATTTTAAATGGTTCTGAACTGTTCTAAATTTGTTTTTATATTGTTTTAATCTGTTTGTTTTAAATGATGTTTGTTTTTGTATTTTACTTGTTGAACAGAGCCTTTGGATGGGGTGGTATAAAAATGTAATAACTAAATCATCATCATCATCAATATGCCTTTATTATTCTACAGACCATAATACAATAACCAACTAATACAATAACAAAATACAATTAGTGACATAAAAAATCCAGCTCGGCCCCTTACAATTTATACTATTGATTCAGCTCTAGCATTTGTCTTCTTCTAATAGTAACAGCAACAGGGTATTTGGCCATACTTATTGTTACTTCTTTATCATATCCGACAAGAAGATAAGCAACATTAAAACCTCTGTCCCTCCCCTGAAGTAGAGTCAACAGAGGTTTCACAAATTTACTTCTAATGTCATCATAGTACACACACATTCTAACAAAACATGCTCAACAGTTTCAACATACCCTTGCCCACAAAAACACAATCTCAGATCAAAAGTGGTTTGTTTGTTTGTTTGTTTGTTTTAAAGGCCCTCCATGACAGCAGTAGGTAAACAATTGAATCAAGCAGTCATTAAAAATTTCCTCTATTTGGGCAAGGTTAGGAAATATAAATAGTTAGAGGACAACCTTATGTCCTGTGCTTCACCCCATTCCAGGGGAGAGCAACCATGTTTTGCCCCTGCAGAAGTTTCTTGATCGTCTATATCCAACAATCTCTCCTTTATCTGTCTTCTCGCCTCCAGATAATCATATTTACATAAGTGTGTCCCAGACAGGCCTACAAGATTAATTTTAGAGTTAAGTCCCTTCTGCCATGAACTCTTCTAAACCACCTTGGGATGTCTTATGAAAGGTGGTACAAATATTGAACCAACAAATAAAATAAAGTCAGATGCTTTGAAAATTCTGGGAATGAGTAGTAACTATATACAACATTGTCTGCAACATGCACTGAGTTATCAGAACCATTTTTCAAACTAATAGGAAATAAGTTGAGAAATACCAGCCCTGCACATTGAATACATTTAATACATATTTGGTACGCCTGAGCTTCAGTGCATTCAAAGCCAAATAATCTGCTCCACCCCTTGGCATCCACTCCCTGCATGGCTGTCACCACACAATTCCAAACACTTCTGATGGAAGGTTCCTTTATGGGAAACAGAGCCCTGAACTGCCCCCAAGATGGCAAAGCAGAAGGAGGTGTTGGGGGAGCTAGTTTCTTGCCCATAGAGCTGAATGGGGAAATGCTCCAGAAAGGACAACCCCTCCCAAGGCTCACCAAACAGCTCCCATTGCATGCCACACACCTTCTCAGCTGTTGCTAGGATAGTATATGGAGCTCTGCTCCTCCACAAACACATCAGGAAAAGCACAGAAACTGTTGCTTCAGCATCATTCCAAAGGAGTGTTGTGCGTTCTTTGGCTTCAAACCTGCCGAAGAAAAGGCCTAATGTCCAGTATTACTTCATTGCATGCATCAGTGAATTTAGGTTCTTCAATTGTATTAGATTTGTTTATTGTTCATTTATTACATTGGTATCACTTTCTCCCTCCAAGCTGCTCAGTGCAACATATGTGGGGCAAACCCACGTTATCCAATATCCTCCCAACAACTCTGTGATGTGGGTTAGGCTCAGAGAGACACCCAGTAATTTCCTTCATTATCAGTGAACTTGCTGTTTTGCTAGTGACCCTGAAAGGCCAAAGGTGTGGGACATATAACTCAGTTTATAGACAAACAAATAAATTAGACATTATGGAGGTGCATGGCTGCCACCAGCCACTCCCATCTTCCCAGTAATCCCTCATAAAATACTAGAGGATGTGAAATTCTGGGGATTTGTTGAGCCTCAATAGTAGTGCACATATTTTGCATGAAGAAGGGCATAGGGTTGATCCTTGGCATCTTGACATAGCTTGAAACCCTTGAGCATGACTGCCAGTTGATGTAGACAAGAGTGAGCTAGGTCAACTGGACCGCTGGTCTAGCTCCAAATAAGCAGCTTCATAGGTTCAACAAAAGATTGTGCTGTCACTGAATTGTGAGTTTCTTTACATTGCACTTCACTGGCAAGGGGCACAAAAACTCTGAGTTGGCTTATGTTGCAATCCTGCACATATTGACCTAGGAAGAAGTCAGCCAAATGCAGTAGGACTTACTTCTGAGTAAACACACAGAATTATGCTGCACATCCCATTGAAATCAATGGGATTTAAATAGGATGTGCTTGTTAGCTATTAAACCCAGTTCCATTGTATTTAATGGAATTAGCATTAACTCCATATATCCCTTGCATATAGCAAGGGAACTGAAGATGAGAGATAATGATTTTCAATGGCCGTCCACCAATGAGTCTGTAGCTGATCTGAGATTTGAACCCAGGTTTCTCAGCCCCAAGTCCAAACCTTTCCACTAGATCAAAGTTTCCCGGACTGAGTTACTCCAGATGTTGCTGAACTACAACTCCCATCATCCCTAGTCACAATAAACTAGCTGGAGATGATAGGAGTTGTCGTTCAGCAATATCCCAACACGTTGGGAACCCCTGCACTAGTCCAAGAGTAGGCAACCTGGGCTCTCCAACTGCTGTTCAACTATAACTCCCATCATCACCAGCAAACATATATTGTTCTCATCGGATCAGTTTTCATCCCATACCCTCCCTGATTTTACTCCTTCCAATACAGAACTCATATAATTATGACCTTGTGACCAACGACATCACTTTTTGCACTATTCACAAAAGATGAAGACATACACATCCCTGGGGAAACTGTGTAGGCATGATTCCCAAACTGGGAAATTGTGTATGCACATGATCTCCCATCTCCATCCAACAAATGAGGCTGGAAGCACATAGCCATTTTTAAAAAAAATCCCACTAATTTGCTTTTCAGGGTGCCTGGGTTTGAAAATCCCCACACTCCCTTCTCCACCAAATCTTGATCCACAACATTTGGCTTTTTTAAAAGGGCTACATGCAGGGACAGCTTGTCTTTGAGGCAAGGTGAGACGATGGCTTCAGGTGGCATATGCACCATGGAGCAGCGAATGCAGGTATCCCACACTGCCCACCACAGCACATGAGTGTCACCTCACCTGCCTGCCACTGCCACTCCCTGGCACCTTGCCACCATGCTGCCACCCCTCTTCCTATTCCCCCCACCTAATGGCCCAGCCCAGCCCCCTGATGCTGGCACCAGTGGGCATTGCCAGTCCTGCCTCCCTTATGTGAACCACCTTTCTGCCTCCCCCAGCTGCCTAACCTTTGGGGAAACTGTCTTTTAAGCTGGAGATCGGGAAATTCCATGAGAGTTCTCTTCCCCCCTACACACATACACACACCTTCCACTTGCAGGCATTCAACTTGCAAAGCTAGATGCATCATTCTTACCAAGTCACTTCCGTCATCACTGCTGCACTGCCAGTCTTCAGTTCAATTGCCCAGCTGCCCAGAAAGTTGGGCAGCTGGGAGACGCAGAAAGGTAGTGAGCACCAGGAAGGTGGTGCGCATGAGGGAGGTACACAAGGGAGGTAGGGAGATCAGTGGCAAGGTGGAGGCAAGGGAGGCAACTTGGTGAGCAGGGGTGGATTAACCTTTTTGCTGCCCATTAGCAAAAAGGCTTTGGCCACCCTTAAAAAAAAACCCGGGAAAGGGAAGCGACTGGAAAGTAGGGATGTGAACGAACCGGTTTGGAGACCATTGTAGAAGCCTCCGAAGCAGTTCAAATGCCGGGGCCAGTTAGAAGTTTAAAGTAAGGGTGCACTTACCCCTCCCGCCGCATTTCCCCCACCAGCATCGTTTATTTCCAAAAACCTTTGGGATGGCAGCATACCTCCCTGCCGCCCCATTGCCCTCATCAGCCAGAAGTGGCCGAAAGTACCGGGTGTGCATGTGCCCATTGCATGCGCACACGTGCACGGCAGATGGGAATGCATGCACACGCAACAGGCGCATGCACGCCCGGTACTTTCGGCCACTTCTGGCCGATGAGGGCAACGGGGAGGCAGGGAGGTACGCTGCCACCCCAACGGTTTTTGGGAATAAATGATGCTGGTGAGGAAAATGCGGCAGGAGGGGTAAATTCACCCTCCCCCCACCCTTAAAGTGCCAAGCCCACTGCTTCCAGACCACCCAGCCGAGGTTCCGTGCACATCCCTACTGGAAAGTTCTTCCCTTTTACTTTAATTCTTTAAAAAGCCGCAGTGGCGGCTGTAGCTGTGCGGAGGGCGAGGGGAGAGGAAAGTTGCCCCCCTTTTATTTTAATTTTTTTAAGCTACGGTGGCGGCCACGGCGTGGGGGGGGAACTAGGTGAGGGGAAAGTTCCCCCTTTTGCCCCCTAAAAACTGTTGGCGGAGGGATAGGGCATGGCGGTGGCTAGCTGCAGGGGGGTGGGTGGAGGGGAGAGTCACAGTACCCCTTTTTTAACCTCTAAGTCTGATGTGTGGTTGACTGCGAGCTCTTGTCTTTCCTCCTCCTCTCCAGCCAGGTGACTGAACAGCCGCCAGGCGGGCTCTGCTATCTGCAGCTCGTTTCTGGCTTTCCTTCCACAGAGATCATGGCATAGTAATTAACAGAACTCCTGTTAATGTACATGATGCTTTTATGACTGAGCAAGCACACAAGAATTACATTGAAATAACAATCTCCTAAATGTTTTTTAAAAAAATGTGGAATTTTTGCTATATAGAAACCATCTGATTTTTAAAGAAAACGATTCTGCTACAGTATACAATTTTGTATTGTTCTATTTTATTTTTAAAAAGTTTTAAGTATATAAAACTTATCTGTACAACTTACATCCTAGAATAACTTAAATGAATGCACTAATCTGCCTCTTCAGTGGGTCTGTTCTTTCAAAAGTTTATAAATAGTAACCAGTAGTTCAGTATGTTTTCTTCTTATTCTTTCAATCTCACATAATTAGATAATTGAGCCAGTACAGCATAATAAACACCCTGCTATTTCCATTCCTTTATACATTTTCTCCAGTGTTTTCCATATAAAATCCCTGCTGCAGTGATCAAATATGATACCAGTTCTCTAGATTATGTTGTCTTATCTCTCTAGTATGAATAAGTACTTTCCACAGAAGGAAAGCTGGAAATGGGCTGCAGATAGCAGAGCCCGCCGGGCGGCTGTTCAGTCACCTGGCAGGAGGGGAGGAGGAAGGACAAGAGCTTTCAGACGACCGCACAGCGGGCTTAGAGCTAAAAAGGGGATACTGCGACTCTCCCCTCCTCACCTCACATCCTCCCTGCAGCCAGCCACCGCCGCACCCCTTCCCTCTGCCAGCACTCTTTAGGGGGCAAAAGGGGGGACTATCCCCTCACCCGATCGCCCCCTCTCTGGTCAGCTACTGCCACCGCTGCGGCTTAAAAAAAAATTAAATTAAAAGGGGAGAGCTTTCCCCTTGCCTCCCCCTCAGTGCAGCTACTGCTGCCGCCACCACGGCTTTGTAATGAAAAAGAAAAAGGGGGGAAAGGGGGAAACATGCTTCCTCTGCCTCTGTGGTAATCTGCCCCTTTTGGTGAGAACGGCACTTCCAGCTTCACTAGGAGACTCGGAGAGGAATACAGCTCTGATGGATTATAGATACTAATGCTGAATGCTATAAAGTACAACATGGGAGCTTGATATCAGTGGCACTGATGAAGACCACCATGGTCAAAACGCATATGGTATAGGATTTCAAACTGGATTGCTACCTCCTGGTGCTGCATCTCACTTAGAAAGGGCAAGTTTTGTGGAGAACAGCCCACTTCACTAAGGGCATGGCAACTTGCTAACCCCAGTTGAACTCTAGACTCCTGGTGCTATAACCTTTTGGACCTTTTATGTATATGTTTTTAATGCTCATAGTTCTCTTTATATAGGCTTGATTTTTTTTTCTTTGTAGAGTACATGTTAATTGTCTTTTATTTGAATTTACATGGATTCTATCCAGACCACTTATGGATCATATATGATACCTACTTTGTATGAAACAGGAACATAGTTCTGTGATTTCAGACTATTTTAATTCTTAACATCAATCTACTATCATAGATAAAAACAGTGTGTGTGTGTGTGTGTGTGTATAGATAGATAGATAGATAGATAGATAGATAGATAGGTAGATAGATAGATAGTGTTTAAGGGTGCCAAAGGGCAGTGCACACAAGGAAGGTGGGGCTGGCCCCACCCTTTGATGTTGGCATCAGGGGGCTGGGCCAGTGGTGTCTTGGCATCACCACAAGCATCCCCACTCAAGCCAGCACTGGCTATTGTGTGCAGCCGCAGCTACTACATGAACGCTCTGTTGGATTGGAACAGCTGTATTTTTAAGCTCCCTTGAAGATTTAGAGACTCCAGGGCTCATTGCATAGATTCTTTACCATCAATGCTATGGCATGACTTAACTTTTCTTAACTGAGGCCACTAATACATTTTTGTGCATGTTTAATGCAAACCATCAAACATACAGAATATGGAATGGTTTCAGACTCGGCTAGTATTGCTATTTCCAGAAAAGCCATGCATTTTTAATTTCCTGATTGCTGAGGCATGAGATCGAGGAGCCTTAGTCAGGCTGTTTGTCGACAGAGCCAAAAGGTGGCTGGTGCCCCAGGACCACAGGCAGAGGACTTTCCCAGCCCTGAACTCTTTCTGATGGAGATGTCAGCCACTGGGACCTTAGACACACAAACGATGTGCTCTACCACTGAGCGATGGCTCCTTGCCAAGCCTCAACAGTATAATTTAATTTTGGTTTTAACTTTGCTGTAACGAAAGCTGGCTGGCATTAGACTGTCGACTCAAAAGTCCTAGTTACTTAACTTGGCCAGGCTTTTGCCTCCAAATCTGATTTCTGAAAACTCTTTAGAACTCACCCATGTATGAAGCATGCCATTGTGAGAACTCAAAAACCTAATGTGACAGGTCTCTGGTGCAGAACAAGGTGTTACCAAAAAACACAGAGCTGCTGCTTAAACTGGCAGTTCTGTGTCAAGTTCTCCCTCCCTCCCTCTTTAATGACTAGTTCAACCTATAACTCATGTCCTGTGAATGTTTCTGCAGCAATAGCCCCTCCTGCTTCCTGGAGACTCAAGCATGGTCTACACATAGAACTGCATGAGGTGCTAGAATGCTGAAGTGGATGATCACATGATTGCTGAAGGGCATGATCAGCCGTAAGAGGATGATCACATTTTCCAGATAGCAATAGCAATAGCAATAGCAATAGCACTTACATTTATATACCGCTCTATAGCCGAAGCTCTCTAAGCGGTTTACAATGATTTTAGCATATTGCCCCCAACATTCTGGGTACTCATTTTACCAACCTCGGAAGGATGGAAGGCTGAGTCAACCTTGAGCCCCTGGTCAGAATCGAACTTGTAACCTTCTGGTTACAGGGCGGCAGTTTTACCACTGTGCCACCAGATGCTCCCTGATAAACAAACAAGAAGTTCTGGTAGAACTAATCTACCTACTTTCCTTTCACTTTAATCTTAACTGATAATTACCATCTTCACAATTAAGCCCACTTCTGCCTCAAATGTTCACACATCTGTCATCTTGAACTGGGGTCGGGGACATCATCACAAACTACGCCATTGAGGTGTCCCTATGTGTCCCTACAACTGTACCAAATTTCGTCCAAATCAGTTAGGCGCTTCACAAGTTAGCCCATTTGAGCCTCAAACATTCACGCATCTGCCATCTTGAACTGGGCTGGGGGACATCATCACACATTACGCCACTGAGGTGTCCCTATGTGTCCCTGCAACTGTACCAAATTTGGCCCAAATCAGTTAAGCGCTTCACAAGTTAGCCCATTTGTGCCTCAAACATTCACGCATCTGCCGTGTTGAACTGGGGTGGATGACATCATCTCAAATTATGCCATTAAGGTGTCCCTTTGTTTCCCTACGACTGTTCCAAATTTGGTCCAAATCAGTCCATGCATTGCGAAGTTGATAGGGACACACACACACAAACACATGGACACACACAAACAGAAAGTTGGGTGATCTCCCAAGCTTACTTTCTTTAAGGAAAAGAGATGAGAAGTGACTTTGTGGGGGCTGCAGTGGACAACAGCACAAGTCCAGTGCTAGCCTGATCTCCTGGGCATGGCTGACAAGCCAGAAGAAGCTTCTCCCTTAGGGGACAAACTCTGGCAAAAGCTCAAACTCTCTCCTGAGGCTTTCAGTGTGCAGGTATGGTGCTGCCAGAAATGCCAGCTTGCATTTCAGGGCAGTCACAGGGTGGGTGGCCAAAGAGGAGAATGGAAGCAAAGTGGATGGTTAGAGTGTGAGTGGCCAGGAGCCCTGCAAGGGCAAAGACTCACAAGGCAGTAGAAGAGGATGAGGTGGGCAGAATAACCTCTCTCTCCCTCTATTTGTGGGGCCAAAGGGGGAGAAAAATAAGCAGGTATCACTCAAGCAATAGGGGATCCAAAAGGAGATACAGCAAATAGAAATCTAGCACAGCAGACAAAGGAGTAGGCTAGAATCTTTCTCTCTGCTGTGCTAGTTTTCTACCTGTAAAGAATTTATATTCTCTCTCTCACTCACTCACACTCTCACTCACCCTCCCTCCCTTCCTGGAGAGATATTGATGAATACTATCTCCTACCTGCAGCTTTGAAATGGTATAATCCATTCTACCCAGGGGTGGAGCCACCATTGGGCCAACGGGTTCAAAGAACCCGGGCCACACCCAATCATTGGCCATCCTTCGCAGCCCCGACACGTCCCCCTTGTCTGATGTCAGACGTGGGGGTACTGGTTTAGCTTCCAAGCAGGAGCCGCGCAGCCCCTTCGGGAGCTTAACTAAGGCTGGTGCTGCATTCACAGTGCAGCCAGGAGCCGCTCTTTCCTGTGGTCCCTTCAGGAGTTAAAAGGCTGGCACTGCAGGGAAGAGCTGCTCCTGGCTGTGCTGCGAACGCAGCGCCAGCCTTTGTTTAGCTCCCAAAGGGGCTGCATGTCCCCTTCAGGAGTTGAACTCCAGACCATGCCCCCCATGTCTGACGTCAGATGCGGGGGTTAGCCATGCCCCCGCATCTGACGTCAGACATGGGGGGTGAGGCCAGCGGGGCCGCCGCCACCGCACACGGGCCGCCGGCAGTCAGGTTCCGCGCCTGATTCTACCACCTCATTTGCTACTTTGGTAGATGAGACCTCAACCACCAAGTATAATGCCAATTCCAACATCTTCAGCCACCATTTTTGTTGGCCCTTTCACAGGCAGAAAAAATGGAGGCGGGTTCAGTTGCTTCATGGGAGGTCCACGGAGCTTCAGTGAACTTCTTGAGGTGGGGGAAAGCTTTCTTTTGTTCTTTTTCCCCCACAACAAAAGATGCTGCCCCCTCAGTGGTGGAAGTGGCTGCAGCAGGGACAGAACAGTAATAGAGCAGAGGGGTTAAAAAAAAAGTAATGTTCTGCATCAGGGAGCTATGGAGTCATAGTCAAGTGGAATGACTGCTAATGTAATTTTATGTAGTGTCCTGGCCATGCACAGTCACGTGTCCTATAATTGTGAAGCCCTGAGTTCTGGGAGGCACCAACATTATTAGAAAGCCTGACTATTCAGAGGCTGAGCCTCTGGAGAACTGAGTGGCCCCTAAGAACAACCCAGCAGAAGTTTGCCCAATGAAATATACTGCATTACTTATTTTGCATAATGAATCCCATGAATCTTGGTTGGGTTTCATTCCTTTCACTTCTGTTTTTGCAATGCTGATAGGCAAAAGGGCTTGTGTAAACACTGGCATAATCGCATCAAAATGTTTCCATATTTGTTAGGCGGCAGCAGAATGCAGATGTAACAACAGACGTAAGAATTAAGGAATGAAATTCTCTAAAGCCATTGCATCTATTGGCCTTTTTAAAAAAAAGTATAATAATTATGTTTATGGGAAGGAACAGATTTTTCAAATGATAGCAAGACTGAATAGAACAAAATAAAATGTAAAAAGACAGTCAGTAAGACCTTCTTCCTTGGGGAAAAATAATCATGCTTGTAAGGAAAAAAGGAAACCACCCTTCCCCCAGTCTGGGACGGATTCCAGTTCTGTAACCCAGGTGTAGAGCTCTACCTTCCCCAAGGCAATCTCTCGTCCTTCTAGCTGACAGACAACAAGTGCCTCAGCTTTGTCCTGAGTGTCTGCATCAAGCTATCCTGGAATTAACCCTTTGCCTGTTCATTTTCTAGCAAGGTCTCTTCCAGGCAGCCTTGATGCAATAGGATAGAAGGAGAGATGCGAGAGGGAGGAACAGCTCAGCCATCATGTCAATTCTGATCACGAAATACCTTCTCATTTGAATTTCTTTATATAACAGAAGGAGGCAAAAAGTTCTGGGAGTGTGGGTGTGAGCTTCAGCACTTACCATACCCAAGGGTGTGAGGTTATTTTTGCATGCTTGCTTCTTCCACAGGAGCAGGTGTACATCCAAAGAAGCCATTTTCCAGGAAGGCCATTCATAATAATTCCACACCACCAAGAAATGTACCAAGTAACTTGTGCTCCCTCTTTCATTGGATTTGCAGGTTTCTGCAGCGCAGGGAAAGTTACTTCACAATTTTCTCCTATTCATACACACACACACACACACACACACACACATAAGAATACGACAAATATTTATATACCACTTTTCAACAAAAGTTCTCAAAGCACTTTACATATATATATATATATATATATATATATATATATATATATATATATAAAGCAATAGCACTTACATTTATATACCGCTCTATAGCCGGAGCTCTCTAAGCGGTTTTCAATGATGTAGCATATTGCCCCCGACCTTGGAAGGATGGAAGGCTGAGTCAACCTTGAGCCCCTGGTCAGGATCGAACTTGTAACCTTCTGGTTACAGGGCGGCAGTTTTACCACTGCGCCACCAGGGGCTCATCAGTAAATAAAATGGCTCCCTGTCCCTAAAGGGCTCACAATTTTAAAAAGAAACATAAGACAGACACAAGCAATAGCCACTGGAGGGATGCCGTGCTGGGGACTGAGTGTTACATGTGTTACGTGGGGAAGCCTTATCCCCTTGCGGGACAATTTGAGCGGGCTTATAAAACAGGCAGCCTCCCCAGAAAGTCACAACTACGGGCTGATGGGAACCAGAAAGCTGAACTAGAAGATAACCCGTTTCTTTTGCCAGGGGTGGCTGGGAGGCTTAAAGGGAAAGGGAACGTGTTGATTTGAAGTTGCCAGGATCCTGCAGGAGAAATGGCGAAAGGAAGGCGACAAAGTGAGTTTGCGCCCCGTAAGGTGGAAGACCGGGAGGTGTATATCCATTGTTAATGTGGCAGATTGGAAGCAAACCTGCATTGGGGCTTCTTGTCCTAGGCTTATTGCTGTCCCTCACAGAAGAGCAGACTCATAAGTTGGCAATGGTCATGTAGGTGATGGTACCAGTACAGCAGTTAGTTTTCAGGGCAGGTTTCATGAGCACCTCAGTCTTGGTCCAGATTCTATGAACTCATTGGCTCCAGTAGCCTCTGGGGCTACCCTTTTAATTAGGGGAGTTGCTGGTCGAACCTCTCTGACTGTGGTGGTGACAAAAATGGAAGCAACACAAAGCCTTGGTGGGACTTCCTAACCTAGCCTGCCTGTAGCACACACAGAGAGACACTCCAGAAAGAGTCCCCTCAGAGGGACGTGGGGAAATGCCGGGGACAGAAGGAAGGGGGGAGCCCCCTATATTAGCTGCTCTAGGTGTAAAGGAAGAGGAGCCTGGCTCCTCAGCAGCAAGGGTGAAGGGATGATGAGGGTCACAGTACCCAAGATAGATCCCAGAGATTGTGCAAGTTGGAGAGGTTTCTGCTGGGCAGTTTTATAGGGAAATAAATGCTTTGTGCAATGGGGACTGTGTGCTTGGTAGGGCTTCTCCTAGGTTAATGGTTACTGAGGGTGGTGTGTGGAGGAAAACAATGGGTTTCGCCATCACCTGAGGGTCTGGTTTCCTGAAAAGATGTAGGATGTTGACTGTGGAGATGTTATTATCCAAGAGACATGGCTGTGCTGACATCAGGGCAAAGGCCAAGAGTGCAATGACATGAGTGAGTGAAGAGGGGGCCATGGCTGCCTTGCCCTGAGGTGCACCTAGGTAATTTTGGAGCCAGGACCTAAAGGCCTTTCAGGGGGGCCCTACTGCTCCTACCCCTGTCAACAGATAAGCTGCAATGTGTTATTTTTTACACCAGAACATGCTCAGGGAAAGCTGGAAACTCTTTTTTTTTTAAAGAAGATATTCTGAATAAGATATTTCCCACTGACTTGCAGAGAGATACCACATTTTGCAGGGACAACCCTGCCACTTAAATTAATGGACTGCTCAGCATTTGGAGGCCCCCCAAGCCTGCAGGGGACTGGACCTCTGCCTGGAAGTCCAGTCCAAAGAGCGCCACTGCTCAGGAGTACTAGAGCCTCCATAGGGGAAGCTCTTTTTGGGTATCAGAGTGCCCGCTGGTCTCACTATGCTGCTTCTAGCTGCAGTGGTAAACACTGTTTTATTCCTGGAACCTCCTCTGGGCAGGCAGGTCTAGACAGAGCACCTCCTTTAGGGGTGCAGGAGCTGGACATGGGCCCAGTTCTGGATCTCCTAACAGGTGGGAAACAAATATGGGGATGGTGGAATTAAAATGCACATTTGCCATGGCGAGGAGAGCCGATTTTGTGGTCACAAACATGAATTTGTGACCACAAATTCCTTTGCTAAGCAGGGCCTGTATGGGTTTACATTAAGATGGGTAGCTGCACATATTCCCCTTTGGGGATGGGGCCATAGCTCAGTGGGAGAGCATCTGCATGCTTGCCTGCAGAAGGTCCCAGGTTCATTCCTTGGCAGCTCCAAGAAGGGCTGGGAGAGACTCCAGCCTGTTATGCTGAGATGCTACCAGTAAGTGTAGACAATAATGAGCTAGATAGATGACCAATGGTCTAACTTGGTATAAGGCAGTTTCCACAATTTTCCACATTAATCTCTCCACAGGGATCTCTCTCATCTCCTCCTTTTTCTTTCTCCATTGTCTAGTTTAGACTGTAAGCTCCTTGAGGGTGAAGAACTCTTTATTTTCTCTATTTAACTCTGTACACTGATCTTCTTGGCATAAAAGCTAGAAGAAAAACAACCTTAGATAAAATATGCCCAACCTTATTCTATGGTGAAGCGGAATAAATGGGAAGTAATTCCACTATACAAGAACACAAAAAAGAGTAGCAAACAACAGTCCTCCAACGGAAGCAATAAGGAAGCAACTATTTGTGTCTAAGAGCTTGCATGGACTCAAGAGGGAGCTAGGCAGCTAGTTCTGAAGGCTGAAAATTGCAGAGCTTCTGTTGCATGGCAATTAGGATTTTAAAATTACAAAGAGCAATTAAACATTCTTAAACTTCACAAATGGTCCTGCTAATAAGCTGACAGATCTTAAGTGACAAAGAGAGTGGGTTTATTTTTATCTAAAATGGAATGTAAGGCTGTACACAACAGAGGCTCTGTAAATTAGAAGGTGTGAGAATAATCGAGATATGTTGCAGGCTCAGTTTGCATTGCTGGACATAAAGGAGGAAAATTGAAGCTTAATATCCCATTGCCTAAATGCATTTTTAAGAAGCATGCTTGAAACTGGGAACACCTCTTTTTTTTCCCCACAGGGAGCAGCTGTGGGAAAGAAGACAGTCCTGGTTGAGACGGTGATGTGCAGGGAGGAGGAGGAGAACTCTTTTTGCCTCACACAGCTTTCCTGCCAAAAAACAATTATTGCCCTGGATAATAGTAATTTGTGTCTAGAATTCAGGGGTGGGGCTTTTGTTCAGTGGTAGAGCATCTGCTTTGTATGTAGAAGGTCCCAGTTTCAGTCCTTGGCATCTCCAGGTAGGGCTTGGAAAGATTCCTGCCTGAAACATTGGAGAGCTGCTGCCAGTCATTGAAGACAATACTGAGCAAGGGGGAACAATTTTGGTATGACTTGGTATGAGGTAACTTCCTATGTTTCCAGGAAGGAACACATACTATTTCTTAGAGAGCCATAGGCACCACACGCTCCCTGAAGAAGGCACTGACCATCTCAAACCAACTGCATAGGCCTCCCCTGGGTGCTTTCATGAAGGGTAAGTGTCCAGAGTTCAAGCAGTAGGTCAAATTTCCAACTACTTCATCCACAACCTCGGACACAAGAAGCTGACAAGTATCCAGACATTGCTCTAGCTACATTCATCTCTGACTCTGCATCAACCAAGGCATCCAAGCCAACACAGATGTGAGCAATGTTGTCTGCAAAATATAATGCAGTAGGCTAGCAAGTGTCCCTCTTCCTACTAGCCAGGCCAGATTGGGAAAGGCCTTCATCTCTTGGTAAAGCTCCACTGGCTAACATTGTGCAAATAAAATGGTGCTGGAGAAGCAAACTTTCTTCACTGCCATCACTGCCACTCAAATATGGACTCTAGCACGGGACATGGGAACATACACTAAACCCTTTGACTCCTGCCCTCTAGCCATTGTTCCAGCCATCCCATTGCCCTCAGCTCCTCTGTATACCAGAGGTGCTTCAGTCCAGACAAGGACATCTCAGAGTGATTGTATCGAAGGTTCATGTCTTCTCTTCAGTCCAGAGGGAGACTAGAAGCTCAGCAGAGCCATCAGACTTATCAGCAGGAAAATTGCCGAGAGACATACTAGATGACCAACTTAATGTCCCTCCTATAGCGCTCAGATGTAGCTAGCAGAACAAACTTCACCAGTAATGATTTGCCTATGAGACTGAAAAATTCAGGTAGGGTTTACTTCTTGTTTTCCTGTCATGTTCTCTGATCACGAATGCTTGTTGGTAAATATAAGACTGGATTAATAAGCTTGCTGGAAGTGTTATATGACTTCCTCCACTAAACCAGGAGACGTCGTATTGTTAATCTACAGCCGAGCAGAATTTTCATGGAATTTTGCTTTCATTTTCCCTGACAAATCTCTGTTGTATATTATGTGTTCTGTTGTATATTATATGTTCTTCTCACAGGAAGTATATATTGCTATTTTATTTTATGAAGCACAGACAGTTAGCATTTGCTACTAATTAATTTTTACATACATGATCTTCTCCATCAGTCAGGACCTAATTTATCTCTCCAGTCCTCAAAACCATTTCTGGCAAGTGTTTCTGTTGACTTCAATTAGGTTACCATGACAACTCAAAGGCATACTTTCTAGGAAAGCAAACTTTTTGGATGACCCCACTGGGAGATGGGGGATGGATGGCTACCAGAGAGAAAGTCTGTGCAGTGGTGGCACCTCGTCTCTGGAATAGCCTCTGCAAAGAAACCTGTGAGGTGCCTTCATTGAAGATCATTGTGCCCCAGATTAAAGGGTTTTTTCCCCCTCAGTTTGGCTTTTAATTAATCAATTGCTGATTATTTTTAGTGAGTTGTCTTTTATAAAGGCATGTAGAGTTTAACACTGTTTAACATTTGGGCCCTCTATTTTCACTACCTGCGAATGTGGCTGCTCTTCTGTTTTGCTGTAGGTTTTTTGAAAGGTTATTATTGTTTTTATATTACACATTTATGTAAATTGCCTTGAGGACTTCAGTAGAAACTAGTCCTAATCCAAAACAGACCTCCTATTTTCTCCACCGTATTCTCAGGCATTTAAAAAGGAGGGCCAGTGTTGGCAATGTTGTGGACAAACCAAAGAAACAGTGGCCGGTTTCGCATGTAATGTGGAGCCAGAGTTGAAGCGTGTGAAGCGTGTGGGAAACAGGATGCTGGACTAGATGGGCCTTGTGCCTGATATAGCAGGGCTGTTCTTATGTTCTATGTTCTTATGTTCTTAAGGGGCCATAGGTTGTGCAAGCATTATGTGTGAATGCGTGCAACTCTGGTTCTGCACAGCGATGGGCCCGAGGTTCTATTTTTCAAACTCTTATCTGAACCTTGGATTGTAATGAGTTTCGTCACCTCAACCCAAGGTTAGACTCAGCCTGCATTGCATCCCAATTTGGAACAGCAGGCTGCATCCCCTTCTACCAGAGTTGAGGTTGCTCCTCCCCCAAGTCCAACTGTGATTGGCTGTGTGGGCTGTCCTTCATGCAAGAAGGAAGCCCATACAGCCAGTTCCCCCCGCCCGCCCTCTACAGTCTTGCTGACTGCAGAGAAACTGCTCTCTGTTACGTCTGAATTCAGACAGGCGAGCAGGGGTGGGTGGGGTGGGGAGAGGAACCGCAGGTCCATTGGACCCACAGCTCTGTGTTACATGCAAATGAGAAATTTCTCAGCCTACAGAAAGCTGCCATTTTCTCCCCTGGAATCTCCCTCAGAATGACAATACATCATGACTAGTGTTGCCACGGCCACCTGTAGAGGAACAGTGTAGACCAGTGCTTCACTATTTTTCAAGTGAGGGCCACTTTGGCCAGAAAACAAAACAAAAAAACCATTCGGTGTTTTAGGAGAGCAGAGCACCTTCTGCTTCAGGATCCCCGCTACTTATTAAGATCGTTATCTTCTTGAGCTCATCTGGTGGCAAATCAGGATCGGATCAGACTCATGTGTCCCAAACTGAGGTTTTTTGTTGTTGCTGCTGGGTTATTTATTTGAGAGTTCTTTCTTGGCTGTGGCGTTGAGATATAGTCTGTTGTTGCTGTCCCCTCTCTTTGAAGTCTGAAAGAAGTAAATAAAGGCTTAGCAAACAACTGGCTCACAGGAGCACTCTGGGCAGGGACCTTCTTGCAATGAAGAACACTGGTGCAGACTGTTTAAAACACAGAGAGAGAGAGGGGGGGGGGACCTGCTGCCACCACCCCCTTCTAAACGTTACAAGAAACTTTGGGAGAATTTCTCTCCTCCATGAAACCAACCTTCATCCTGAATCCATTCAGCATGTTCACATTTTACTTCATCCTGAATCCATTCAGCATGTTCACATTTTGCCAAAACTGCTTGTAAGGGAATGCTCAGATCAGCTCTAGTAGAAACTAAGCTGAACTCTGGTCTGCATCCATCCCATCCCACATTAAGGCACCTTTACAATACACTGGCAGGGGCTGCTACTGATGCTGCTACTGATGCTGCTGCAACAGCAGCAAGATCTGTGAGCTGAGATCTACCTGTTTCTTTGTCAGGACTCTACAGATCCCATTGCCATCACACCTGGGACTGGTCCTCATTCATACCATTCCATTTGGCTGCAACTCTTCAACAAATAGTCATTGAGTAAGGCTGCCTGTATTAAGTAGTGCTGTTGGGACTGGTTATGTTTAGCATATCCAGGGCAGTAGCAGCCGGGGCAGGAGCCACTGGGGGGCAGCGGCAGTGAGTGGCACCTTTAAGCATAAATTAGTAGCGGCTTACTTCCCCCGCCCCCCCCGTCACACCTGCAAGCTGCTTCAAGCTACAGTGTGCCACCCAGCACTCCCTGCAGCGAAGGAATCAGCTTTGCCACTCACCTGGCCACTGGCGGGGGATCAGCTCTGCAGAAGCCAGGTGAATGGCAGAGCCGATCCCATGCTGCAGCGAGTGCTGGGTGGCACACTGCTTCTTAGAGCAGCTTGGAGACACAGCCGGAGCGGAGATAAGCACCTACTAATTTATGCCTAAAGGAGAGGAGAACTGGTCTTGTGGTAGCAAGCATGACTTGTCCCCTTAGCCAAGCAGGGTCCGCCCTGGTTGCATATGAATGGAAGACTTGATGTGTGAGCACTGCAAGATATTCCTCTCAGGGGATGGAGCCACTCTGGGAAAAGCAGAAGGTTCCTAGTTCTCTCCCTGGCAGCATCTCCAAGATAGGGCTGAGAGAGATTCCTGCCTGCAACCTTGGAGAAGCCGCTGCCAGTCTGTGTAGACAATACTGAGCTAGCTGGACCAATGGTCTGACTCAGTATATGGCAACTTCCTGTGTTCCTATATGCCTCTCACCACCACTCTGGTGCCCACACTGGCCGCTACTGATCCAGGGTGTTTGACTTTATTTCTACATTTTTATAGACTGTATGCCTATTAGGAAGATGCTGAAAGGTATCATCTCATACTGTGCGGGAGGAGGCAATGGTAAACCTCTCCTGTATTCTACCAAAGAAAACCACAGGGCTCTGTGGGTGCCAGGAGTCGAAATCGACTCAACGGCACACTTTACCTTTATGCCTATATAGCATAACATTGTTGTACCATTTGGCTTCTTTTATCCCCTAGGCACTTTATTACTTAAATGGTTAGCCCTTGGGAACAAAGATATTTGTATTTGGGAAAACTGCTATAAGCCACTCCACAGGGTCAAGTAGGAGACAGAATATACTGAACAGATAACAACTGACTAAAATAAATTTCAGAAATCTAATTGTCTCTATTAGACAGTACAATGAGATGCTAGAACTGTTCCTGGTGTACCACTTCATAATGCAGGTGAAGGAGCAAAGAGTTGAAAGGTTGCCCAGGAAAGAAATGTTCTCTGCTCATAGAAAGCTAACATGTCAAGGAAAAGGCTAAGATAGCTGGAACCACATTCCCTGACATTTTGTCTTCAAGCTGCATAAAGTTAGCATCCAGTCATTTATGTGTGTTTACATAACTGATATCCCACTTTTCTTCATTAAAAATATCCTGACTGGCAGCATGAAAAATAATGTGTCTGACAGCATTTAAAATAACAACACTCAAGAGAAATATGCAATTTAAAACAGAAAACTAGACTAGACTAAAATGCAGCAACAGGTTATTTTTAAATGTATTGAAGACCAAATCTTTAAAATGCCCATTGGAACAAAACTGTTGTCAAGGCTGACCTCAAAGGACCCCTCTCTTGGAAGGCCCATTCACAATCTGAGCACCAGAACCTAAAAGGCCCTACATCTTGTACTCACCCATTGCGTATGTGTGGGGCGGGCAGGGGGGTCAGAGAGAAGAGCCTCAGAAACAGAATGAAAAGCTCTTGGGCAGTTCATGTGGAATCACACAACTGACCAACACTGGAGGTATGGTTGGTGTGGATGAGAGAGAGCATTTCCTCTGTGGCTGAAGCCAAGCTGTGCTACCACAGGAAGTACATCTTGTCCTTCTTTCTATTAGCCTTCCACCACCAAGTTTAAAAAAAAATCTGTGCTGGCAGTCATTCAGGAATTAGAGGACTGACAGCTTTTTATGGCTTGTAATAGCTTTTATGACTATAGATGTTGCTCATTTTATTCTCTGTTTTTATGTTTGCCTCTTGCTGTATTAGTAGTGTGGTTTAATGATGCTGATTTATTTCAAATTACATTCTTAGACACATTATGCATTCTGTGAATGGAAAGGTTTTATATAAAAGATATAAATGCAATCCCCTAAAAGTCTAAAGAGTTACAGTTCAGGGACAGTTTGACTGCCTCATATGCTGTTTGTGTGAATTAGTTCCTCTTGAATGCGGCTGGAGAAATCAGATTGTGTGGGCACAGAAATTTCACACAAAGTGAAATTCTCAGCGAATTCCTGCATTCTTCTCAAGACAAAAATATCTGAGAACGTTTACGAGAAACCAAAAAGGTATGAGAAGCATCTTAGGAAAGTTCTGCATATCCCTAGCTGTAAGTCAGGGAAAGTAAATCAGAGGAAAGTTTAAAGATTGAAGCCGCAAGGATGTAAAAGAAATGTTCTTTTCAGTTCAGGTGAACTGCAGCACACTGTGTTTAAACTATGTAACCACACCACCCATAAAATGATATATTTAATAAGTAGTTACAGTATATATTAAATGAGTTATTTAATGACTTGTCCTAAAGGCTTCCACTGAGCTATTCTGGAGTAAGTATTATATAGAATGCAGATTTTGTTATCTTTCTCGCTCCCCCTCTCTTGGCTCGATTAATTAAACGTTCTAGTTTAATTCTAGTTGGCACTTGCTATGCACTAATGAGCTGTCAATATTTCCATTTGTTTCTCTGATATATATATTTTAAAATGTAGTAGCTACATATCAAAAGTGGGGGATGAAATTCAGAGCACAGAAGTGTTGCACAATGAGAAGAGCAGACTAACAGCACTTCTAGACAGACTGCACTGGGGCACTGGGGGAGGGACAATTTTTGACACCCAATTTTTGACACCCCTTCCGCAGGAAGTCCTCTGTGCAACAGAGAACAAGCACATCAGGACAAGGAGACCTCAATACTTAGGAAAGTCCTGCCTCAGATAAGAGGCCCTTTATCCTTCCTGTGACAGGGGTAAGGCAACAGATGAGCGTGGAGCTTCTCTGGAGTCTAAAAGACTTAAGAGCCAGCTGCAAGCTGCCACAAGGAGCAGTGACATGCACAGCCATAGGAACATAGGAAACTGCCATATATTGAGTAGCTCAGTATTGTCTTCACAGACTGGCAGCGGCTTCTCCAAGGTTGCAGGCAGGAATCTCTCTTAGCCCTATCTTGGAGAAGCCAGGGAGGGAACTTGAAACATTCTGCTCTTCCCAGAGCAGCTTCATCCCCTGAGGGGAATATCTTGCAGTGCTCACACATCAAGTCTCCCATTCATATGCAACCAGGGAAGACCCTGCTTAGCTAAGGGGATAAGTAGTCATGCTTGCTACCACAAGACCAGCTCTCCTCTCCTTATGCAGGCAGAAATGACACCGGCTTTCCTGCAGCCTGTACTCCTCCCAGCCTGGATGGGACTTGCTATATCACTCCCTGCCTCCAAAAAGTCATATTTATTATTAATATTATTATTACTGTTTACACAGGATAGGTGTTATTGACTGGTTTGTTTTATCCAGACATCGAGTCCTTCCCAAGGACCTGGGATGCCAGAATTTTATTATCAATGTTCTTGCTGTTGTTATACAGTAGATATCGTCGCAGAATATAGGCTGTTCCCAGTAAAGTTGCTTTTTGGAATTGGCTGATGGCGATTTCTGTGGCCCCTATGGTATTGAGGTGCTCTTCAAGTTGTTTTGGAATTGCACCTAGGGCGCCAATTACCACTGGGATTATTTGGGTCTTTTTCTGCCACAGCCTTTCAATTTCAATTTGTAGATCTTTCTATTTGGTGATTTTTTCTATTTCTTTTTCTTCTATTTTGCTATCCCCTGGTATTGCTATGTCGATTATGTTAACTTTTTCTTTCTTCTCGACTACAGTTATATCTGGTGTATTGTGTGGCAGATGTTTGTCTGTTTGTAGTCGGAATATTTTTTGCAAAAATAATAATAAAAATAATATTTTTGCATCTTCGTTTTCTACCACTTTTTCAATTTTATGGTCCCACCAGTTTTTGGCTACAGGTAGCTTGTATTTTTTGCAGATGTTCCAGTGTATCATCCCTGCTACCTTGTCATGCCTTTGTTTGTAGTCAGCCTGTGCGATCTTTTTACAACAGCCGATTATGTGGTCCACAGTTTCATCTGCTTCTTTACAAAGGCGGCACTTGCTGTTTATTGTTGATTTTTTGACTTTTGCTCTTATTGCATTTGTTCTTAGTGCCTGTTCTTGTGCAGCCAGTATTAAACCCTCTGTTTCTTTCTTCCAGTTGCCATTCTTAAGCCATTGCCAGGTCTTGCTGATGTCTGATTTTCCACTTATATTGTGCAAATATTGACCATGCAGTGGCTTTTTTTTTCCATTTTTCTGCTCAGTTCTTGACTTGTTCTTTCTTGTAGGCCTGCTTTGTTTCATTGGTGTTGAATAGTTTTGCATTATTGACCATTTGAAGTGCATCTTCTTCACTGTCCTTGATATATTCTTCAAGACCTCTTTTCTCCTCCTCTACTGTTTGATGGACTTGCAGCATTCCTCTTCCACCTGAGCTGCGAGGGAGGTATAGCCTATCGACATCACTGCGGGGGTGCAGAGCATGATTGATGGTCATGATTTTCCTGGTCTTACGATCTAGCGTCTCTAGCTCTGCCTGGGTCCAGTCTATTATTCCTGCAGTGTATCTGATAACAGGTATAGCCCAGGTGTTTATGGTGTGTATGGTGTTCCCGCCATTGAGTTTGGAGTTGAGGATTTTTCTAACTCTCCTGTTGTATTCACTTCCAATTTTTCTTTTAACTTCAGCATGTGCGGTTTTACCAGCCTGGAGAATGCTCAAGTATTTGTAATGTTCTTTCTCTTCCAGGTTCCTGATCTTGCTTCCATTGGGCAGTTCTATTCCTTCTGTTTTTGTTATTTTCCCTCTGTTCATTATTAATGCAGCACACTTGTCTAGTCCAAACTCCATTGCTATATCGCTACTGAATATATGGACAGTGTTCAGCAGTGATTCGATTTCTGACTGGGACCTTCCATACAACTTCAGATCGTCCATGTACAGCAGATGGTTGATTTTACTTGATGTTTTAGATGTTTGGTATCCGAGGCCTGTTTTGTTTAGTATTTGTGAAAGTGAAGTCATGGCGATTACAAACAACAGAGTGGATAGTGAGTCCCCTTGGAAAATACCTCTTCTAATGCTAACCTGTCCAAGTGTCTCACCATTGATTGTTAACTGTGTACTCCACATGCTCATTGCTTTTTAAATAATTATCTGAATGTTTTTGCCTGACACCAGTTGTTTCTAAACATTTTAGTATCCATGTGTGAGGCAATGAGTAGAAGGCTTTCTTGTAGTCAATCCATGCCACACTTAGATTTGTTTTTCTTCTCTTCCAATTTTCTAAAATCATTTTGTCAACCAGCAGCTGGTCTTTTGTGCCTCTGGTGTTCGGGCAATTTCCTTTCTGTTCAGCTGGAAGCTGTTTGTTAGTTAATAAGTGTTGCATTACTTCATCTGCTATTATTCCAGTTAATAATTTGAACATGGTTGGCAGGCAGGTTATCGGTCTTTAATTACTTGGAACTGCACCTTTTGCTGGGTCTATCATGATAAGATGAGTTTTCCCAGTTGTTAGCCATTGTTCAATATCACCTCCTTGCAAAATGTGATTGAACTGTTTTGATAGTTCTTTATGGAAGCTTGTTAGGTGTTTAAGCCAAAAGCCATGCAGTTCATTGTCACCTGGAGCAGTCCAATTTTTAATTTTCTTTGCTTCTTCACTTATTAATTCTGGTGTTGTTATTAGATCTTGCATTTGCTGGTTACATTTTTTGACCACTTTCACGCAGCCTGCTTTTTTATTATAATCTATTGGATTGTCCCATTGTTTCCCCCAGAATTGCACTGTTTCTTCTTTATTTGGTGTTTCTAGGTTTCTTGCAGTTTCTCCTTCTATGTTTTGGTAGAAACGTCTCTGATTCGACTGGAAATGGAGATTCTGCCTGTGTTGTGTAATTCTAGCTTCATATCTGCTAATCTTCTTTGACACTGCGGTTATTTGCTGCTTTATTATTTCTAGGACTTCTCTAATTTTCCTTGAATTTAGATGGTATTTTTGGATCAGATACTGTTTGGTGTTTTCATTCTTCAGCTTCTTGTCTTTCATATCTTTCAATTTACTAGCATCTGATCTAAGCCTGGCGATTTTATTTTCTAATCTAATCTTCCATTTAGGTGATGTACAACTTTCTTTTTTGACAGGTCCACTGATCTTATATCCGAGCTCTTGTGTTCTTATTGTTGCTGCACTGTACATTAGTTGGTTTGTTGCTTGCAAATTATTGGTTGTTGTTTCTGCAAGTGCAGCATTGACATCTTTTAATGCCTGAGCAAGTTGTTTTTTGGCAACTGTTTTTAGAGCTGGAAGTCGAACCCTGGTGGTTGTTTGGTTCATGTGCTCAGTTGTTTTTTTGCTTTAGTTCGTGTTCCTTTTCTGTTAAACAGCATTCAGGTTTTTGAGGTGAAGGCAAAGTGGAGGTTGCCTGGTTTTGATTTTGAAACAGTTCAGCAACAGTGGTATCCTCTATTTCCAACACCTCCTCCACCTGCGCCTGAGCAACTGCTTCAGTTGGTGGTAATTCTTCTTCCATATCTTGAGCCTGTGTTGCTCTTTGCAGTTCTTTCAGCTCAACTTCTGTGAACTTTATTCCTTATTATGAATCTTCTCCGGTCTGCTAGCCTTTGTTCTGTAATTTCTGTATCTGGATGCTTCTCTTTCCATATTTGGTACATTGTTTTTAAATAACTTCTTTTAGTTGGACTAGACTTGTAATAGCAGATCATTATTTCCTTGTTGGCATTTTTCGTATTATTATTTTTTCGGTTAAGCAATATTTCTTGCATTAGCCCTGCAGTCTCCAGCCCTGGTTGCTCAACTGAAGATCCTGAGTCCTGTAGCCCACTTGCCACCAGATCTCCAGGGGCTCCAGTACCTGGCGTGGTCCTTGTTGACCCGGGCAACGACTGATCTGGTATAGATTTATTAAATTTACGTCTCACCATATTGTTGATGGGAGAGGCACTCTTCGTCTGGCTCCTCTGGTGAGACCTGTCCAGTATGGTTGGACCTCTGGCATAGTCCTCACCTTCCTCAGAGCACGCAAGCCCCACAACCACGCCAAGGTAGTGCCTCACTGGGAGAATATTATTATTATTATTATTATTATTATTATTATTATTATTATTAATTCAGTTTCTATACTGCCCTTCCAAAAATGGCTCAGGGTGCTTTACACAGAGAAATAATAAATAAATAAGATGGATCCCTGTCCCCAAAGGGCTCACAATCTAAAAAGAAACATCAGATGGATACCAGCAACAGTCACTGGAGGTACTGTGCTGGGGGTGGATAGAGCCAGTTACTCTCCCCCTGCTAAATAAAGAGAATCACCACATTAAAAGGTGCCTCTTTGCCAAGTTAGTAGGGGTTAGTGAAGTGAGGATAGACAAGGAGGGTCTCATCGAAGTTGGGAGGGGCAGAGGCTATGAAGCCTCTTCTAGGCTCAATGCAGTCCTCATAACTTCATTAGAAACATGTTGTGGGGCCCAGAGGTGCTGCCAGTTCATAATTAAATTGATAAAAAGGACTGTATTTTGGATGTCCATTCAGTGACACTTTTTGGACTGGACTTCCAGGTGGCGGTCCAGTCCCCCACAGGGCTCGGGGGCCTCTAAATGCTGAGTGTGCAAAATGTGGTACCTCTCTCCAAGTCAGTGGAAAGTATCTCATTCAGAATCTCTTCTAAAAGTAAAAAGTTAAAAAACCTTTCCCTGAGCATGTTCTGGTGTAAAAAAAATAGTGCATTGCAGCTTATCTGGCAGTGGTGGTGGGCAAAAGGCCTTTAGGTTGAGGCTCCAAAATTACCTAAATGCACCTCTGTGTCCATTGAACATCCTCATAATTAATCCATTTAGTGAACTAATGATTAATTGGATGCAGGAGAGCCTCCCCATCAGTAGTATTTGTTCTGCTTTGCCATGCCACTTTTCATTTGCTTTTTTCCACTGGTTTAAAACATGTTCCGGCCTTTTTCCAGTTACATTGTTGTCTTGAAGTTTCCTTTTGTCAACATTTCCATCTTTAACACGCCTGACTAATGGCTGTATAGATGTGCAGCTGTCTCCCCAAGAGGAACGCCTCTCAGATGCACACATTGCTTCAACAAAAAAACTCACCGTGAGGCAAGAGGCATATTGTGCTATTATGACAGTTATATGATATTCCATAGCTTCACCCTTGTTTGCATTACAAAAGAGGATTCCATGTAGATGCATTTCAAAGTGCAAGTCAATGGCATCAGACCACAGAAAGAAAATGGGAATTTGCAGTGGGGGAGAGAATAGTTTTCATCACGTTCCAAGGTTCTGTGGTTACACCCAATAAAGAAAGGAAACTTAGCGTATGGCTATTTCTGCACCTGTGTCTGTGTTGGTGTTGTCGTAGGACAGACTGTCCTAGGATGAAATGTACCTGTTTTTAAAGGGACGGTATGATGCAAGATGACACTGCATCTGCATCAGGAAGCAGAATGGTGCTAACATCACAGCTGCACCCACCTGCAGTGCTGCCTGAGCAGGCCAGTCATAATACAGAGCTAGATGGGCCAACAGTCTGACCCAATATGAGGAAGTGGCTTCTATCTCAAGAACAGACACTGAGACAAAATTAGATGCCAAAAGAATACTTAGAGCACTGATTCTCCAACCTGATAAATTAGGAAGTCATGTACATCCTGGGATGTTGCTACTTAACATATGTGTAAGCAACATGCAGGTTTTCATTTCTGCAAAAACCAGTGCAGTGACACCGAAGTGCAGGCACAGATTCTGTATACTTAGCACAAGAGGTGACATAGTAGAATGCATACTGAATGCAGAGTCCCAGGTTCAATCCCTGGTATCCTATAGGGCTAATGCAGATGTTATCTTTATTAGTTGTACACATCTAAGACGTATTGATTGATTGAGTGAGTGAGTGCCGTCAAGTCGGTGTCGACTCTTAGCGACCACATAGATAGATTTTCTCCAGGATGATCTGTCTTCAACTTGGCCTTTAAGGTCTCGCAGTGGTGCATTCATTGCTGTGGTGATCGAGTCCATCCCCTTGCTACTGGTCATCCTCTTCTTCTCTTGCCTTCAACTTTTCCCAGCATTATGGACTTCTCAAGGGAGCTGGATCTTCACATAATGTGTCCAAAGTATGATAGTTCGAGCCTGGTCATTTGTGCCTCGAGTGAAAATTCTGGATTGATTTGTTCTAGGATCCATTTGTTTGTTTTCCTCGCTGTCCATGGTATCTTCAAAAGTCTTCTCCAGCACCACAGTTCAAAAGCACTAGCCCTACCAAGTGCTGGTCTGCAGCGTATTTCTTTACTGCTGGATCCTTTACTGTTGATGGTCGTTCCTGTATTACATGATGTTTTACATCACACATAAAAATGCAAGGTGTGGTTGCAACAAATACAAGCATTGCACTGGTATACCTGTAAGAAGCAATATAAGAATACAAGAACCCTTCTGGATCAGGCCAAGGTCTATCTAGTCCAGCATCCTATTTACTACAATGGCCAACCAGATGCTTCTGAGAACCCCACAAGCAAGAGATGAAGGCAAGAGCTCTTTTTCACTGTTGCTCCCCTACAACTGGTATCCAGGGGCATACTGCTTCTGAAACTGTAGCACGTAGCCTCAACTGTAGCATGTAGCCTCAAATGCAATAGCCACTGACAGACTTGTCCTCCATGTGTTAGTCTTATCCCCTTTTAAAAACATCTAAGCTGGTAGCCATTGCCACATCTTGTAGTGATGGATTCCATTGATACACTGTATGTGTGAGGAGCATGGGAGCCAGTGTGCTGAGAGCTAGAGGCAGAAAGGTAGCTGAAGACACTTTGCCATTCAAGAGGCCTGCACTGGATTTTTTTCTGGTGTTGTGGAGGATGCTGGGAGTGAGCTGCAGTGTGCTCAGCATTCTCTACAATATCACAGGAGTTCATGGGGGTGCTTTCCAGACTAGCTGCTCATCAGCAGTAAAATGCCTCCGTTCGGGCAAGTCACATTCGAAACGTAAACAACATGGGGAGCAGTCTCACAGCAACTAACAACCCAAAAAACCAGCAATTTTTTCACGCTGGATATCACAGATATTAGCTCTATATCGCAGCGATTAAATCTGAAACAAGGTATCGGAATTGTGAATAGTACCCTGCTGTCCACGTAGGGACTGCAGTGTCACAATGCAGGAAGTGTGGAAGCACACTTCTGAGTTACGTCCTGAGTGTTGCCAAAACCTAAGGGGTATACTCGTGGGTCAAATGGGCCATAACCCAAAATTTGGCTTTAAAAAAGCCAAATCTGGCAACAGAGGGACTCCTGACACCGTTGTAGGGTCTAGTCTGGAAAGCACCAGGGAGAATCTGTTTCATGTTATGCTTTAGTAGCCAGCAAGCATTCAACCTGAAGAGCCTGGAACCAGAAGATTTGAAAAACCACCATCTGTGGTACAAACCTGCCCATCATCAGTAGTGTCTGGTGAGGGCGCCGCCAGGGAGGGGGCACAAGCAATACCTTTCAGGGTAAATTAGCAGGTTCTTACCTCCAGTAAGACGGCACCTGAAAGCTGCTCTGAGCAGCGGCGTGCCACCCAGCAGCAGGGGATCAGCTCCATCACCCACCAGCCTTCTCATAGGTAAGTGGCAGAGCCAATCCCCCACCGCAGGGGCTGCTGGGTGGCATGCCACTGCTCGGAGCAGTTTTGAGTTGTGGTGTTACCAGAGGTAAGCACCTGCTAATTTATCCTTAAAGGTGCCTCTCCCCTCCTGCGGCAGTGCCCTCACCAGCTGCTACTGCTGCCCATTTGTTAAGGCCATCTTCTTTAACTCTGATCTGGATGCCTCCTTCTTTCTACAGGATACAGGACTTTTAGCATGCATCTTTTCCCAGGAAAAAAGTAGCATGCAGGCTGAGACTTAGGGTTGCCATGAGCCATTCCTGCTGCCATTTTCTGTCACAAGAACACGTACAAGAAAGGAGAGTCGTGTGTGTGTTTGTGATGGGGGTAGGTGCTGACATGGCCCGATTCAGACCGAGCCTAAGTTTTAATCAACTGATTTGAATCCAATTAATATCAGATCCAAAATAATGCATTTGAGTCAAGCCTTTCCAGATCAGACTTAGGATAGCTCTCCCCTTCCTTGTCTCCATAGTCTTGGAGGATATGCTTTATAGGAAAATAGTGACAGAGACTGAAGACAGAGTATCTTGGATATTCAAATTGCAAATCTCTGTACTAATCATAAGTACCTTAAGATTGATTGAAGGGTATGTACAAGTTGCAGAAGGCGGGGGATAATTCCAGGATGGTGTAACAACTGAGTAAGCCTCAGTTCGTATCCTGCTGCTGCCACAAATCACGTATGTATTGCAAGAGTAGTTCATACTGTGGTTAGGTAAGAAGAGGCAAAGATGGGTCATGCAGAACATTTGAAGAGGACTGCATTATGTCAATAAGACCAGAAAACTAGGATTTCAAAGCACTGAACTTTGGCTCACTGAAAAATCATTTGGGATAAAAAGTTGCTTTTATACAAAATTATGTCCTGTCCTTCCTCCAAAGAGATCAAGGTAGAGAACTTATGCCATTTTAATTTCCCAACAATCCTATGGGATAGGCTAGGCTGAGAGAAAGTGATTGACCCAAAGTCACTTAAGGGTTCCAAGTGCTCAAACCATTTATCCACACTGCCTTTGGGGAGAATAAATGATCTTAAAAATGAGGGTACTATTTAATTTATTCAACTTATTTATTTACTTACATATGTATTTATTTTTCAAATTTGTAAAGGTAAAGTGTGCCGTAGAGTTAGTGTCGATGCCTGGTGACCACAGAGCCCTGTGGTTGTCTTTGGTAGAATACAGTAGGTGTTTATATTGCCTCCTCCCGCACACTATGAGATAATGCCTTTCCTAACTTCCATCTTTGGGTGGTTTAAAACATCATCAAACTGATGTTGAGTTATTGAGTTGTACATTGAAGTGCAAGAGTTTTGCTCTTTTGGGGGGTATCCAAATTTGCATCATGTCTCATGTCAGCTTTTTGTATTCCTTTCTTTAGATTTTTCAGAAGTGTTACAGACACCAAGTACATTTATTTCCTTAGTTTATAATCTGTCCATCCGATACACAAGGCAAGCAACAAAAATGTATTAAAAATTATAATCTTAAGCAATGTGTCCACAGCAAGGCAAGCCAATATCGAATAATGATAGTAGAGAGGTGCAATTCTGTCTGAAAAGAAGTCCCATATATTCTGTGTTACCTCTGAGTAAAACAATCAAACAAGACATCCAGATGTAGATGAGTGGCTTCTTGCAATTACACCATACATTTTAAGGAAAAGGAAGAGACAAAGAGATAACAGGGTCTTTGGGGGTCTTGCAATCTACTGTAATGATTTGATTGCATCAGTTTCGAAGAATGTCTGGATCTTTCTGGCTGTCTTAAATGTCAGCACAAGCCCTGTTGCTTTTCACATCTGTCTAAATAGCAGCCCTGGACCTCTAAGGCCAAAAGTCAATACAATCACGCTTCAAAATCAGAGTCAACAATTAAAATGATGTAAAACCAATTCTGCTCTGACCTTTATGGAGAGGGATTGTAACCTCTCTATTGAATGCTTGAGTCCTTTCTTTGGTAAGACATTGGTCTTACAAAAGAAATCTGCAGGAACATAGACTGCTTAAATATTCCAAAAGCAGGCAGCTGGGAAACGAGGGGCATGGGAGGAAAAGATGCCTTTTCCCCAGCGTATCTATGCAGAATGAATACAATTTTCTTCCCCTGAAGAGAGTAGAACATTTATTCAGTCAAGAAAATGTAAGCAGAAAAGCTTTGCCTTATGTCAGGCTTCCAGAAATCCATCCACCAGCTTGCCAGTCACAAGGCTCTCTGGCCCACTGGCAAGGAAGTTTGGCAACACATATGCCCTCTCCCCAGAAAACTGCCGAGAACTCCAGAGAGGTCTCTTATGGCACGCTGAGCTTTGCAGCAGTCAGAAGCTGTAGACCACTGTGATGCACTGCGCAGCTGCCCTTGAGGAGCATCCAGAAACGGCAACTGGTGCAAAATGTGGCAATCAGGCTACTGACAGGAGCTGCATTAGAGAGCCATATTAAACCAGGGCTTCATCAGGTGTTCTGGCTCCCACTCTGTTTCCAGGTCCAATTCAAGACATTGAGGCTGTTCTCACGCACAGCCAAGAGCATGCTGAGGCAACCAAGCCTGCTCTTGGCTGCTCATAAGAACCAGAAGGATCCCAGATGATCCTGGCGGAATTTGGCAGCAAACTCTCATGCGGAGACAGTCTCCTAAACGAGGTTAAGGGAGCGAATGCTCCCTTAGCCCCATTTTGTTCAATCATGTGCAGCGCCAGCTGTTTTCAGCCAGCACTATAGCAGTGACAGGTGCCCGCCCATCGCTGCTGAGATACCCAGCAAAATGTGGTGCATCGTGGGATTTCTGGGGTGATGCGTCCCAGCTCCCGATCCTCCACATTGCCTGAGCCAGTGGAGAATGATCTGGGCCAGCAGGGAGCACACCCAGCAAGGACTGACAGGTCACCTGTGGGGAGAGTCAGTTTGAGCAGCCTTCCCCGCCACCCACACTCAAGCCCTCTTCACTGATCATGAGAAAGGGCTCAAAGGCAGCTGAAAGCCCCAACACTGCAGAGAACAGGCGGTTGCACTAGCAGCACTTCTGCAGTTTCTCCCATTTAGGGATGTGCAAACCGGTTGGACATTGAACCAGTTCCCCCCGCCGGCCTTCCTTATGCCAAAAACCGCCCATTCTGGCCTTCCCCCCCATCACAGTGGCCATTTTGGAAGCCGAGTGCATGCACAATGGGTCCCCGCATGGCCTGGGTCATGACCTGGCCACGCAGGGGCCCATTGCGCATGCACAGCAGTCTCCAAAGTGGTCACAGTGATGGGGAAAGACCCAGAACAGGCCAAAGAATACCTGAACCAGGTGGTTTGGGGCATAAGGAAGGCCAGAAGGGGAAGGGGGGACCTCCATGGGAAACCCCCCCATGGCCTTGCAGAAGCCCCCCTCAGGGGGTAGGTACTAAAAAAAATTAACTCAAAATGGCCCATGAACCCCCCTGAACCAAACTGGAGGGGTTCAGTGGGAGGCAACACTGAACTGGTCCAATCCAATTTGGGTCCAATTCAGACTCGAACCGAACCAGGCCAGCCAGTTCTCTGCACACCCCTACACCCATTGTCACAAATAAGGAAAGCAATGTTAGTGCTGCTTGTGCAGCTGCCCATTCTCTATAAGCTGGGGTTACCTTATGCATCCGCAGCAGCCATAGGGCAGAGCACTACAGCTCCATACGAATGCACATCATGCCAGCCATTGGCTCTAACTTCCAATAGTTTGAGACCTGGATAACTGAAGGATCTCCTCTTCCCCTACAAATCTACCCACATTGTGATGTCATCAGGAGAGGCTCTCAGGCATGTCCACCACCCCGTGAGCTAAGCAATCTCCCTCTGCATATGCCTCTCCTGCAGCCATCACCTTGCCCTTCTGATGGCTGATGGGAGCCTCACCCTGTCCCCAGGTTCTGCCAGTGCTAGATGCAATTGGGCTCCTGCTTGGCCTGCCACCAAGTTAGACTACTCCCCTGCCAGGCACGGGATAGGCTTCCCAGTCATTCTTGCCCTCGGCCCCCTTCATCAGGGCTCTGTCATCTTCCGTAAATTGCCAGGGGGCACAATCACCTACTCCCATATGAACCTGCCCATTTGCTGACATCATTGGGAGAAGTATTTGCATGTTACCTGCCCCAACCCTGTGAGCTGCAGAGAAAATAGATGGATGCTCAGACCTTCTTATCAACGGTGCCCAGATTATGGACCTTTCTGCCTCTCTGCCTCTCGTAATACATCCAGATGGAAGGTGAAGACAGTGTTATTTGAACACATTTTTAATGGTATTGAGTGAGGTTTCTATATCCTCTGCTGCTCAACCCTTAGGGACATGGGGGGGGGGCACAAAGCAGAGGGAAGGCGAAATCAGCAAAAATGGCACCCGCACAACCAACCATTTACTCTGAAATGCAGCAAATGGGTGTGTGTTTCCTTTGCTGCACATCCACTTCGTAAGTCAAGATATCAGCCATTGTTGAGATTAGTGGATGAAATCCAGTGCATAATGCTGCACTGTGGGGATGTTGCGCCCTTCAAAGGCAGCATTGGGGCAGTTGGGCAAGCAGCATGCCACAGGATTCCCTATTTGGGACAATGGGGGAACCTGCAGAAGCCCTGCTTGCACAACCACCTATTCCGTGCAGCTCTGATGCTTCCTTTGAAGGGCATAGCAGGCAGCCCTACAGCCAGGGGCGTAGCAAGGTTGGAGTGGGCCCAGAGACAAGATTTTAAAATGGACCCCCATCACTGAAGCTCAGCTCATGAAGTAAAGAAATCTTAAATGAGGCTGAAACAATAGAATATCATCCTAATTTTTTAAAAAGGTTTTGTCAATTGTGGACAATGCAAGTCATTTAATGGTACTAGAGAAAGACACGTTGTTCTGGTAGCTCCAGGTCTTAACACTCACTTCAGTTTCGGAGGATGAATACAACTGAAGGAAGCCCAGGCGGGTGCACGGCTGGGGGAGTCAGTCATGTGACTTGCCTCTGGGGGGGGCCCAAGGCAGTGGGCCCCCAGACAACTGTCTCCCCTTGCCCCATTATAGTTACGCCCCTGCCTACAGCACAGCGTTATGGAGATATAACATTTATGGATACATAACATGGTGCCACTTCAATAATGCTTTTCAATCCCAGTAAGTAGTTTATACAGTAAAGGGATAAGGGATAACAGATAAGCATAAGGATGAGGATAAAATGATTTTGCTATACTAAGGGGCTCATAATCTCAAATCTTACATTTTTATCCTGATGCTGAGTAATTTGTTTAACTGGTTGATTTTTTTTTTTTTAAATGTTATCTAGTTTAGATTATTGTTAACTACTCTGAGGATCCTATGCAGGTGGAAATTCAGGATAGAAATGCTGTAATGTGTAAGTAAGTAAGTGAGGCGCTTCACACAAGCAGTGTGAAGCACCAAAAGGAAGTCTGCGGGGAGAGCAGGTTTGCCCGACCCTCCCCACAGACAAGCACTCACCATTCCCTGGGTAGGCAAATTGCCTAGGCGAGCAGCGTCTTGACTCTGGCTCACCCGGCAGCTCCAGGGATCAGGCACAGGGAAGTGCCGCTGTGTCCCCCCCCCCCCGAGCCCCAATAATGCACCGCACAAGTGCACAGTGCATTACTAACACACACCCCCGAGGGTGTCTGCAGCTGCTGCAAGCAGTCACGGCAGACACACACAATCAAATAAATGAGATCAGGTGAGTGTTTGCTCCCATAACCTCATTTAAATAGGCTACTTTGGCGGGTCTGCTGCCATATGGCCACTGGGATCAACTGGGATCCTGGTAGTTCACATGAGCATGCAAAACCAGGCTGGGCTCCCAGGCTGTGTATAGCCTCAGTAAGTAAGTATACTCCCTCCCCCAGAGGCTTCTGGCAGGAGAAACGGCAAGCATTTGCCTCATTATGCTGACTTTTAGAGCAAGCAAAAGTAGCACCTGGGCTTGATGCTATTTCTGCCCGCTCCCCGAGTTCAGCATGCTGTGGAGAGACCCACCTTTCCTTCCTTGATTCTTTGGTATACAAAGGACTTAGGGGAGTGGGAGTTGTTGACAGCAACTACACATAGTTTCTGGCTATTGAGCCAGGCTAATAATTGTGGACCTCGTCTCATATGCTTCAGTGTCAACAACACGTCTAAGGACTGGATTTATTCTAATTACAAATACTATGTTTTATTTACGACAAGCAGCATTCCAGATAAATACTTAACAACAGCTTTAAGTACTCTACATGGAGATATTACTTGGATCATTGAAACTGGAATTATTGTCTGTGTCCCTAAGGAAAGGTGCTGGATTATTCATTATGTGACTTTCTGTTGTGGTTAATTTTTTTTCACAACATTGAGAGATTAACTGGGGGGAAACAAAAACTTGATTGAAGAGCACAGTTGCCCAGGGTATCATTTGTTGCTTACAATGAACTGGATTGAACACACACATACCTGAATGCACACACATCTAATGCTTCAGAGAAGAGAGACATCATGTTTAATTGACATATTACTCAACATGTGTTAAGAAGAATCAGTCATGGGCCTCAAGATGATTTTAAATATAGCATTACTCAAGCCACAGGTTCACAGTCTTTGTTCCCCAGTTGCTGTTGGGTCATTGTGGCTAGAGATTGTGGGATTTGTAGTCCAACAACATCTGGGGACCGAAGGCTGGGGACTGTTGGAGACACCCTGACCCCAACATTAAACCCAGAGGTACCAACCCAGAATTATATGGAATTCAGGCATGTGTCTGATTCCATTTTATTAATGAATCAATTAATGCCTGAACTCAAGGTGAACTGACCAGTACATGAGTTGCCTCTGAGACCGATAGTAATTGCTCGGTGAAGGAAGAGGCAATCCAGCATTGTATTCTCAGTGTTTGTGAAATGGGTACTCAATAGCTTTGATTCTTCTTTTATTAACACCTTTTAACACCTTCTGGGACCAGGCACCAGAAATCTGGAGACAAGAGATGATGCCCACTTGCAAGCTCAGAGATGCAGATTTGCTTTGGGGCAAATCTAAAAAAGAACAATCTCCTCCCCAAAACAGCAGCTAACAGAATATGGGATTCAGATCTCCCTGGACTGGGCTAATATCCTGAACTAATATCAATAATTATTTTATTAATTAATTAATTAATTAATTTATTGAAACATTTTTATACCACCCAAAATGTACATCTCTTAAAAGACAATATCCAGAGGGTAACAGCAAATTGTAACCTTTTTGGGATCCAGGAAGGATGAGGATATTTTCAATAGACTCTATGGAGATCAACGGAAGAAACAACTATAAAGAATGAAGCTCACTGAACAGAGAGCTAGCAAGCTTTGCCTAACCAGCAGATTTTGCTCAAGAACAATCCTGGGGTTCACTGCTTCAAGCCGCATGGCTAAAGCAGGAACTCTTTCTAGGGAGAAGGGTCTGTCTGTGACCTCTATTGCACAGTGAGAAGTCAATACTTTCCTCAGCCATGCTGCTCTCACTCCTCACTTCGTTCTGAGCATCTGCTTCCAGCCTGCTTGAAGCTTGCACCCCAAGCTCCTGTTCTCCAGCTCCAGAGTTTCTTTTGCAGCTGAAGCCTCACCACTCTCAAGCCTCTGACCCTGATAATAGGCTGCTTCCACAAGATTTGGATCCCTCTTTCCTTCTCCCCCTCCCTCTTCCCCCTACTAATTCTTGATGCCAACCATACCACTCCTGTACCTTCCTTACCTCTTCCCCCCCCCTTCCATCTATAACCGCTCTGAGCCATTTTGGAAGGACAGTATAGAAATCAAATAAATAAATAAATAAATAAATCTGAATTATGTTAGGCTTTAGGACGATTTAACACCCACACATCTGATAGTTAGGAACACTGGGTGAATGTTGTTGCTGGCTATGATTGAAATATTGCTAGTAATACTGATAGATTGTTCTGTTTTCTGCTCAGTTGGATTGATGCTGTTATTCTTTTATACTCAAGAAAGCCCACTGAATCATTTAGGAGTGTTTTCGATCTTGTTTCTACCTTTGCGCCCAGACTATACATGGTCACCGTATAAAAGAACTGGTCACTTTGGGACACTGATGAAACAAGCCTAATTTCATATGCTAGCTCCGGAGCATATCTAGTATACAAATCAGTCTTGGTTCACAACAGGATCCCTGACCCACACTACTGATCCAACTCTCAATAATCCAGCTGTCCTCTTGGCCGCAAAGCAACTTTTTCTGGACCATTTCATCTACATTCCTAAATTTAAACGTTGTCTAGGATTTGGGACATGATACAGTGGTGCATAGTCTAAAGATGGGATCTAATTAGTGAACTACCAAGGTGGTGTGTGATCAAAGGTCTCTTCGGGCACACAAAAAGAACAAGCATGTGTAAAACTGTCCAGCAGAAACAAGGCTTTTGCCTGGCCAGGAATGGTTGGCTACAGCCTTGATGTGGCCTTTGTGTAGTAATCAGATGCAGAGAATTAAAATATGTGCTGTCCCTTTGACTACAGTCCAGATTCCAAATTCCTCCTCCCTCTTATTCCCTTGGACTAGAAGTCCTGCTACAGGCCTGTGTTTTAAGGCCCTGTTTTAGGAGCTCTATATAGCTTTGCTAAATGCAAACTTTTACTTAGTTACCAATACCTGTAGCCTTGTTCATACCTTCTCCTGAATGTGACTCCAGAAAATATATCCCTGAGGGCTGCGCAGCACAGGTACCCCTCAGATATCATATCTTTGAGAATCACTGTCAGCTTTAGGGGGTGGGGGGAGATTGACGAAAATCACCTTTCTCCTGAAACACCAATGCAGTATTAGCAGCACACCAGTGCTTCCTTAGTCTGGATGTCAATCAGCATCAAACCTTGTCACCATTATCCCAGTAGCTGTGGCCACCTGATAACACAGAGGAAAAACTGGGGAAGGATTGCTGTGCTAAAACATTCCAGGTTCAGAGAGCATCAACATTTGAAGGAAGAGTAACATTCACTAGGGATGTGCACAAAACCAGCTGGCCCAGTCCAGGGGGGGTTTCGACAAACAATATATTTTTTAAAAATATATTATTATTGCGTTAAACTTACCCCCTCTGGGGGCTTCTCCAGTATGGCGGGGGGGGTTCACGGAGGTTCCCCCTCCCCTGCCGGCCTCCTGGGTAGTTAAAACTTGCCCGCTTCAGGCAGCTTCAGCCCTTTCCAGGCCTATTCCCTGGCGAATAGGTTCGACCCCAAACCTTCAAACCTCACCAGTTCAACATTGAACCAGTTTGGTTTCGAACCTGTTTGCACACCCCTAATCTTCACAGCACTTTTGCTTTGGCCAGCCACCTCAGGCACGCTTTCTCTCTCCCCTGTGACTCCATTGGAAGAAGCAAAGCATTCCTCTTTCATCTCCTTTTAACTTTAGCCCCAGCATCAGGGCTAAAAGGAGGGTGATAGAGTTGTGCTTTTCACTGCCATACTGGTATTCCTCTCATTAGGAAACAGGGAATTGCTCCAGAATACAGGTGGCAGCAGCCCCTCTGCTTGGCCCCTGGGCCTCAGCAGGGGCCAATGATACCAACCAGAGTCAGAGCCTAATTGATAGGAATGTGCACCTCCTGTTTTTCTCAGTTATGAAGCTCCAGCACAACTAATAATCACCCATGTATTATTATATGTCCCAAGCATTCATTCAGCAAAAGTATTCGCATATATTGCCATGTCATTATCTAAGACCCCATTTACATCATTCAGAAGAATCATATGGTAATCATCCTGGGGTTATGGCTCTCTAGAGTCCAGCTGGGCAAGTCTGCAGGTTTTCAGGCTACCCACATAAAGAAATCCTTGCAGGGCATTTCTCAGGGTGTGGGCCCAAGGCCCACACTTATTCCTTATTTGGGAGTAAGCCCCACTGAATTTGATGGGATTGGCTCAATCTGGTCGTGGGGGGGAAACCTGCCTGCCTATGGATCCTTGGCTGTTAAAAGCTAATACGTTGGGAAGAGATTTTAGCTTATCTGGAGAACAAACCAAACAGAGCTCCATGACCTTACAGGGAAATCTCCTTTGAGAAGCATATCCTTCCCTCTGAGTTGGGAGGACTTTATAAGAGGGGGTCAGTGTTCAAACATGCAGCCCCCTCCTGCCATTCTAAAGTTGTCCCAGGAGTGCTGTGCCACATGATTCTTCTTAATGGGTTGATCTTTGGGTGGCTATCGTTTCCAGTATGGAGTGGTTGATAGAACAGTGGGTGTTTCACATGGGCACCACAGTCACGTCTGCCACGAGTGATTGCTTGAATTCTTTGCCATTCTTATCGACATCAGTTGTGAAAAGGATAGCCTTAGTTTCAATAAAATGAGAAATAATAATGATGGTTATGTTATCATTTGAAATTTTTCCCCTATAAAAATCACTGTATATGTTAGCGGATGTGAGATCATTCATCCAGTCCACCTGTGTTTACACAGTCGTCTTTCATAAAGCATAAAATATCACAGAGAAAACCCATATAATACATAGAAATCATGACACAATGCAGAGAAAACCTATTAATCAAAACGCACTGTAAGCTAAACAAAGAGTTTCTATAAAAGGAATACTTTCAGAGAGATATCATCAACGTTAGTGTTGCTTTAAAAGTGTGTGTGGAGTTAGTGGTGCCAAATATCAGTAGTGACTAGAGATGCTACCAAAATATGGAAGCAACTGGATTTTGGGAGGGCTGTGCAAATCAACCCATATTCAATTTGTAGGCTACCTTGATACTTTGCAGCTGGCTCAGATTCAATAGCCCTTTGGAGGGCCAAACTTATTTGATTTGGCTCCAGATCAAAGGGTTGCTTTGATTCAGGGCTGAAGCATCACACCCCAAAGTCCTTCCAACTCCTGTATTAACAGGTGGGCTTTTCTTTAATCTTCTTCTTCGCTTCCAGCAGCAGGTTAAGTAGCCAGTGCTGAGTGAAGTTAGTATTTCAGAAGGATTCTGGTAAATCCCCCCCACACACACACTCTTTCCTCTGCAGTCCTGGAAGTGGCACAGGTGCTCCTGGGAATTGTAGTCTTTTCAGAGGCTGTGGCCATTTTTGGAGATTTAGATAGCATAGCAGCTGTAGTCAGGAGAACCTTTGCATATCTTAGGCTGATGCACAAGCTGCAATGACCTTTCCTGGAGTGGGCTAATCGAGCCACATCACCCATGCTTTGGTCACATCCCACTTGGATTAATATAATGTACACTCTGTGGGGCTGCCTTTCAAAAGTAATTGGAAACCACAGCCAGTGCAGAATGCTGTGGCTAGATTGTTGATAGGGGCCTCTTGGTGGATCCAATACCTTGTCATGGATCCTTCAGAAATGCAGAGTACAATTTGTGTGTACTGTTATGCGTGCATTGAAAATAACGTGAGAATAATTGTACACACATACAGATCAATGAGCCTGTGTAGCCTGTCTGCAGACTGCACACTTTTTGAACATAATTTGGAAGCAGGGCTACAATCTACATGCAGTAGACAACAACTGAATACAATACTATCGCATCTTCCTCTCCCTGACAAGATGGATCATTGCACCCTTATCAAAATGCATTGCTGGCAATGCTCTAATAGAGACGGCTCTTGTGGACTGTTAGTCCCTTCATGTCATATTGCCTGATCAACAAATGACACCGGCATGTGTCTTTTAACTGGCCTGGCACATCATTTCTCCTGTACAGTCTTAACTTGCTGCTGCCTTAAAATAAATACACTACACATTCTTCTTTGTGGCTTCTAATTAATGTAAAGATTCAGCAGCATTAATGAAGAGTCAAGGTTATTGAATCTTATTACCCCTGCTAACTTGGCAAAGAGGCAACTTTTAATGTGGTGATTCTCTTTATTTAGCTGGGGGAGAGTAACTAGCCCTATCCACCCCAAGCACAGGACCTCCAGTGACTGTTGCTGGTGGCTCTCTTATGTTTCTTTTTAGATTGTGAGCCCTTTCGGGACAGGGATCCATCTTATTTATTTATTATTTCTCTGTGTGAACTGCCCTGAGCCATTTTTGGAAGGGTGGTATAGAAATCGAATAAAATAAATAAATAAATAAATAAATAAATAAAATAATGTTATGCAACAGAGTACGCAAAACCCTTTAATTGACTATTGCAGCTATTTGTCTTTCTGACAAGGAAATAAACACTTTAAAAGATGTTTCCAATTCTTGAGTGTTTTGTATTATTATTTTTTGGACTATCACTCTGCCAAGATCAAATAAAACTCTTCTCAAGATATAAGCACAATAGAGTAAACATATTTTTAAGATTTAAATATTTTGCAGTCGTCAACACCTAATCTAGAGCCAGAAAGCTCTGTGTTGCCTATTTTTTTTATTGTTCCAAAAGAAATACCAATCAAAAACTGGCAGGGGGGACCCTTCTTCCAGATTTGCTGTGATCTCACAGTCCCAGAATGTTCTCCTCCCTTTGAACTCCACTGTTCAGTCATGATTGTCATGACTACTGTCTGCATCATTATTGCTATTTACCACAGTCAGTCTGACAACCTAAGTTGTTTGACTGTGCATAATGATAGAATTCAGGATAAGGAATCATCATATTAAGTCAAAAATCTGTCAAACTAGCCACATTTTTCTAACTCTTCAAGAGTTCTGTCATTGACCAATAAGACGTAGATATGGAAAATTGTCACCAAAAATGCCCTACAAATGCTTAAGCCACAAGTATGAAATCCTCATTTAATATTTCACAGGGCTAGCTATGTTGCCTTAAAATAAACTAAATAAAATAAATAAAATAAAATAAGTCTGTTGCCTTAAAATAAACATGGCATGGTGATGGCATTTAAAAGACTGAGGCTGTCATGATGCACACTGTAACTCTGGCCGCCTTCGGACATAACAGCAAACCAAGGGTCTAATAGACCTGCAGTTTATTTCCATTCCCCAGTGCACTCCCAGATGACTGCCATGGGAGAAGGAACTGGCTGCACGGGCATCCTCCAACACAAGAAGGGCAACGCAGCAGCCAATTGCATTTTAGAGAGGGAGGAGCTTCCCACACTTACCTCCGGCTTGTGCAAGTTGCACAAACCGGATGACATTTTGGAGGCAATGGACCGTCAGTTTGGTGAGATCGATTTAATTCCAACTAAGGGTTCGTTCCCAGGTTTGAGAGAATAATCAGAACCATGGTTGGGTCCAGGAACCGTGGTTCCATGGTTGGGTTCAGACTTCATGGGGATGGGGGATGAATCTAAGGTGAGTTTGCCTCAGGTTCCCCGTGATGTCCGAAGGTGGCCAGTGGCCAGGACCAGAGCCAGAGGCCTGTGTTAGAGCTGCAGGGGAGCAGGAAGACAGCCTTGATGCTGGAGAGACCTGGTGGGTCATTGTAATAATCAAAAGGGAGGGGGGGGTTTAAACCTCCTCTAGGAGGAGTCCCGGGTAGGCTGCCACCATCCACTTTTTAATAGGAGGAGATTCACCCTTCCAAGAGAATATTCTGGGAGAGTAAAATGGAAAATCCCTCCCTACAAGGAAAGCTAGAGCCATCCTAGGCCTTCACAAGCATAAGAACATAAGAACAGCCCTGCTAGATCAGGGCCAAGGCCTATCTAGTCTAGCATCCTGTTTCACACAGTGGCCCACCAGATGCCTCTGAGAAGCACACAGGCAAGAGGTGAGGGCATGCCCTCTCTCCTGCTGCTGCTCCCCTGCAACTGGTATTTAAAGACATCTTGCCTCTGAGGCTGGAGGTGACCTATAGCCATCAAACTAGAAGCCATGGATAGACCTGTTCTCCATGAACTTGTCGAAGCCCCTTTTAAAGCCTTCCAAGCTAGTGGCCATCACCACATCACATGGCAGAGAATTCCATACATTAATTATGCACTGTGTGAAAAAGTACTTCCTTTTATCGGTCCTAAATTTGCCAACCTTCAATTTCATGGGATAAGCCCTGGTTCTAGTATTGTGAGAGGGAGAAAAATTCTCTCTGTCCACGCTGTCTACTCCATGCATAATTTTATATACATGCATATATATATATATATATATAATATATATATACAAGATATTTTATATCATGTCTCCTCATAGTTGCCTCTTTTTCCAAACTAAAGAGACCCAGATGCTATAGCCTTTCCTCCTAAGGAAGTTGCTCCAGGCCCCTGATCATCCTGGTTGCCCTCTTCTGCACCTTTTCCAGTTCTATAATATCTTTCTTAAGATATGGTGACCAGAACTGTATGCATTACTCCAAATGTGGCCATACCATAGATTTGTATAAGGGCATTATAATATGTGACTAGGGCAGGACCCGATAAGGAGTGACTTTCTTTAACAAGGATTTATTAATAATTGGTTGATAAAGAAAACTATAGAGGCACCAACAATCATTGGTTCCTTTCAAGTAACCCCTTCCCCAGGGGTTACCATGCAGTCAGATGATCCAATGCAAACAAAAATGTATTCCCTGACGTGTCTAGCTAAACTGGTCCATAACCTTCCTATTTACTTCCAGGTAAGGAGTAGGGGTGTGCATGGTCCGGAGCCCCCCCGGACCGGCACGGGGGGGGGCTGTAACTTTAAGCGGGGGGGGTTGTACTTACCCCCCCGCGCCGCTCTTCCCCCTCCGGCGCTGGTCCGTTCAAATGTCTTCTGGGGGCGGCAGGGTTCCTCCCTGCCGTCCCTGCCCCCGTCGTTGTTAGTTTAGGAGCCAGAGTCTTGGACTGAGCAGAAAACTGGAAGAGAGACGAGCGCTGCAAAGCCTTTTAAAAAGAGACTTGAGGAGGTTAAACGTTTGTAAAAGAGACGAGCGGCTTGCTGAGCGCTAGCGGCGCGCATGCGCCCTGCGCGGCGTGCGTGCTCGTTTCTGACGCTGCCGCACCGCATACGACGCGCCGGAGGGGGAAGAGCGGCGTGGGGGGGTAAGTACAACCCCCCCCCGCTTAAAGTTACAGCCCCCCGACCCCCCGAACCTCCGGACCGCCGGACTTCTGAACCGGTCCGGCGGTCATACCAATGGCCCCGAACCAAAACCATGCACACTACTAGTAAGGAGCTTCCAGTTGATTCCCAGCCCAAGGCTGTTAGTCTCCCTTTTCCCTACAGTATTTGCTGATCAGAACTCACTCTGAGGCCTCCAGGAAAGAACTCTCACACACCCCTCCCCTACTCCTCTATAGGCTGTTGTCCAGTAAACCCTGCCCCTCACTCTCGATTGGACCTTAGGGATTTGTTTCTCCCAGTCTTTCTTCCTTATTTGGAGAAGCCCAACCTCCAAGCAGTTACTCTGATTGAGGCCTAGTCCTCTCTCAAGCCTGACTATCACTACAGTCATGCAATCAGCATTACCTCTGTTTCTCCCATTTGCAACAATGGAAGTAACAGCAGTAATGCTGATTGGGTAGCTGCCGTTTCTCTCCAGTATCAGGCCCGCCTTCTGGCTCCGCTGCAGCTCCAACATGGAACGTTTCAATTCTGTTACAGTGCATATCATGTCAGATAGTGACATTTATTGTGGAATACGCTTTTGTAGGCCAGAGCATACTTTATCAGAAGAATAAACATCTAAGGTAATTCAGCTCACTGTCCCTTTCATCACTTTGAATGCGATCTCTGTGGCTGCCCCGGGGCTTTGGAATATGCTCCCTGCTGAAATAAGAGCTTCTCGTTCTCTGTTTGTTTTCAGGAAGACCCTCAAGACTCACCTGTTCTCACAGGCTGAATTGATTTAATTAGAATTAGTTTTAATAATTAGTTTTAATAATTGTTTTATGGTACTGTTTTTGTTTTTGTTTTTATGCTACTGTTTTAATTGTTTTGTATTTTAATCTATGCTGATTTTTAGATATTGTTTTAAATTTTGTACACCACCTAGAGATGTACATATCAGGTGGTATAAAAATATGATAAATAAATAAATAAATTGTCACATGATATTACATAGGAAGCTGCCGATCAGATCATTGGTCTATCTAGCTCAGGGGTTCCCAACCAGTGGTACTCCAGATGTGGCTAAACTATAACTCCCACCATCCTCAGCTACAATATACTGTAGCTGTAGCAACATTTGGAATACCACTAGTTGGGAAGCCCTGATCTGGCTCAATGTCTGCATTGATTGGCACAGACAAGGATTTTTCAGCCCTAGCTGGAGATGTCAGAGATTGAACTTGGGACATTTCTGCATGCAAAGCAGATACTCTACTACTGAGCTACTGTCCCAACCTCCTCGACCTTGCACGGACTTCAGAAAGGATCTGCTGCTGTTTCATCCAGCAATACTCTTTATTCCTCTCCAATAGAGGATTCAAAACATCTTCCCATCTGTGTTGCTTGGCACATCAAATGCCACCGTTCTCCCTATTCCGCGACCTCCTATTGGAATAAGCATTTCCTTCAAGTATTCAGTCTTCATCCTGTTAAAGGAAAAATATGCTGAATGGACATTTCCCCTGCTTCTCCAGTTCAAGTTGTTTGAAGTAAAAAATACGGACATTAGCCATGAGGTATATTGGAAACAGGTGTATGGTTCATGCATGGTATTCTAGGGGTTGCATCACAAATCCGTTCCCTATGTAATTTCAGCTCTGCCACTGCTACTGGAAGTTGAGCCACCTTTTATTAAATCAGACTTGAATGGAGATCTTTAACATGTTTAGCTGGAAGCCAATCGCTCAGTCAGTAATTTGGAATCAGTAGCATAACATAAGTATTCTAAGGCATCCAAAGGAGATTTGGCTCGTGTTTTTTAAAGCAATGCTTTCATCATTATTTGCACCTCTCATCACTATGAAGTTGCACACAAGCTGACAGTCAAAATAGCACAGTGTTCATACTGCTAAATTGACACTGCCCCTAGCAGGGAGGGGCAATTTCCATCAATCTCTCCTTTCACTCAGTTTAGAAGTCCACTGTGCCTGCCAAAAATGTGTGCCTAAGGGCTGGGCAACCCTCAGGGACATATTTTCATGAGTCACAGTCAGCTTCAGAAAAAAGGGGAGACCAGCAAAAAATGCCCCGCTGCACCAGCATTTTCTTAGTTTGGGTGTCAGCCACTGTTTCTTCAAAGCCTTTCCCATGCTGCATAGACTAGCCAACTTGTTCCGTTGTTTTTGATAAAGCAGTGTTCTTAGAACTACCCTGAGCCTGAGGTGGTTCTCAATGGCCAACATGACGGGCAACCCTGCACTGAAAGGCAGTGCCAACAGTGTAGTGCAATCACACTGCTGCAGAATGACTCAAAACCACTTCCAGGCAGTTGCACAGTGCTGCTTTCATTGGAAACTACTGAAGGCATGAAAGTGGTTTTAAGTCATTCCACTATAGTGCAGTTCCACCCATTGAACTAGAGTGTTGGGGCTGCCTTTCAAGTGGTGCAAGGACCCAGTGGGGCCCTTACATCAAATGTAGGGCTTCCCATCATGTTGGCCAGTGGTTTTTAGCAGCCTCTGTATGGTCCCTTACTGGGAACTGTGCATATTTAAGTCAACCACAAAACTTCCCAGAGCTTCTCTCAAGAACATGAGCCTCTCCACCCACCCCTCAGGATGTCCATATTGGCTGTTTGTCTACAGAACCTGGTAAGTAATTTGTTTTATTTTGTTGTAAACCACCACCCGGAGACTGAGGTTTGGGGTAGTGTACAAATATAATTTAATTAAGTTAAGTTAAGTTAAGTTAAGTTAAGTTAAGTTAAGTTAAGTTAAGTTAATTAATTAATAACAGGAGTGGGTATGTTTTCTCTGCACTCAGAGGCTCCATGCTTAACTTGAATGCCTAAGAGCTATTAAATGAATATAAATTCATATATTTGTTTACTTTTTCTAAACATCATTTCACTAGTGGCCATCACAAAACTCTGTGGCAGTTAATTAATCCTGGGCAACATCCAGAGCTGGTCTTGTGGTAGCAAGCATGACTTGTCCCCTTAGCTAAGCAGGGTCCACCCTGGTTGCATATGAATGGGAGACCAGAAGTGTGAGCACGGTAAGATATTCCCCTCAGGGGATGGAGCCACTCTGGGAAGAGCAGAAGGTTCCAAGTTCCCTCCCTGGCATCTCCAAGATAGGGCTGAGAGAGATTCCTGCCTGCAACCTTGGAGAAGCTGCTGCCAGTCTGTGTAGACAATACTGAGCTAGATGGACCAATGGTCTGACTTGATTAAGGCAGCTTCCTATGTTGCTGTGTTCCCAGTCATGACTAAATCCCACAGAAATTAATGAGACTTAAGAACCACAACCAATTTGTCTCATTGATTTTAAAGGTGTTTAGGACGAACTAGTCCAGATATTGCATTATGCACTAACAATTTATTTTTATTTTCCAAAATATACTGCCAATTAATTGCATGGGCTGTCCTTAGGTTCTAGTGATTTGAAAGACAGATGAAGTTAGATGTTTCAAATCTAGTGATTTGAAAGACAGATGAAGTTAGACAGATGTAGTAAGACTACAGTGCAGTGCATCCATTTGTGAAAACATTTAGCTGTAAATGTGAAATAACACGGCACTTTTGCTTACTGTAGCCTTTGTCCTCACACCATGAAAGATGTGAGGTAATAACAGCTCAGAGAACTATATGTGGAATAAAGGGCCATAGCTTTATTGATTAGCATTGGTAGCTCAGAAAACTGCAGCTGTTCACATTTTCCATGCACAGAGCACTGCAGTCATTAAACCTGGTCAGGAGGTCAGACACTAGTGTTCTCCTCCTAAGTGTTTTTGAGCAATCACAGCCTGGCTCAAAGCAATGGAACCAAGCAATACAGATCCCTGCTCCTCCTTGCCAACCTCTAATGGGGCAACCCGAAGAGACCATATTATGCCTGTTTTGAAACAGCTACACTGGCTGCCGATATGTTTCTGGGCAAAATACAAAGTGCTGGTTATTACCTTTAAAGCCCTGAACGGCTTAGGTCCGAGTTATCTAAGAGAGCGCCTTCTTTTACATGATCCCCACCGCACGTTAAGGTCATCTGAGGAGGTCCGTCTCCAGTTGCCACCAGTTTGTCTGGTGGCGACGCAGAGGCAGGCCTTCTCTGTAGCTGCTCATGGGCTATGGAATGCACTTCCAGCAGAAATTCGTAATCTGAGATCATTGCTGTCCTTCAAGAGAGCCCTTAAAACGTACTTATTTGGCCTGGCCTTCCAGAGTTTTAAATGATCAACTGTTTTAAACTGTTTTAAATTGTTGCCCTGATTTTCAGGGCTTTTAGCTGTTTTATTGGTTTTACTGTGTTTTAATAGTTTGAGTTCAATTGTTAATTTGTTTTTAATTGTTTTTATCATGTTGTGAACCACCCTGAGCCGTATCGGAAGGGCGGTATATAAATCTAATAAATAAATAAATAAATAAATAATGGGGTCAGGACAATTCAGAAGCCTCAGCCTCACAAGCCATACAGGTTGGTGGTGCCGCCAAAGTAGGGAGGTGTCCTAATCATCTTCCTTGCACTGCCAAGCCTTGATGAATTGATTGATCACTCTCTCCCTTGTTCAAACATTGAATCTGCCAGTTATGACAATGCATTAAAAAAAGACAGAATGCAGTAGACAAAAAAAATTCCAATTTGGCCAATCCGCTAGAAAGTAAAACTTTCCTACTTGGCCCAAATAGGATGACCACCAATACCCATTTGGTCCCTCCAGGAGGGAAGGAAGAAAGCTAGAGCATCAAATGAGGCAGAACAGGAGGTGCATTAACAGCCAGGTGAACCCACTGCAGAATTTCTGCCCCAACCCAATCTGATGGCGGAGGATGGGGAAAAAAACACCCTGTAATGGGCTTGGAGGTGGCAGTGGGACCAGCAACAGAGGGAGGTGGCAGAGGGACCACCTCACCTACCTGTGCCTTCTAGCCCATCACTGCCCATGCTTGTCGCTGTCATCACAGCAACGAGGCCTGTCGAGTACTGGTTTTGAGCATATCCATGGAGATACTCTAGGCTAGGCTTGTGCATTTCAATTCGGCTACAAAACGTTTTGTGTCCGAAAATGGCAATTTCTGAGGTTTGGTAACCAAAACAAAATCAAGAATTAAAAAACAGAGATTTTTGTTTCCAAATCGAAATGACTGTGTTTTGGATGGAATGCTTTGTTCTTCGGAAAAGCATTGCAATTGAAATTGACTCCTCTGACTCCTCTCCACTCCAGCTGAGGCACTGAGTGATTAGCAGAAGATAAGATATGCAAAAAGCTGGCAGAGCTTCCCTGTTGGGCATGAATGGTTTAGTTAAGTATGTGTTGTATTTAGTGTGGTTGAAATGCAAACTGACCCTGTAAAGGGATTTGGAAGACAGCATTTTGAGACAGAAATACCCAAATATCTTTGGGAACTCAATGCAATTCCAAAGCTCTTGCTAAAAGCCATGGTATAAGTTGCGTGGAGAAACCTTTCCAGAAGCTGGTTAGGAAAGTTCTGAAATTACACAAGTTTTTCTTTCCAAAAGTTTAGAAAGAATCTCTTTAGTTGTTCAGGGGTCTTTTGAAGAGCTATTTTGTTTTTCTTCTGATTTTTATGAGTTATAGTGGTGTCTAAGTTTTGTTGCCCAAGTTGAGCAGTCTAATGTAATTAGGCCACAATTTAATTTGGTGGGACATGATGTCTAAGCCAGTGGTTCACAACTTTTGCCATTGCAGGGACAGGTCATCTACCTGGGACAACAGGAGACAAAAGGAGGGAGGGGATACCCCTGTCAATCTGTTGACATCCCCAGGGATCTTGGTTGCTTCTCTCTTTCTTGTAAACACGATCCATGGTTTTGTACTTTCTTAAATGCAATGATGATGATTCTCAACAATTCTGAACAGTAGGCTGATTTGTTTGAGCTACTGTTCACTCAATTTCAGTTAAATGAACATTTGAAGCTGTTCCATAGTACCAAGGCAGGTCACTGGTCTATCTTGCTATCTCAAGTGACCTGTGGTCATTGTTCCATGGGGAGGGAGTGTTTTTATTGAAAGATTGCTTGAAAGATTGTTTTTATTGAAAGAGTGTTTTTTTTTATTGAAAGATTTTTTTTTATTGAAAGATTGTTTTTTATTGAAAGAGTGTTTTTATTGAAAGATTGCTTGAGGGTTGTGCCGCTGTGCTAGTGCCACAGGGACAGGCTCCCACCCGCTACAAAATTCTCAAATAATTGTGCCCAAAAATTGTGTCATTGTTGTTCATCATTCTCTTCACTCTTTCAACTTGTTTCTGTGAGGCTTCAGGGGCAAAACAGTGGGTTGGGTGGCAGTGCCCCAAGGGGTGGTGCACCCAGATTCCAAATAGGGCAAAGGGCTGATTCCTTAGGAATTTTTTTGGTGTACGCGTCTTTAAGATTTTTTCCCATAGGGAATAATGGAGGTTTCAGCAGCCCCATAACTCCACCTGGGGGAAACTGGGGTGGCCCGGAGTGAGTGGTGGTGTAGTGCACATAGGGTGCCAACCACCCCCATGTGTTGCTAACCCATGGGGTGCTGGGTTCTGTTGTTTCTGAGGTGTTCTGAGTGTAGATTCTCTGGTAGCATATGACATTTTCAATGACAAACCATGAATCCACTCTCATATGCTACCAGAGACTCTACACTCAAAACACCTCAGAAACAACAGAAGTCAGTACCCCATTGGTTAGCCACCCATGGGGGGTGGATGGCACCCTATGTGCTCTACACCACCACTTGCTCTGGGCCACCCCGGTACCCCCAAGTGCAGTTATGGGGTTGCTGAAACCACCATCATTCCCTATGGGTAAGAACCTTAAAGACACATAAACGCCATTAAATCTCTAAAAATCAGCCCTCTGCCCAATTCCTTTGAAATTATTTTGGCAGCTTCCTTGCCCCCACTGGGCACTACCACCGACCGTAATCTGCTCTGGGCCGCCCTCTTTCCCCCCGATGTAAAGCTATACTTTTGCTGAAACCTACATTATTCCCTATGGGGAAAATCTTAAACTTCAAAAATTCACCAAAAATCAGCCCTTTGCCCAATTCCTCTGAAATTTGGGTGGTAGCTTCCACCCATTGGGCACTACCAACTCTACCCACTAGTTTTGCCCTGGGCCATTTTTTTTAATCCAAAACATTTCAGATTTGGATTTTTCAGTTTTGAACAAAGAACAAAATTGGGGTGTTTCGTATTGGCTGATTTTGAACAGAGAACAAAATGGGGGTGTTTTGGATTCAGGCCAAAAACAAAACAGGAAAAAAACCCACAACCCTACTCTAGGCCAGCACTCTGCTGGCCACAATACACTTCCTTGAGTAGGGTTGTAGACAGGAGGAAAACATAAAAAGCAACTTCTTGCTTAAATGGAGGGGGAGAAAATGCAGGGCTTTTTGGAGGAGACATGGGTTATTAGATTTGGTGGGAGGGAACACATTTTTGGGGAGTTATGGGTTACCATGTTTGGCAGGGAAAGAAAGACACTTTTGGATGAAAGATACGGGTTATTCAGTTTGGCAGAGGAGTAAAATGAGTTGAGGGTACTCTTTAGATGGTCCACCTTAAGTGGCGCAGCGGGGAAATGCCTAACAAGCAGAAGGTTACCGGTACAAATCCCCACTGGCACTATATCGGGCAGAAGCAATATAGGAAGGTGCTGAAAGACATCATCTCATACTGCATGGGAGGAAGCAATGGTAAACCCCTCCTCTTTCTACCAAAGAAAAACACAGGGCTCTGTGGGCACCAGAAGTTGAAGTCAACTTGACAGCACACTTTACCTTTTACTCAGATACTTGGGGTGGGGGCATTCATCTCTGTCCTTGAAGCAGCAGCATACCAGCAGCCTCTGCATAGGATGGGAGTGGGGGAGGAAGGATGACAGGAATGGAGGAAGAGGTGGTGGGCAGACAAGTGATCTGGCCTGGAGTGTATGGAAATAGCTGTTCTGTGCACATTGCACCCCTCACAGCTTGGGAAAGAGATCTGGGGCAGGAAAATTGGGGAGTTGGCAAAAATCCGCTCAGCGTACCTTGCATGCCAAGAAGGGAAACAGCAGTACTCCACACAGTTACCAATAAATGATGGGGTGGCAGGGGGTGGGAGCAGAACTCCACATATGGAGGACTGGGTCCAGGAAATCCTGTTGGCACCCCTCATCCTCACAGGTCTCTGCAGTGATGATTTGTGGAATGATTACTAAACCAGCTTTTCTATAGCACTGACTTACAAGGACACTGATCCCATGTGAAAGGCCAAAGTCCATAACTGCATGGCAAAACTATAGACATGTAGACCATACACAGCCCTAAGTGTAAGGTAAGACCCGGGTGCACACTGTTGATTCGAAATCTGCATGGTGCAGAATCTGAAGAAACTGGAGAGGCCAGGATCTATCAATGCAGTCTTACTTCCATAATAAGAGCAATGAATCTGAAACGATAATGTTTTTCCAACTTGCCGGGTTGTTGAGATAACAGGAAACTAAAATACATTTTGACAGGATAGATTGGAACCGTTCCTTCAAAGTCATTATAGTCTATTTTACCAGTCCAATTGAAAACATACAGAAACTTCCACTGAGAATGAAAACTCTTAATCAAAATAACTTGTTCCTTAACAAGCTGTTTTCCAAGAAATGAGCCAAACTCACTGGTCTGTATTACACAGTTGCAGTGCAGCATATTAGACTCCAATTCATATTTTTTAAATGGATTTGTGTGTGTGTATTACTTGTTGGAAGTGAACAACTTTGCGCTGTCTCATGACTCAGTGACAGAGGGGGACAGACTAGTGAGTCAGAGGGCTAGAGAAGTCAAGACATTGGTCATCCCTTTTCTACTGCTCTGAAACTATCCCATTGGTATGTAGATTGCTACTCTTAGTGACTAACTTCCTGCCTGCCTGTCTGCCACTTCCTCTTCCTCCTCCCCTTCCCTTTCTTCTCCCTTGCAACATGCACACTCCTCTCTCCCTGCACCATGTGTGCAGAGATGCAGACTCCATCCAACTGCATCCAGCTAGCTAGATAGATTAGAGATACTGTCTCTCCACTTTTCTATCTAGAATGGAGTTCACTAATAAATACTCTTTATATTGATTTGAAACTATGAACTGGCCCCAAGTTATTTTACTCTCAGCATACACGCATGCCTGGGCAGACTCTGCTGTGTTTTTCCTCTGTGCACTCTGCTATATTAGAAGGGTATCTCTTACCAGAGAGAATTCCCAACACTACTGACATAATATTTGAGGCCAGCCCAGAAACATCTAAGCTTCATGCTGCATCAAAAAAGCAGAGAAGAAAAACCAGAAAGCTTTTTCATTCATATCTATATCTATATCTATATCTATATCTATATCTATATCTATATCTATATCTATATCTATATCTATATCTATATCTATCTGTGTGTGTGTGGCTGAGGTATGCCTCAGAGTAATCCAGAGAGAGGGTGCTCCTGCTTTCCATGAAAGCTTGTTCCACCCTCAAACCCTCCAACAAGAATTCTGCCTTGGGCCTTAGCCCGAGTCACCCAGCTCTTGCAAGGGTGAGCTCTCATCAGGAACTAGCCCCTCATCATTGGCATGCTGGCCTTTATATAGTCCCTGACACTGGGAGCAAATCTCACAAGATCTCGGCTCTGGCAGAGATCTCGGGCTGAAACCTCAGAAGACCTCCCCAAGATCCTGCAAAAGGTCTCCAAGTCCTCATGAGATGATGATGCTCCTCGGTACCATCTCACTGTTCTCCTGTGGGAGGCAGGTCCAGTTGAGTTGGGCAGAAGAGGGAAAGCAAAAAGAAAGCTGTCATTCAGCTGGTGGATCCCTTCTTCCTTAGGGAACCAGGAACATTTGCCCCCCTTTTTTCAATTATAGATATGCCCTGATGTTAGCCACAGTTTATGCACACTGACAGTGATTCTTCAGGGTCTCTGGATAAAGTATTTCCCAGTCCTGATATCTGGGGCCATTTTTTGCATTGGAAAATATCAGTGGTTGACCAGACATCTCCCTGACCTGGCATCTCAGGCATGCAGAATATATGCTCTACCACTGAGCTCTAGTCCCATGCCATCTTCACCTACCCCCAGTGCTTCTTCTCATGTGCCTCCTCACACCCATGCTTGAAGTGACAACCAGGGGCATAGCATGGTTAAAGTAGGCCCTGCACAAGCAATGAAGATGAGCCCCTGCCGCCACCTTCTCCCCATGCCTCCCTATGTCTTTGCTGAAGAAGATCTTTATGGGCATAGTGAAAAACAAAACATAATTGGCATGTTTCTCTCACTCCTATGTAGATAATATCACACACTCCAGTCAAGAGCCAGCAGCTTACCAATGAATCAGGGCAGTGGGAGGGGAGAGTGAAGAACAAGCTGTTTCCTAGGCAGTGAAGGCCTCTCCATCATGGTCCCAGGGATATTTGTCCCCTGCTTGTTCAATTATAGCTATGCCCCTGACGACAACCTCACCCTGCCTCATGAAAGAGCTGCCTCATGAAAGAGTTCTTTGTCTATGGAACATGATGGATTTTCTGTGAAATTTTACAAGAAATACATAGTTTCCTGACTCCAATTTTATCTGAGGTTTATAAGCGTGCTGGTCACATGCTTGATTTGGTCTTTCACTCTGATCAGGGTTGTGTTCTGTGGGTGAGGACTCCTGAGATTTCCCCATTGTCATGGATGGACCACCATCTGGTTAAGGCAGGACTCACAATCACTTCCCACCTTTGCAGGGCTGAAGGGACTATTAGGATGGTTGGCCCAAGAAGGTTATTGCATCTAATAGGATTTCAAGAAGCCTTGGAGGGATTTAGTGTTCGCTCTGCCAGCAATCCTGTTGAATCTATAGTGGAGAACTGGAACAGCAAACTCACTGAGAGGGTAGACATGATTGCTCCTAAGCGTCGTCTCTGACCCACTGCAAAATTGGCCCCTTGGTATATGGAAGAACTATGGGGGCTTAAGCAGCGAGATAGTCGACTGGAGCACAAGTGGAGAAAGACTCGACTCGTATCCGACAGATTGCAACATATTTGTACATTTGAAGATCTATGCTCAGGCAATACATATGGCAAAGAAGCGATTGCATCTGCAAGTTCACATCCAGAGGAGTTGTTCAGGGTTGTGAGAGGGAGTACATGTCCCTCCTCCTTTGAATCAAAATCTGGAACCATTGATTACCCACTGTGATGTGTTTAATGAATTCTTTGTGGGGGAAATCTCTCACATTCGGGCCAACTTAGACTCAGTCTGCACAATTACTTCAGTGTCTGATGTGGAGGTGTCCAGTGACTCCTCTTGTGTGGTTAGGTTGGATCAGTTCCAGTTTGTGACTCCTGAGGACATGAACAAGCTGCTTGGAGTGGTGTGGCATTCTACCTGTTCTCTTGACCCTTGCCCAACATGGCTTATAATATCTAACAGGGGGGTTGTTGTAGGAAGCCTGGTAGAGATCATAAATGCTTCTCTGAGAGGATGCCTCCTTGTCTTAAGGATGCAATTATTAGACCACTTCTAAAGAAGCCTGCCTTGGATCCGTCAGAGTTGGGTAACTGCAGGCCTGTATCCAACTTTCCGTGGTTGGGCAAGGTAATTGAGAGGGTCGTGGCTTCCCGGCTCCAGACAGTCTTGGAGGAAACTGATGATCTAGACCCATTTCAGACCGGCTTTCAGGCAGGCTATGGTGTGGAGACTGCCTTGGTTGGCCTGATGAATGATCTCCAACTGGGAACTGACAGAGGAAGTGTGACTCTGTTGGTCATTTTGGACCTCTCGGTGGCTTTCGATACTATCGGCCATAATATCCTTCTGGAGCGTCTGAGGGGGTTGGGAGTGGGGGGCACTGCTTTGTAGTGGTTCCGCTCCTACCTTTCAGACAGATTTCAGATGGTGTCCCTTGGAGATTGTTGTTCTTCAAAATCTGTTTAATGGTGTCATTCAGGGCTCTGTATTGTCTCCGATATTGTTTAACATCTACATGAAACCACTGGGAGAGATCATCAGGAGATTTGGTGCAGGGTGCTATCAATGACACCCAAATCTATTTCTCAGTGTCAACCTCATCGGGAGAAGGCATAACCTCCCTAAATGCCTGCCTGGAGGCAGTGATGGGCTTGATGAGGGATAACAAACTGAGACTGAATCCAGGTAAGATGGAGGTACTTATTTTGTGGGTTAGAAACTCGGGAGATAAGTTTGTTCTGCCTGTTCTGGATAGGGTCACACTTTCCCAGAAGGAACAGGTACGCAATCTAGGGGTGCTTCTGGATCCAAGCCTCTCCATGGTCTCCCAGGTTGAGGCGATGGCCAGAGGTGCCTTTTATCAGCTTTGGCTGAAACGCCATCTGTGTCCATTTCTTGAGATAAACAACCTCAGGACAGTGGTACATATGCTGGTAACCACCAGACTAGATTACTGCAATGCACTCTATGTGGGGCTGCCTTTGTATGTAGTCCGGAAACTACAGCTGGTTCAGAATGCAGCAGCCAGGTTGGTCTCCGGGTCATCTCAGAGAGACCATATCACTCCTGTATTGAAAGAGCTATACTGGCTGCCAAGAAGTTTCCGGGCAAAATACAAGGCGCTATTTATAACCTATAAAGCCCTAAACAGCTTGGGCTTTGGGTATTTAAGAGAATGTCTTCTTTGACATGAACCCCACTGCCTATTGAGATCATCAGGAGAGGTCCATTTGCAGGTGCCACCGGCTCGTCTGGTGGCTACTCGGAAACGGGCCTTCTCAGTTGCTGCCCCGATGATTTGGAACACGCTCCCTGCTGAAATAAGAGCTTTTCCATCTCTGACAATTTATAAAAAATCTTTAAAGACACATTTGTTCACCCAGGCTTTACCATTTTAATAGTTTTAACTTCATTTTAAAATATTGTTTTAAGGTTTTAAATTGTTGTAATGTTTTAATTTTTTGCTGTCATTCATTTTAACCAATGTTTTAATGTATTTGTTGTCATTTATCTGTTTTAACTAATGTTTTAACTTTTCTGTTTTTGTAGTAAACCACCCAGAGACATAAGTTTTGGGTGGTATAAAAATACAAATAAATAAACAAACAAACAAATAATTGTGCTTTTCTTAGTAAGTACTTCCCTCCTTCTTTCAATGAAGCTTATATCATTGTTCTCCTTAAGCCAGTAAAGATCCTTTATGTACTAGCTATAGATCTATCTCTTTGTGAAATGTTGATGCTATTAACAGCCACTCTGGCACATAGGGTGCAGACTGTGTTCCCTACCATTATTCATCCAGTTCAAACAGGGTTTATATTTGACCACCAAAGATCAGATAATATTAGATTGATGATTGGTGTACCAGGCTTATCCTTGGAGAAGCAAGTCATGGACACTATGATTTCTTTAGATGTGGAGAAGGCATTTGATATGGTCCAGCTGGGTTCTTGAAACATAGTTTGATTAAAATTTTGGACAAGGTTTTGGACTAAGATTAAGTTTTTGGGCTTGGGTTACTATGCTATACATGGCTCCTTATTCATGAGTCATCACCAATGAGCTATTGTCCCCGTCAGTTATTTATTTATTTATTTATTTATTTATTTATTTATTTATTTATTTATTTACCACCTGATATATACATCTCTAGGCTAAACTTGTGACCTTGTTCTATCAGAAGCTTAAAGACATTGTTAAGATTGGCTTTGATTATATCCAAGATCTTAGGAACAATGATCTTGAATACCCTATCTTATTAAATCAATGATGGATTGCTTTGAAGGCAGTAAAAGCTGCCTTTTTGGATCTCAAAATAAGGCTAATACAGCAGAAATTTTTATTCCTTCTTTATGAGACACCTCAGAGAATGTTTAACAAGGGATGGTCACAGACTTCTAGATGTTAGAGGTGTATTCTGTATGAGGGTACACTTACACATATGGTTTGGTCCTGTCCAGTTATTGTGCCATTTTGGCTTGAAATCCATAAGGTCATTAAGTAATTGCAGCAAGGATTGACTATCAAGGACATTCATGTTTCATTGGGATACATCCCCAGAAAATTGAATCTAGCATTACATCAAGAATTGTGGATTCTTTGTGCTTGGGGGCAGTCACCAAAAGGATTATAATACAGCACTGGAAGGACAAATTTACTCCTGAACTGCAACTTAGATAACTGTTCCTTGTCAGCATTTGAATTGGGGACTCCCTCCCCCCAACAGAAAGGTGAAGAAGAGGAATTTTCAGCTATTTGGTTGAATTTTAATGAATTGTTTATGCTTTGAAAACAAAAGATATATATCCTTAGAAGAAGGTGGTGGTGTTGTTTTTCTTCCCTTTCTTTTTTCCTAGGTAGGTTGTATTTTATTATGTTAAAGTTATGCTTAAGGGATCTTTTTTCCCCTTTTCTTTTTTACAGTTATACTCACATATATAAGTGCTATCCTTGATTATGTTATATACACTGTTGTAACCTTATTGAAATAAAACGGGGGCGGGGGAGAGTTATTGGTCTGGTTGAGAGAGCCCTAAGAAAAACTGGAAGCAGCCAGAATCATCCTGAGTGATACATGTTATCCTTCAGCTTAAGGGAGCTCAGCATCTCCTGCAAGGCAACTGGCATCTTGCCCACATTTTTAGTAGTACAGTAGCAGAATGAACCCTATTGATACTGCCTTTATCTCTTTGAAATAGTACTTGATTTTTCACACCATATGTTCTTGTCAGTGATGAAACAGAGAAATGGTCAGACAGAGTTTATATAGTAGGTGCTTAGGAGCCAACAAAGAAGTTAGAACAATCCCAGAGGGCCCAATGCTTGCTTGGGGTTTCTGCACTGTTATCGAGAGCTTCAAATGTTTGTGTTTTTCATTCAGCAGATACCACTAATATGGTGTAAATAATATGGTATAGTTGAATTACTGCCGTGTTTCATGTTATTTTCCTGAGCGGCACCAAACGATCATTTTCTAGCAAAACTATTGTTTTCAAATAAGAAGAGATATAAAAATGAGACGCCATGGCCCATTCATAAGATACAGATGTTAGTTTTCATTACAGGGCTTAATGAATACCATATTATGCTGTTTCTTAACCTCACCCCTGGAATAACACACTTCTAACTTCTGGTGTGTTTAAAGCAGTTATCGTTTCTTCTGTTTTGGTTTGGCTTGGGGAGGTTGGCTGGTGTGTTTTTTAAGGAAAAACTCCCATTGAATATCTACAACTTCTCTCAGTGGCCAATGGTTTAAGCTGTCAGCTACACACAAAGGTCATTCACACAACCAAAGTGAGGAGGGCTGGGGGGAAGGCAGGATCCTCTCTGCCTTCCCCCAGATGATCCAAGCCTCTTCTGGGGTCCACTGCTTGCAAACCCAAACAACCATCACTGCAGCAAGCGTGGTGGCGATTGGGAGCAGGAGGGAAAGAAACCGGGCTGACAAGTATCTCACAATGCACCATGTGAGCAGCACAGTGCATTGGGAAACTTCCTGGTTGCCAGATCACTCCTTACCCCAGGCCTTATTGCCAAGATGGCTACCAGCATCCCGAGCACCCAGATGACCAGTGAGTGAGGTAGGAGGCATGCACTTCTTCTACCTTGCTTTCTGCCTGGGTTTAGGATCAGGGCTGATGATTTGATTCTGGATGGAGGCGGCTACCTGGAATGTAGCCGCCTGTAAGAGACCTAGTTGGGGGAGGCTGGTGGCCCGGTCTGGTCCCAGCTTCTCTCTCCAGGGTACTCTGTTGAGGAGTGGGTGAAGAACCGTGGGCGGGGAGCTGGAGTAGCTGTGGTCTATAAAAACAATATCTCTCTTACCAGGATCCCTGTTGAGGTGACAGACCATATCTAATGTGTGTACTTAAGTTTGGGGACCAGGGATCAACTGGTACTTCTGTTGGTGTACCGATTGCCCTGCTGCTCAACGGAGACCCTAACTGAGCTGACGGATTTGGTCTCGGGCTTGGAGTTGGAGTACCCCAGGCTTGTGGTGCTGGGGGACTTCAATGTTCATTTCAGAACCAAATTGTCCAGGGTGGCTCAGGAGTTCATAGTGGCCATGATGACTATTGGCCTATCCCAAGCGGTCTCGGGACCAACACACATTGCAGGTCACACGTTTGATTTTGTATTTCACTCTGATCAAGGTGGTGTTCCATGAGTGGGGACTCCTGTGATTTCCCCATTGTCATGGATGGACCACCATCTGGTTAAGATTGGACTTACAGTCACTTCCCACCTTCGCAGGGGTGAGGGACCTATTAGGATGGTCCGCCCGAGAAGGTTATTGGATCCAATGGAATTTCAAGAAGCCTTGGAGGAATTTAGTGTTGGATCTGCCAGCAAACCTGTTGATGCCCTGGTGGAAAACTGGAACAGCAGACTCACTGGGGCAGTAGACATGATCGCTCCTAAGCGTCCTCTCCGACCCACTTCAAAACTGGCCCCTTGGTATACGGAAGTACTATGGAGGCTGAAGCAGCGAGGTAGACGACTGGAGCGCAAGTGGAGAAAGACTCGACTCAAATCCAACAGATTGCAACATAGAGCTCATTTGAAGTTCTATGCTCAGGCAATATGCATGGCAAAGAAGTGATTCTTTTCTGCCCGTATTGCATCCTCAAGTTCACGTCCGGCAGAGTTGTTCAGGGTTGTGAGAGGGCTAGTATGTGCCCCTCCTCCTTTGAATATAAGGATAGGATAAGGATAGATAAGACAGAGGTACTCATTGTGCGGAGTTGAAACTTGGAAGATGTGTTTGATCTGCCTGTTCTGGATGAGATCACACTTCCCTGGAAGGAACAGGTGTGCAGTCTGGGGGTGCTTCTGGATCCAAGCCTCTCCCTGCTGTCCCAGGTGGAGGCGGTGGCCAAAATTGCCTTCTATCAGCTTCAGCTGATATGCCAGCTGCGTCTATTTCTTGAGATAAACAACCTCAGAACAGTGCTAACCTCCAGACTGGATTATTGCAATGCACTCTATGTGGGGCTGCCCTTGTGTGTAGTCCAGAAACCACAGCTGGTTCAGAATACAGCTGCCAGGTTGATCTCCGGGTCATCTCGGGGAGACCATATTACTCCTGTATTGAAAGATCTACACTGGCTGCCGATAAGTTTCTGGGCAAAATACAAGGTGCTGTTTATAACCTATAAAGCCCTAAATTACTTGGGCCCTGGGTATTTAAGAGACTGTCTTCTTTGTTATGAACCCCACCGCCCGCTGAGATCACCAGGAGAGGTCCATCTGCAGTTGCACTGGTTCGTTTGGTGGCTACTCGGGGACAGACCTTCTCTGCTGCTGCTCCAGAGCTTTGGAATGTGCTCCCTGCTAAAAGAGCTTCCTCACCTCTGACAACTTTTTACGTCTTTAAAGATGCACCTATTCACCCAGGCTTTTAATTAAATATTGTTTTAACAGTTTTATCATTGTTTTAAAATGTTGTTTTAAAATTTTAAATTGTTGTAATGTTTTAACTTTTACTATGTCATTTATTTTGTTTTAACTACTGTTTTAAGTTTTTTGTTGTCATTTATTTTAACCAATGTTTTAGCTTGTTGTTTGTTTGTTGTAAACCGCCCAGAGACATGAGTTTTGGGCAGTGTAGAAGTGTGTTAATTATATATAAAATATTAAATAAATAAAATAACACTACACATGCGCAGCCAAAACAAGCACATGTGTAGCAGCTGAATCCCCCCCTTCTGTAGCACATGCATTTGTGCATGGGGCAATTTCCAACCATCTCCCCTTACCACAGAAGTGCTATGAGCAACCCACAAATATGTATCTTGAGGGTCACACAGGATAATGTCCCTCTTATTCTTCTCTTCTCCACTTGACTTGGTGAACACAACTTTTAGGAAAAGACAGCACTGCAGTGGCAGCTTACCTGTATGGCTTTCCATAACAAAGGGATGCTGCTGCAAGAAACTTACCATTATGCTTGTGTTTTATTTTCCCTGAGATGAGGGGAGTGTTTGCCAATGTATCAGCTGAAATGAATTAGCCTCCGTACAAAATCTCCACACTGAACTGGGATGCTGACAAAAATGCAAGCCTGAAATGAACAAAATATTTCTTTGGAAGGAGAAATCAGAATTGTTTGGCAGTAGCTATGCTGAAAAATATCTCCCCTCTCCTCAGTAGAGACAACTGCTATTATTAGCCATTGTTATTTTCCTTACAGAACATTTTCACCGCACACAGGAATCTGCAGCTTTTTCATAGATGCCTACCACCAGTGGATGCTGGTGAATGTGATGTGCAGAGCACGAGGCTTCCCTCCATCAGCACTAATGGGCCTAACAAGTGGTGCTCAAGAACCTCAATGTGTTTGATGCAGGGTGCCAAATGCCAATCCCGCCCACAAACATACCCTATCCTCCCCTGCTTTGTCCTGCTTCATCAAATATCACTCCCTTTGTGCAAGCAAACTCACCTCCCCCTCCCGTTTCCTCCGCTTTTGCAGCAGCAATGGTTGCCACACAGTGCATGCCCTTCTCTACCTCCGTCCATGCACGCTACACGGCTGGTTATGAAAAGGGGAGAAAGAATAAGAGCAAGTAAGAAAGGAGTAATAGAACATAGGGAGGAGAGGTGGTAGCAAGCATGAATGGTCCCCTTTGCTGAGCAGGGTCCAACCTGGTTTACATTTGAATGTGAGACTCCATGTGTGAGCAACAGAAGATATTCCTCTTTGGGGATGAGATGCTCTGGGAAGAGCGTTTGAGGTTCCAAGTTCCCTCCCTGACATCTCCAAGATAGGGCTAAGAGAGACTCCTGCCTGCAACTTTGGAGAAGTTGCTGCCAGTCTGTGTGGACAATACTGAGCTAGGTGGACCAATGGGCTGACTAAGTAGAAGGCAGCCTCCTATGTTCCTGTGTAATACTGGAGATGCTCTGTAGAGCATCTCCCCAGTACTCTACAACTGTCCTGCTTTGGCCTTCAGGCAAATTATGAAAATCTGGTTTTCTGGTTCAGTTGATCAGGAAGGGATGCACCCACACTATGGCTTTATTTTAAGGTTGCTGTTTCTGATATTTTTTGAATGATTTTATTGTATGATGTTATTGTGCTGTTATATTTTATGCTATGTTTTTATTAATGCATTGCAAGTTGCCCCGTATTGCACTGAGCAGCCAAAAAGAATGGTGCATAATTATGCTGGTGAAAATTGATGCTAATTTTAATTTTGTAGCCAAACTTTCCCCCCCACTTCTTAACCAGAAATGTCTATGAAGCAGCTCACAACATATAAAATAAATTATGGTCATCCTTTAAAACCACCATAAATACAGTAATATGGGAGAGCAAGAAGCAATAAAGAAGCAAAACAACAACAACAACCACCTATGTGCTAGTGCAATTAACAAAGATGCGCCCATGCAAGTGTTGGAAATTACTGTGTAACTAAGCTTTGTCTCTCTCCAAGGCATACTTACCTATATATGTATGTATCTATGTTTTCCTTGGGGTGGAGTCAATCTTCAATTCTGCTGATGGCTGCTTTATCAGTTCCAGGGGTGGAGCCACCATTGCACTAACAGGTTCAAAGAACGTGGGCCACCTCACACCAGGGGCCGCACCTCACACCCCAGCCACATCCCCTGCGTCTGACATCAGAAGCAAGGGCCCAGGTTTTTCTCTCAAAAAGGGCTGTGCACCCCATTTCCAAGCAAATTCGGGCCAGCGCTGCATTCATAGCATGGCTAGGATTGTGTCTCCCTGCCTTTTAAAGCAGGGAGAGCTGCTTCCTGACATGCTGCAAATGGCCAGAATTTGCTTGCTAACAGGGTGTGCTTCCCATTTTGCAAGCGAAAGCACTAAAGTATACGTGCAGGGGGCATGGCTAGGGGGCACTGGCAGCAGGCGGAACTGGGGCCGCCACTGGACTTCCTACACCACTGCTCATTTCAGTTGGTTTTGCTCTCCTACAGAAATGACTGTTACCTTCTTAGCTAGTGTTAATAAATAATAAATAATTAAGATGTTGTTTCTGCAACTAAACTTAAGCCTCTTTTTAATTTCCTTCTAAATCAAGGAATCACTCTGCAACAGCTCTCTTGGTCTGCTTCTGCAGGCATTGTGCTTGTGCCACAAGGACAGCCGGTAGTTTTGCATCATTCCCTGCAGCCTATATGGACTGAGGAAAAGATCTCACTGCAGAAGCTGCATCACAAGTTATGCAAGGGCACCCTGTTGCACCAGAACAACACTAGTCAGGAATGTAAACTCCTGGCTTAGCAGAAATAGCCTGTGCAATGTGGTTTAGCAGAAACAAACTGGCATCTAATAAGGTCCCTTTACAACTTGCAAGATATGTTCCCTGTTACTGTTTCCATAAAGTCTTCAAAGTAAGCCTCTCACGCACAGCAAGTGCACTGCATAAGATACTGTCTTATCAAGGCATATATAACTGTGTGGACAATATTCCCTTATGGGGCAAGGCACTCAAGCATACTAAGAGAGAGTGAAGGTTTCTCTTGGAAAGCTGAGCAAAAGCCCAGCCATTGATTGCATGGCAGTCACACACACCAGTGGCTGACATCTTGACTAAGTTTACTAAAGGAAGTCCAGCTGAAATGTAGTAGTCCTTTAGAGTAACTCTTAATTACTGAGTCACTTAGGCAGCCTTCGCATTTAATGCCAAACTAGGTTGACGAACCTGAGAAGTTAAACCCTGAAAACCAAGAATCATCCCACAGATGATCTTGTAATGACCTGCACTGGCCAAGTGCCCAGCAGCTGCAAAACCACTCTTTTCAGAGGGGAAGGGAGAGCCGACAGACAGGGACAGAGACAAAGTGTAGTCACAAAACTTTGCAAGAAGTCAGTACCGGGGATTTCACAGTCATCAGGATCAGGGGTGGGGAAAAAACACACCTTTTTTAAAAACTAAAAAAAATTAGTGGGGTCTCGCGGCGGCAGAGCCTCTGAAGCCCTTCAGGTCCGGGTGCCAAAAAAAGTGGGCAACCCCCCCCCCCATGCAGCTTTTCTCCTTGACATTCTTTAAAGCTTGGAACACAGCATCCCTGTTGCCAGGGAAGAGCTGGAGTGTGGAGACAGCAGGTGGGTGGAGCAAGTGCTTGGACAGGAGGTCAGTGAGAAGCACAGCACGCTTAGTGCTGATGCATTTCTCGGCTAGTCTGAGCTGCCATCTCTATGTTTTTGGCAGCAGCCACAGCACAAAATCTAGGTTACAGTGGCGGCAGAATTCAAATGACATGATGCCACCTTCAAACTTCAGATTGGAGCAGCGAAGCTCACTACAAACCAAAGGTTCAAATTATGGTTTGGGGAGGGAAACCTCGGGTCTCTCTCATGACGAAACCACAGTTTCACACATTCGGATAACCATGAATAGAAGAACTTCTTTCCCCTTTTGCCTCCAGTTTGACATTATGCCTGAAGCTGGCCTTAGTCTGTTCATATTGCAAAGGCTGATCATGCCAGGCAGCAGACCCTGCAATGTTAGGTGATTCTGAGATTTATTTATTATTTATTATGTATTTAAAATATTTATACCCCGCCCCTCCAATACACTACTGCTCAGGGTGGCTCACAACATTTATAAAATAGTTACAATGTAAAATCAAACTAATAAAACTAACCAAACTAAGCTAAACTAGTTAAAAATCCAAGCTAAAACCACAATCAGAATTACAGATTTTTAAATTTTTAAATTAAAAGTTATTTGCAAAAAAATAAAAATGGTAAAAACTAAAGAACCTACCAGATATAAGCAACAGGTGAAACATTAAAAAGCTTCTTTTAAAAGATGTGTTTTGGTTGTTTATAAAAACACTGAGGGAGGGAGCATGGTGAACCTATACAAAGAGAAGATTCCAGAGCCGAGGAGCCACAACTGAAAAGGCCCTGTCTCTAGTTCCCACCAACCAGATCTCTGTCAGTGGTGGGGCCATGAGAAGGACATGAAATAATGAGTGGAGGGCCCTGGCAGATTCATATGGGTGAATGCTGTCCGACAGATGCCCTGGCCCCAAGCCATGTAGAGCTTTAAAGGTCAAGACCAGCACCATCTAGCCTGGGAGAGGACCAGTAATCAATGAAGCTCCCGCAGGATGGGTGTGATACTCGTGAAGCAACCTGCACCCACGAGCATCCTTGCAGCAGCATTCTGCACCAGCGGAAGCTTCCAAACCATCTTCAAGGGCAGCCCCACGTAGCAGGCATTGCAGCAGTCCAATTTGGATGTTACCAAAGCATGCGTGACTGAGGTCAGGTCTGACTTCTCCAAGTAATGTTGCAGCTGGCATACCAGACGTAGCTGGTAAAAGGCACTTCTGCACACCACTGCCACCTGAGCCTCCAAGGACAGCGTTGGGTCCAGAAACACCCCCAATCTGCAGACTTTGTCTTTCAGAGGGAGTGTGACTTTGTCAAAGACCAGATTTATGTCACTACTCGAATGATCATTTTTAGCAACCCAGAGCACTTCTATCTTATCTGGATTAAGTTTCAGCTTGTTTGCCCCCATTCAGTCCAGAACAGCCTCCAAGCCCCGGTTTAGAACATCCACTGCCTCCCTGGTGTCTGCTGACTTTAAAGATAGGTAGAGATGGGTGTCATCAGAATATTGATGGCACCGCAGCCCACACCTACGGATGACATCTCCCAGAGATTTCATGTAGATTCTAAACAGCACAGGGGGCAGAGTAGATCCCTGTGGCACCCCATAGGCCAAAGGCCAGGGGGTGGAGCAGGCATCCCCCTGCACCACCTTCTGAGTACGACCCTCAAGGTAGGAGCGGAGCCACCATATAACCGTGTCCCCCAAGTCCCAACCTGGAGAGACATCCCAAAAGGATACCATGGTCGATGGTATTGAAAGCCGTTGAGAGGCCCAGGAGAATCAACAAAGTCACACTCCTCTGTCTATCTCCCAGTGTAAGTCATCCACCAGGGCAATCAAGGCAGTTTCCGTCCCATATTCAGGTCAGAAGCCAGACTGGAAAGGATCTAAGTAATCAGATTCATCCAGGGCAGCCTGGAGCTCATCTCAGGCCATCCAGCCAAGGGAAAGAAATATTTTGTTCTTTATTTCACCTTCTTGTTAGAAAGAACATATTTAAAACGAAAAATTTTGCCCACAAAGGGGGATGTCTAGTCTTGCTTTCAATAACTTCTGTGCTATAACTCTGCAAACTCCTTTGGCTGCCTGCTGAAGTCATATAAACCCCTCAGATCTCACAAGCTATTTCTATTTATTTGCATGTCCTTTGCAAAATTCCCCATTCCTATCACTTTTATCCTCAGTTACTAGAACAGATCATTCATCCCACCCCTCATCGCACTCTTTGATGTGCCATATTGCGACAGCTATCATGTCCTCATCAATCTTCTCTGCATTGTCCATGCTTCCTTTAAATTCTCCTTCAACCCCATGTTTTACAACATTTATCATTTTGCTGCTCTCCTTTGAACTCCCTCCAACTTATCTTACTCATTTTTTAAAGCAGTGTCTAGAAGGTAATGAACATGTTGACTTGAGGAGAATAATTACCTGATTTGCTTTGTGTGTGATACTCTTACCACAACAATCAAGCAGAAGTCTTTTTATTTTTGCCCTGAGCTGCTGAGTGATTCCAAGTCATTTACTATCTATTGAAATTCAGAAGTATCTTTGTGGTGCATTTGCTCAGGAAGCATTCAGTCTCTTTTTATTGCTTAGAACATTAAACTTAGCTTCCTATGAACCTTAGCAACCACTTCCTCCCCTAACTTCCATCAGGATCTTTAAGAACTGCTGGAAATATCAGCATCTTGGCTCAAGCATCCAAGTCTGCGTTTCCAACAAGTTCCTAGCTGAATTCAAAGTTTCCAATTAAGAACCTAGAATGTTGCCTTCCATGCCTTTCATGTTTGCTCCATAACTGTGGAGATCTAAAAGAATACTCTGGACATTTTCTGGGTGCCTTCACATCACTGCCAGCAAGGCAGTCAGGTGGGAATATTTCCCCAACATGTTCCCAGCTTACTGCCTTGCTGTCCTCTGGACATACTATTAAAGCACCAATTCAGGTTAGTAGTGTTGCATACAACTAGCAGCTCAAGCCAGTATGTGGATCTGGAGAGCTGGTCTTGTGGTAGCAAGCATGACTAAGCTTGCTACCACATTAGCTAAGCAGGATCTGGACACCTGGTTGCATATGAATGGGAGACTAGAAGTATGAACACTGTAAGATATTCCCCTCGGGATGGAGCCACTCTGGGAAGAGTATCTAGGTTCCAAGTTTCCTCCCTGGCTTCTCCAAGACAGGGCTGGGAGAGATTCCTGCCTTCAACATTGAAGAAACTGCTGCCAGTCTGTGTAGACCAGGGTTTCTTAACCTTGGGCCCCCAGATGTTGTTAGACTACAACTCCCAGAATCCCCAGCCACAAAGGGCATCTGGGGATTCTGGGAGTTGTAGTCCAACAACATCTGGGGGCCCAAGGTTAAGAAACCCTGGTGTAGACAATACTGAGCTAGAAGGACCAAGGGTCTGACTCAGTATATGGCAGCTTCCTATGTTTCTACATTTCTATGATATATTCAGGCATCTACAAATCCACTTGGCAGCTTGCCAGTGATAAGTGCCACCAGTAGTACAAGAACCCGTGTCAGAAAATTTGCGTGATAAGGTACAAAAGGTTTGGCCATCTAGAGTAATTAAACTTGTTCTGTCATTTCCAAAAGTGCCAGTCTTATGAGTGGCTGCTAGGGCATTTAGGGGGTGCAGGCCCCCCAAAATGCCTTCTTGGGGCCATGACCTAGATCATAAGGTACATGGATGAATCAAGCAGTATCAGTTGGGGAAGAATGTACATAATTCCAAACTGTCCTATCTGACTGACTTGGTTGGGGCTTAACCCCTTTCAGACTGCTGCAAAAAGGGGTAATAGGGGCCATGAATTATGTTCCTAAGGGACATGGCTGAAACTGATACCATTTGGTAGAGATGACCTTCCTGCATCTCAAATGTGCAATTTGACTGCTTTATGTGGGGCCAATCCCAAATCAGACCATTTAATGTGCTCGGGGCCATAACCGCTTCCACTGTACTGAAGCATGTTCAGATCAGCTGGAATGTCCATGAGGAGAAAGTGGGCGGGGGAAGGGAGTGAGTGGGCAGATACCTTCTATTGTACTGATCTGGAAATACAAACATCATTTCTGCATCTATGAAACTCTGTTAGCAATAAAGTCAAATACAGCTTATACGTGGTCAGCTTTTAAATTCCTAGCTTTCTAAATTTCAGCTTTTAAATCTGGTTTAGTTAGGTCTGTTTTTAGTTTTGACTAATTTTGCTAATGTTGTGAGCCACTCCAAGTAGTATTATGTCGGAGGGGTGGGATATAAAGTACATACACAAATAAAGGTGGGGGGGGGGTTGCCACAAGAATACACATTTTATATTTCTTTGTTTTTATCAGTTATGAAAACATTGAAAACCATTAACATGCAACCCTTAGAAAACATCAGCACAAACTTTCTATTCCACCCTCATACTTCAATCCCAAACTAATGATACATGGAGGAAATGGTACGCAAAGTCAAAAAAAAAAAAAAAAGAACACAGAAAATGGATTAAACTGATTTAATGATTCGTCTTCCTCCTCACTATAGTCTGAATCATTTCCACCATCACTGTGGATGTGGTTCTCTGTTTCATCAACATCATGAGATGGCACTGAGGTCTCATGATCTGCATACACAGAGATTTCAAGAGATGGGGGCATTTGATCCCCATCAAGCCCCTTCAGTGTGCACTTCTCATTTTCAATATTCCATCATGGTCCTGTGGCTTGGACAACAGAGGCTGTCTTTGTGTAGCTCAGTTCTAAGCTCCACAAATCAAATAAAATCTTCATATTCTAGGTGAGCTTCCTCCAACATTTGGAGGCCTCACAAGATGCATACTTGTAAAACTGTACAACATGAGTGGCAGTGATATACACATTATTTTTGACAGGACAATTACTCCAATAAAAGACCCTGAATGAGACTGAAGAGCCAAAATTAGCTGCCATGATCCAGCAGCATGCAGTTGCTGGAGCAGAAATGAGATGGCCATCTGATTGCATTGGAGCACTAAGGAATGATAATCCAGATGGTTGTCTCCGGATGTTTTATTGGAGTAATTGGCCTGTCAAAAATAATGTGTATATCACTGCCACTCATGTTGCACAGTTTTTCAAGTATGTATCTTGTGATGTGGAAGCGGTTATGGCCCTGAGCACATTAGATGGTCTGATTTGGGACTGGCCCATGTAAAACAATCAGATTGTACATTTTAAGATGCAGGAAGGTCATCTCTACCAAATGGTATCAGTTTCAGCCATATACCTTATGATGTAATTCATGGCCTGTTACCCTTTTTCAGAGCAGTCTGAAAGGGGTTAAGCCACAACCAAGTCAGTCAGATTAATCAGTTTGGAATTATGTACATCTTTCCCCAAAAGGTACTGCTTGTTTCATCCATGTACTTTATGATGTAAGTAATACATCAAGAATGAATTTTGGAAGGCCCCAAGAAGGCATGGCGGCAGGGGCTGTGCCCCCTAAATGACTGGCACTTTTGGAAATGCCAGAACTAGTTTAACAACTCTAGATGGTTAAACCTTTTGTGCCTTACCTCACAGATTTTTTCACATGGGATTTTGGACTACAGCCCTCTGGTGAGTAGGACACCCAGCACCACACCGTTCTCCTCCCCAAAGGTATCATTTCCACTGCCATTTTGAAGAAAGTAAGTAACAGCAGGAATCCTTTCTAAGCAGTAGGAGAGATCTCCCACTGTTTCTTATCCTCTCCATATCCCAGTGCAGATGTCAGAAGACTCACTTCTCTCTGAAGCCCTCTGCCTCTGTGCTGGGGAAAGGATATGAGGGAAGAGAGGGGATTGCTGGCGGACACAAATAATGATTAGCTAGTCAGCTAAGCCTAAATTTCTGGATCCCTGGATATGTTGCTCATTTCCGTCTGCTTTGTGAGATAGAGAGATTGCCTGGGAAGTCTTGTATCCCATCTGGACATGGTTCCGAATCCATGGAATCCTGCTGCTCACTTGCAGTGACCGACCACTACTCACAAGCAGGCTTTGAAAGGAACAGCCCTCCCCTGCTGTTGAGAAACTTCTGATAAGTTTCCAAGGAATCCCATAGCTCCCGGGAAGAGAGCTTGAAATTGTCCAAGAGCCAAGTCCAGACCCATATCCACCAAACCATGAAGGCTACAGCCTTCACAATCAACTTTTCCACATTTGGTATACTCTTTTTAGCCTCTCCTAAAATTCAGTGCTCACACTTCTAGTCTCCCATTCATATGCAACCAGGGCAGACCCTAAAATTCCGCTGCAGAACCTTAAGTCAATTTTAAACTGTTGATAAGAACATATTTGTAGTTTTTATTACTCCCTTCACCTTGTTTCAAAAGTATCATTACACGAGAAATCCTTTCTATAAAATCTTACAGAAACATCTGGAATCAGTCATCCAAGATTAATTATGTCAAAAATATGCTATATTTCAAAGCCTAGATTCCCAGTCTTCTGCAATATGAGCAGCTTTGTGCTTTTCTACATGCTGGCATCATCATAAAATGTTAAATCTTTCTGGAAAACATTGTTCAAACTTAATAGGCAAATCATTCTTTTCCTTTGAAAGGCGATACAAAGCAATATCTTTCATTTGAACTCTGTGTGTGTGTGTGTGTGTGCGCGCGCGCGCGCGTGTGTATTAAAGGCTGCCAACCAATAAAAAAAACTTTAGTGTAGTTAACCAAGTTGTTTTTTTGTTAACACAAAAATAATTTAACCAATAAATCACAAGAGTTAAACTGATTAGAGTACCTCACTACATGAGAAATGTGGGATATTTCATGAAGGCAAAGATGGCTGTGTTCCAAAGTATTATATAATGAGGATTGTGTTGTGATCATGTATAAAGGGGCTTTCATACTCCCTCTTACAATAATTTGAGGAGTGGGCCATAGCTCACTGATAAGCACATATTTTGCATGCAGAAAGTTCCTGATTCAATCCCTGCCATCTTCAGGTACAGATGAGCAAGATCCCTATTGGAGACTGTGACCAAGCTGGCAAAGATCCTGCTGACGAAGACTGGAAGAAAGGGAGACGAGAGCCAAACATCCCATCAGCCCCACATTTAAGGATGCTTGGGGAAATTACTTGCCTACCAATATGCCTGAGGTAGAAGTTAGAACCCAGAAATGGTGTGAGGCAGAACTTCGTTCATTGCTCACCCCATCCTATATAATGGAGAGAGAAGAAGAGGTGAGGGAGAGAAGACAGCTGGAGGAACAATTCTATGCCATCCAGAATGCAGTAGGGAGAAGCCTAAGTGGACAACAACCAAATGTCTGGCTAAAAAAAGTGTTTTTAAGGCCTTCTTAAAGGCTCCTAGACCTTGTATTTCTTCGGGGAGCATATTCCAAAGCTCAGGAGTAGCTACAGAGAAGGCCCAGCCCCAAGTCACTTCCAGACAAGTGAGCAGCAACTGGAAGCAGACCTCACCATATGACCTTAATATATGGTGGGAATAATGCAGAAGAAGGCACTTCTTCTGGCAACCTGGTCTTAAGCCATTTTGCTAGTAGTGAGTCCAGGCAGCCAAACATTCCACTTTGCCCAGAATGAAGGTTCCAAGATATATCAATTTGAAAACATGTATGCTTCTTGAAGAAAATCCTTTGGTTTTCATAACAGTAATTTTAAGCTCCCTTGTACGCTGCTCTGAGGAAGGATGGGAGATATATTTGATAAAATAAACAGTTTGAAGCAAAATCCTGCCCAACAAATACCTTTTTCTGAACACCTATAATTTGTGGCAATGGTAACTGTGCTGCACTTCAATCTGCTGAAAATGTCTTCAGATAGTTATCATCATGCAGCAACGGAATATCCAATTATTGGATTTTCAAAATCACAGTTGAATAATACATTTACTGCATCTATTTGAATTTGATGAAAACTGCAACTTCTGTCAGAAGAGAAGGAAAGATAATAATGAAAATAATTAGAAACAGGTCCATGGATAATATTTATATAAAATCTAAAGAAAGACTCTGCATAGATAAAGGAAGATGGACATATAAATGTGTGTGGGGTTTTAAAAAAAAATGGAATTGAAAAGCATGAACAAGTAGTCAGCTTTGGGAGGTTAACAAGCTAGTCAGCAACTTTAACTGCTGGAATTTATAGTGAGACTTCATAAATACAAATTTAATTCCCATAACATCCACAAAAGGATGAAGAATGCAGCCAAAAACCAACTCCCGCATTTTTAGTATCCTCCCCTCGTTTTTATTATCTCAGAACTGGAGCAGAGACAGACATCTAGAGAGGACATCAACACAATAATATTATTCATAAATTTTCTTCTTTTGGCAAACCAGCAGACTTAATAGTGGAATTTAACTGTAGTGTATCATTTATTTCTCTTTCCATTGATTCAGTTGATGTTTCAGACTTGCAGTGTCCAAGAATCAATCAGTGGCTTTCATTTCATTGTCCTGGGAGCTTATTCTTCCCACAACTACTTCTTACATGTAGAAACCAAATGCATTGATAAACATTGGCCCTGTTCATACATAATGGGAAACCGGAGGTCCCTTCACTCCAGTCCCCAAACATGAACGTATGAACTAGGGAATTAAAGTTACCCAGAAAACAAACCCGCAGTTTCCCTCCCCAAACCGCACTTTGTCACCTTTGGTTATCTCTAAGTTCCATCTGCTCTGCCTCTAGTTTGCCTGCACCAGAACACTGCTGGCTCACAGTTTCACAGCATTAAAAATGGAGTTAAGCGAGGAAGCTCCTCCCTCGCTCTAGCTCCTATTGGCTGTGCAGGCTCTCCTTCAGTTAAGAAGGAAGCCCACACAACCAGTTCCCACGTCTCTCTGCTCTCCTGAACAAACAAATGCATACGGGAGAGTGCGGAGAGGGGCACAGAGTCATGGGTCCACTGGACCCACAGTTCCATGTTACTTGTGAATGTGGCCATTTTGTTCCAAGACAAGCTGAATTCTTCTGTGACCAATATGAACAATGGCAACCAAGCAAAACTGTTTGCTTATTTTGAATAATTGTTCTGCCACTGCTTCAAAATAAAATAAATAATAAAATAAAACAGCATTTGAATGGAAGAAGTAAAAATATTATTCAACTATTATTTTGAAAATCCAATAACTGGATTTTCCATTGCTGCCTGAGCAAGTGCAAGGAGCTAGTCAAGGTTTGAAAACTGTGCCCTCATCTCTGTAAATTCTGCTTCATTCTGAAATGGCTTTGGAATTTCACAGAGTTTCACTCATACCCATTCAGAACTATTTTTAGAGCCAGGAAGGTAGATAGATACTTGGTTTTAAAGAGAAAAGGGAAAAATGCTAGATTTAACATCCAGCACCAGATTCTGTGATTTTTATGGTCTTGCAGGCAATCACAGAATAAATGGTACATTGGTTATAATATTTTAGGATTTTAAAATTGGATTTTAATGTTTAAATGATTTTAATTGTTTGATTGATTTCAATGTGTAAATGATTTTAATTGTAAACCACCCAGAGATGCAAATTTTGGGTGGTATAGAAATATGTTAAATAAATAAAAATAAAATAAATAAATAGCTATTCATTCACTATATTCTCTTTTCCCAGCCAACATCTAATAGCATGGATCAAGTCACTCAGAGCCAAATGATGAGACTTGATAGTGATAAATGCTTGTTTCTTTTCATATGTCCAACCCATGACCATATTAAGTGGGGTGTGGAGTGGTCATTTTTTAACCGTAAAGGTAGTGCAGGGGATATGAGCATTGAACACTCCCTGCTCCCATGTCTTACTGCTCCTCAGTCCATTGTTGCAGACACTTTCTTGGTTCACTTCTGGTATGAGAACCAAAAAGTAAGGATGTGCAGAATGGGTTCACCAGCAAACCAGACCACCGCAAGCCAGGTCAGTTCAAGTGTTATATCGCAAACCACTTTGAACCGGTTCAGGCTGATTCGCCAAACTGACTGGCCCAGCCGATCAGTTCAACTGAACCGGTCCTCACACCCATTGTTCAGTCCAAATTCTGTTCAAATTCAGACCAAACTGCACCAACTGGTTTGTGCACACCCCTACCATAAAGGGGGAGAAGAGCTTGGAGCAACCGGCTGAGGGGAGGTAAGGTGTGGGAGGCAGTAAGAGTTGCACACCTCTTTTCCAAATATTCCTTTTACTGTTAAAATAAGACACACAAATTACACACAGGGTTGACACATTGCAATTCGTTTTAAAACTTCACATTTGTATTTATAAAGGATCCAAAATACTCTAGGCACTGTACATTGATTTAAACAATGACACCAGTCCTGCCCACAGGATTATAATCTAATAGACAAGAGGATCTGAAAAAGTAGAAGAAAAGCCACTACTTAACTAGGTTGTTATCCTCCCCCAGAGCAAAAATAAAATAAAATAAAATAAATTGCAGATACTCATTGAAATAGGTATGTTACTGTATTTCAGATTTCAGTAGAAGTGAGGAGAGGGGAGAGAATAGATTGCAGTGAGGAAAGATTCTCAGAAAAGTTTGAGGGCACACTCTTGCAAAGATTAAATTGCAAAGTTCAAATTTAATTGAGATTAAATTCCAGATTAAATGGGGAACAGCAGTGGGAAATATTCAGACTGGTTCATCATGAATAAGCAGCATTGACATCAGTGAGACAAGTTAGTTATGACTAACTTAAGCTCATTCTTTTCATTGGAACTTAGTCACAGCTAGCTACTTTGGATGTTGTCCAGTGTATTTTAAGAGTAGGTCCTGTGGTTTCTTTTTTAACCTCGTCAGATATACAGCAATTGTATTGACACAAGTCAAACTGTGTCTCCCATTTCCCCTCTTTTTAAAAAGTTATGTTATTTTAAAAATATGCTAATTTCACAACATAATCGAATCTTTCTGTATCTTAATACTGATTCCAGTATGGCAGGGGTTCCCAACCAGTCGTACTCCAGATGTTGCTAAACTACATCATCTCCAGCCACAATCAATTGTAGCTGGGGACGATAGGAGTTGGAGATCAGCAACATCTGGAGTACCACTGGTGGGGAACCCCTGTGGTATGTAATAAATGGTTGCTAGGGATGTGCACAGATGTGGGCGGTTCGAAGGTGGGGGGGATATCTTTAAGGGCGGGAGAGGATGCTCTTACCCCTCCCGCCGTGTTTCCCCCACCAGCGCTACATTTCAAAAGGGTTAGGCGGGGCAGCAGTGTACCTCCCTGCCGCCCTGTTGCCTCGTCGGATCAGAAGTGACAGGAGGTACTGAACGTCTGTGCGCATCAGGTACTTCTTGTCACTTTCGGCCTGATGAGGCAGTGGGGTGACAGGTTGGTGCACTGCTGCCCCACCGGACCCTTTTGAAGTGTAGCACCAGTGGGGGAAACATGGCAGGAGGGTTGAGAGCACCCTCCCCCACCCTTAAAGGTATACCCCCTGCCTTTGAATCGGCCGAACCGCCAGTCGTTCGAACCTATTCACAGGCCCATAAAAGGGCCTCCGAACAGCTTCATGCACATCTCTGATGGTTGCTGTTTCTGGACAAACTTAGACTGTGCTCTCAGCCAGTCTTTGAACTATACCTGTGAATATTTTCATCGTTGCAGTTTCAAGGGCCTGCTTGCTGTTGTCAGTGGTAATACAGATTCCCAATCTCAAGCCAGTACAGAGAGTCTTAAGTAACCACTTATCTACTCTATGGTCTCCATGTCCTAAATAATTTAAATGAAATGTTAAGGTATCCAGTTTCAACCTCATCCCTGTCATTTGTTGCTTGATTTGAGGTACTGGGAAATAAGACACTTGAAGCAAAGGACAATATCACTTTCTTTTTTCTCTGAAGCAAAATGCAAAACACTGGGCTCGCAGGCTTGCGGGCTCACGGGTTCCTTCCCCCTCCCCTTAAATGAGGTTAATGGAGCGAGCACTCAATTAACCTCATTTTATTGCTCGTGTGCCGCTGTGTCGTGTGGCGACGCATGAGTAGACCCCCAACCGGGAGGCTGCAAGCAGCCTCCCAGGCTTGGGGGTCCCCCCAATGCCCCGTGCACTTGCACAGGGCACCCTGGGACTTCCAGGGGCCAGGAGGCCCCCAATCCCCACAGCCAGCACCCCCAGCTCCATGATGGAGCTGGTAGTTGTATGGGTGGCCGATCCGGCCACCCAGGGCTAAGCCTGCTCTCCCCGCAGACCTCATCAAGGCGTTTCAGAGTAATCGTGTAAAGTGCCTCACTAAGTTGGACACAGGTACAGCAGTAAACTTCCTATCTTTTTCATGCATTTGAGGGACTTGAACTCATGTTCACTTTTTAAATGAATGCAGATACAGTCATTTAGACAAAAACATGTAGGAGTGTTCAAACATCTGTACATGCGTATAACATAATGAGGTCATTCACACGATCAAAGAGGCTATTCCCACGATCAGGAGAAATCGGGCTAGGGGACCCTAGCCGGATTTCTCCTGACCATGAGAACCACCAGGCTCGCAGGTGAGCCTGGTGGCCTCCAGGCAGTTAACCCACCAAAGTAACCCTCCCCTTAAACCAGGTTTGCGGAGCAAGTGCAAAATCGTGAGTAGCTGCAGCGCGGCTCCGCGCCATGGCTACTCACTAGTAGAGCCCCGACCGGAAGCTGAAAAGCAGCCTCCCGGCTCGGGGGTCTCTCCAGCATGCCCTGCATGCTCTCACAGGACATGCTGGAGCTTCCAGGGGCCACGCGGCCCCCGATCTCCCCAGCTCCGGCTGGCTCCATGATGAAGCCGGCAGTTGTGTGGGCGGCCACACAGAGCAGACTGCTGCTCATCTGCGGGGAGAGAGGGCTAAGCTCGCTCTCTCTGCAAACCCCCTAGAGGCTCTTCAAACGAATCATGTGAAGAGCCCCCCATAACTGTGTTCTACCCCGGTATGGCAGCTGTGTGTGTTCCCAATTTTTGGTTGTGTGGAAGCAAGGTAGGAGGGAAACCCGGGAAGAAGTGATTGTGTGAGTGATCTCATTGTCTGAATAGAGGTGGGGGTGGGGAGGGGGGTAAGAAATATGGATGTTCTCAAAGCACAACCATCAATATTTCATATTTGAAATCCTGTAAGAAAACACAGCTGTAAAAACCATTCTGCTAAACACTGTTTTAATTAATTCAGTTATTCTTCATGGTTATTGTATGTATCTTGAGCATTATGTTTGTATCTTGAACATTTTCTTGCAGCCTTACTCTGAAAAAAAAGACCTGGTTGACAATATCATCTGCTCCTCTTACTGTTGAAGTAATGATTGTAATGATAGCACTTACCTTTGACAAGTCAAGTCTCTAAGACAGGAACTGTCTGTGCTGCCTCTTGAAAAGACCTACTGCTAAAGGAACTTTCACATAATAGGGTTACAGAGGCAGGCAGAGAGAATCTAAGCTGATCTAGGCTTGCAGCAAAGGGGCTCTGTGATTGCTTCACAGTGGACCTAAAGGACAGACACACCCATGCTTATAGCAACACCACCCTATTAAGGACCGCTTTTGCAATGGTACAGGTTAGCTACTTGTGGCAAGCCATATGTGGGGTGAGCTGGGGTGAGCTGATACCTTTCATCTATTCACATCACTGACCTACTGACCTCTATGTGGATGTCAGCTCAGTCAGGTCCCTCAGAAAATACTAATTTCCAGGGTCAACATCCTACATCCTTCTCAGGATAACAACATTTGAACCCCATTGTTCCCTGCCAGAAGCTACCCCAAGTAACAATTAAACCAGAGAGTCCCATTTCAGCACATAGCCCTCACTGCACAAAGCATCTCTCACCCTATAAGATAGCTAGCAGAAACCCCTCCAAACCAACCCACCCACCCTGGAGGTTGTGAACCTCTGCTTCCCCATCATCTCACCACACTTACCACCAAGGATCCAGGCTTCCCTTCCTTCACATTGAGAGCAGGTGGTATAGGGGTCTTCCCCACTTCCTCCACGCTGGCCTTTCCCCTTCTCTTCATGACCTCCCCGCTTTCTAGAGTGGCAGTGTGAGTACATGTGCTACTGTCTGGCCAGGCTAGGGGGTTCCTCCTAAGGTTCCTTTTGTATCTGTCTTTGTCATCACCAAAGTCGGGGAAGTTTGGTCAACAAATCTCCTGATTAAAAGACAGCCCCAGAGGACACCAGGGCTACTGATCCCACAGAATCAGGACCAAGACTGAGGGATTCCCAAGAACCTCAAGAACCCTGATCCTGAGCAGCATTGAGCTGTATGGCAATGGTTTTGAGTCAGGATCTATTACTCACATGAGGAAAGCTCACTCATGAGTGTGCTCTCCTGCGAGGCAAAGCACGAGCCTAGGGCAAAAGACCCAAAGCAGAGTTGCTTCCAAACAGTTGTACTGGCAAGGGAGATTCAACTCTTGTCCCTCCCATTGATCGCACACTCCATCTCCTTCCGCTTCTCTTATTTAGTCAAAAGGATCTTGGCAGACTCTAACTAGCAGGTCTCCTTCTCTTCAAACTTTCCCAACAGTACAAGAGTTGATCTTTCTCCCCCAGTTCTACTTCCTGATTCCAATCAGCCTCCCATGATCTGCATAGGCCGGCCCCACTGACCTCCGTCTCCCCTGGACACCAGGTCATGGAGGTGGGGTTCCAGCCCTTGTATTAGCATTCCACCGAAGTGCCTGCCTGGCTTCTTTCTGTGTCATTAAAAGCAGACTGGATCAGCCACTCCCACCACTTCCCTTTCCCATCTCTGTCTAGCAGGCATAACCTCCCTAAATGCTTGCCTGATGGGCTGGATGAGGGTGATGAGCTCGATGAGAGACGGGGCATAAGTTCTATTGGGCGAGGGGAGACAAATGTCTTTAGGCCCATAGGGCCTGGAGGGCCCCCCCCCCAGGGCCCCTTAGCCAGTCCCCCTTGCCTTGCCTGCTGGCCCCCTCTCCTGCTAGCCCTCCTGCTCTGGCCAGGGAAGTGAAGCAGCCTGCAAGCTGCTGCAGCCCCTTCAGTCTCCGCCTCTCAGCTGTTTGGTGTGTGGGCGGGGCTTCCAGAGAGGCCTCCATGCAGGCCTCCCTGAAGCCTGAACACAAGTGCCAGCAGGCAGGCAGGCAGGAAGGAAGGAAGGAAGGAGGGAGGGAGGCAGGGTGGCCAGCGCTGGCTGCCCTTGCCCACTGCAGCTCTGACCAGCTTTTGACTCCTCAGGCTTAGTAATGGAGGTAGGATGCGATTTCCTTTTCGTGGTTATCCCCCCCTTGGATATTTAGGCATTGCTTGACATAGAGCTTTAATATAAGGTGGGAGGGATGTAGGGCAGATTGAAATGACTCTGAATATTTAATTCAGAGATTGAGGGATTTGCTGGTTTAAAATATTTTTTAATTTAAAAAAAATATTTTTAAAAAAGTAGTTCCACCCTGATATGGAAAAACCTGCCCTTTGCCTTCATAAAAAAACCAACCCCATTTCAGCCCCAGCCTTTAGATCACCTGGAATGACTGGGCATAGGGCTTTGGTTTTGAGCAGAGAGATGTGTGAGGAATATGTATATTTAAATTGAAGTGGATTTGACAAATAGTTTTTAATATTTTTTTAATTTAAAAAAACCCATTAAAACAGTCCTATAAGTGGCTTGTTTTGTAACAAAATATTACAAAGTCCTTTAGGTTTCAGTGAAATGTACTTCCAGCTGAGGCTGCAATTCTCTACACACTTACATAGGAAACATAGGAAACTGCCATAGACTGAGTCAGACCATTGGTCTATCTAGCTCAGTATTGTCTTCACAGACTGGCAGTGGCTTCTCCAGGGTTGCAGGCAGGACTCTCTCTCAGCCCTATCTTGGAGAAGCCAGGGAGGGAACTTGGACCTTTCTGCTCTTCCCAGAGCGGCTTCATCCCCTGAGGGGAATATCTTGCAGTGCTCACACATCAAGTCTCCCATTCATATGCAACCAGGGCAGACCCTGCTTAGCTGTGGGGACAAGTCATGCTTGCTACCACAAGACCAGCTCTCCTATCTCTCAGACCAGCTCTCCTATCACTTACCTGGAAGCAAACTGTACTGAATTTGTCAGGGTTTATGAGAAAACATACATAGGATTGCATTGCATGGTTGAAAGTCTCCTTTGTTAATCAGCAGTGAGGGGTGCATTTTAAAATCTCATCTCCAGGCCCACTCCAACCTTGCTATGCCCCTGATGAGGGATAACAAACTGATAATGAATCCAGATAAGACAGAGGTACCTATTGTGCAGGTTCAGAACTTGGGAGATGACTTTGATCTGCCAGTTCTGCATAGGGTCACACTTCTCCAGAAGGAACAGGTATACAGTCTGGGGGTAATTCTGGATCCAGACCTCTCCCAGGTTGAGGCGGTGGCCAGTGGTGCTTTCTTTCAGCTTTGGCTGATATGCCAGCTGTGCTTGTTTCTTTAGATAAACAACCTCAGAACAGTGGTACATATGCTAGTAACTTCCAGATTTGACTATTGCAATGCACTTTATGTAGGGCTACCTTTGTACATAGTCTGGAAACTTCAGTTGGTACAGAATGCAGCAGCCAGGTTAGTCCCTGGGTCATCTCGGAGAGACCATATTACTCCTGTATTGAAAGAGCTACACTGGCTGCCAATAAGTTCCGAGGCAAAATGAGGGAGAATAAACTGAAGCTGAATCCAGATAAGAGGGGGGTACTTATTGTGTGGGGTCTGAACTCCAGAGATGATTTTGATGTACCTGTTCTAGATGAGGTCATACTTCCCCAAAAGGAACAGGTTCGCAGTCTAGGAGTACTTCTGGATTCACACCTCTCCCTGGTTTCTCAGGTTGAGGCGGTGGCCAGGGGTGCTCTCTATCAGCTCCAACTGATACACCAGCTGCGCCCGTTTCTCGAGATCAATGATCTCAAAACAGTGGTACATCTGTTGGTAACCTCCAGACTTGACTTCTGTAATGCGCTCTACGTGGGGCTGCCTTTGTATGTAGTCCGGAAGCTTCAGTTGGTTCAGAATGCGGCAGCCAGATTGGTCTCTGGGTCATCTCGGAGAGACCATGTTACTCCTTTACTGATGGAGCTACACTGGCTGCCAATAGGCTTCCGGACAAAATACAAGGTGCTAGTTATAACTTTAAAAGCCCTAAATGGCTTTAGGCCCTAGGTATCTAAGAGAGCGTCTTCTTCAGTATGAGCCCCACCGCCCATTGAGGTCACCTGAGGAGGTCCGTCTCCAGCTACCGCCAACTCATTTGGTGGCTACACAGAGACGGGCTTTCTCAGTCGCTGCCCCAAGATTGTGGAATGCACTCCCTGCTGAGATACAATCCTCCCCATCTCTGGAAATTTTCAAAAACCACCTGAAAACCCATCTTTTTGCCCAAGCTTTCTCAGCTTCCTAAATTTTTTGGGTTTTAATCTCTGGTTTATTTTTAAATCGTGAAATTGTTTTAAGTTTTTTGTACATGTTTTTAACTGTTTTTACGCTATTGTAAGCCACCGAGAGACAAAAGTTTGGGGCGGTGTACAAATTAGATAGAAAGATAGATAGATAGATAGATAGATAGATAGATAGATAGATAGATAGATAGATAGATAGATAGATACATACATACATACATACATACATACATACATACATACATACAAGGTGCTGGTTATAACCTATAAAGCTCTAAACCACTCCCAGCACAGTACCTCCAGTGACTGTTGCTGGTGTCTATATTCTGTTTCTTTTTAAATTGTGAGCCCTTTGGGGACAGGGATCCATCTTATTTATTTATTATTTCTCTGTGTAAACTGCTCTGAGCCATTTTTGGAAGGGTGATATAGAAATCAGATAGATAGATAGATAGATAGATAGATAGATAGATAGATAGATAGATAGATAAACAACTTAGGCTCTGGGTATTTAAGATTGTGTCTTCTTCGCCATGAGCCTCACCGTCCATTGAGATCATCCAGAGAGTTCGTCTGCAGTTGCCACCAGCTTATCTGGTAGCTACATAGGGATAGACCTTCTCTGTTGCCGCCCCGAGACTCTGGAATGTGCTCCCTACTAAAATAAGAGCCCCCCCATCTCTGACAACTTTTTAAAAGTTTCTTAAAGACTCATTTTTCACCTAAGCTTTTCGATTTTACAGTGGTTTTACATTGTTTTAAAGTTTTCGTTTTGATTCATTTTATGTAGTAAACTGTACAGAGACAGAAGTTTGGGGCAGTCTATACATTTGAGAAATAGATAGGTGTATTGTATTGTATTGTATTGTATTGTACTGTGTTATATTGTTAGTAGTTGTAGCAGAGGTAAAACATTGAACTAGAACATGCATCCACCAGAGTGTATGAGTCACATGGAAATCCCTTCATCATTATTGTAGGCAAGCCTATTGAATATATTGGTATTCTATAAAGCAATCTTTTTATTCAGACTTATGTCTGTAGTTGTAACTTTCTGGAGAAACTGCCTTTTTTTTTTTTAGGACTGTGCTAAAAGGTCCCTCATGTGGGGAGAGAGGTCTGTGGACCACTGCCATGTGAGAAGTTTCAAATAAGCAACTCTCCACACTGCACCTCTGAATTTTGAGTCACTTGAGAAGACTGTATTACATTAGAAACAGCAGATTTGAAACGGCTCTGTCAGCACACTCTATCAGAACGACCCTTACCCCTATGGGTCAATGCATCTTCACTGCAGTCCAAATTACCTTCCTATCTTGATGTTTGACCTTCTACATGGAAAGGAAATTCTTTATTGACAAATCTTGCTGTGACTTTAAAAGAAACTGCCTTGTCCTTGGTTTTCTATCCTGGCTTTCCCCCAACTGCCAGTTTCTTGTTAATTCTGTTATTTCATCTTGCAGCCTCTGCAAATTCAATTGCACAGTCATCTTCATGGATATCTGCAGTCTAGGGCTGCATTTTAGAATATGATGTAGGGCCCTAACTATGAGGGCTGGGGGGTCCAGAACAATAGCTGTGTTTGCCTGTTGTAAAATGACAGGATCCTATGGCATCTCAGAGTCTAAAAAATGCATAGTGGCACCTTTCCTAGGCTTATTAATTCTTATCTTAGTATTGCTGTTGTTTTGTTGTATTCTTCTGAATGTTAGATTATGGAAATGTGTGTTTAATACATTGTTAGTAAAATTAAACTCAGTGGCTCACATACTGCATAATGCAATGTGGGCAGATGCTGTGCTGTTGCATCTGCGTTAACGACGATTGCGGAAGTGTGCAACAGGGCAATTGTGCTCTGTTGGAAAGTTGTGCAAACTCAGCGGTGCAATGGGACTCCCACTGGAAATAATGTACAGCCTGTTATACAACTGTGTTTGCACAACTTCCCAATGGAACAGGGCTGCCCTGTTGTGTAGATCTGTCAATGTTGTTTATACAGCAGCCGGGGCCAGTCCCCCCACCTCCCGGCTAGGTGAACTAGGCATCTGCCTAGGAAGTGCCCAGCAAAGAGGGGCACCAATGGCCTGCGTCATGTGTGTGCACCATCAGAGTCAGTCAGCCAGCCAGCCAGATGATGGGTGCCTGCAGAGATTGCCTGCCCATCCAATGGGAGGCACCCACATGGGAAAAAGCAACAGGGATCACCAAAGCCAACCTTCCAGGCGCGGGTTGTGAACGTGCCTTGGGGGGGGGTGGCTTCTTTAAGTGTAAATGGAGCCAGTGCTCCATGTCTCCCAGCAGCCCCCGCGGTGGGGAATCACCTCCGCCACTCACCTGGCTCCCACGGAGGCGAGCCCCCGCCAGAGGCCAGGTGAATGGCAGAGGCGATTCCCCGCCGTGGGAGCTGCTGGGCGGCATGGTGCACCAGCTCTGTTTACACTTAAAGATGCCGCCCGCTGCCCCCTCTCCCCCAGAGGCGCGTTCACGGCCTGTGCCTGCAACCTTCACCTGGAGCACTCCAATCTTTTGGCTGCCCCTGACAGTAGCACAGTTGGTCCCCCAGGCCGCCCGTATTGCATTGCATGGTATGTGAGCCACTACCTGCTGCCCAGAGACATTGGTTTTGGGTGGTATATATTGTTAAATACATACATACATACATACATACATACATACATACATACATACATACAAATAAATAAGGGACCCCCCCCCCACACACACACACACCCCAAAAAACATCCTAGGTTCAGAGCTACTTAATCAGAGAGACTTAAACTAGCCTAGAACACTGGTAGGCATATAGACAGATTGCTAGAGTGGAGGAAAACCAGTTTGTTGAGCCTAGAAGACAAAGCATGTCTCTATCATTCCTCCAGACTTAAACCGTTTTCATAGTCATTTTGTTGCCCTGGGGATCCTTGAGAACTATAGTTCTGGAAGTGGGGCACAAAAGAGATATTGGGCTATTCTGATGACCAGGAGAAATCAGGCTAAGGGAGCCTAGCACAATTTCTCCTGGTTGTCTACTGACATAAGAGCCACGTGTCTCCTGCAGTAAACCAACCAAATTACCCCTCCCCTAAAACAAGGTTAGCAGAGCAAGCACTCTGCTAACCCCATTCAGTTGTTCGTGTGCTGGCGTGGTGCAGCTCCACGCCATGGCAACACACAAGGAGACCCCCACCAGGAGACTAGAACAAGCCTCCCAGTCTTGGGGGTCTCCCCAGGATGCCCCATGTCCTGGGACTTCCAGGGGCCAGGCGGCCCCCGATCCCCACAGCCCCCACTGGCTCCATGATGGAGCCGGTAGTCGTGTGGGTGGCCGATCTGGCTGCCCAGGGCTTGGAGGCTGCTCGTGTGCGGGGAGAGTGGGCTAAGCCTGTTCTCCCCACACAAATCCTCCTGGCGCTTCACATGGGTCATGTGAAGTGCCTCGTTCAGTTTCCTCCCCAAACTACAGTTCTCAAGATCCTTTGAAGGAAGCCTTAAGAGTTAAACTGGTATAAAACGGATACAACTTTGCTGGGTGAATAGGCCCAAAGATAATGTAAGGGGTAAAATACAGAGCTGCCAAAAATATTCAGCACAGCTGGGATAAATAATTAAAAGAAGCAGAGTTGTTCTATTTGTTTATGGACTGAAGGCACTTCATGTTTTAACATACTGATCGCCTACTTTTCCTTGTGTGAGCCTGTCCACTAAAGGCTCCTTCTTGAAAAGGCCTTCCAGGCATTCAGTCAGAACAAAAAGGAACATGAAGTCCCCATTCACATGTACTTTTAGTGGGAGCCATTTCTTCATGAAGCAGAAGAACATAGAAACATAGGAAGCTGCCTTATACCAAGTCATACCATTGGTCCATCTAGCTCTGTATTGTCTACCTAGACTGGCAGTTGCTTCTCCAAGGTTGCAGGCAAGTCTCTCTCTCAGCCCTATCTTGGAGATGCCAGGGAGGGAACTTGGAGCCATCTGCATGCTCTTCCCAAAGCGGTCCCATCCCCTAAGGGGAATATCTTACAGTGCTCACACATAAAGAGGCAGTTCCCACGATCAGTGGGAATTGCCAAAATGGGGTTAACGGGGAGAGTGGGCTTAGCCTGCTCTTCCCACAGACAACCCGTTAGTCGGCTGTGGGTGGCCAAACTGGCCGCCCACATGACTACCAGCTCCGTTACGGAGCCGGCAGGGGCTGGGGAGTTCGGGGGCTGCATGGCCCCCAGAAGCTCCAGCATGCCCTGCGCGAGTGCACAGGGCATGCTGGAGAGACCCCCGAGCCGGGAGGCTGCTTTTTAGCCCCCTGGTCAGGGGTCTACTCATGAGCTGCCACGGCGCAGAGCCGCGCCACAGCAATTCATGAGCAGAAAGCCCAGGTTAGTGGAGAGCTCGCTAACCTGGGCTGAGGGGAGGGCTACTTAAGCGGGTGACCCGCTTTTGTGAGACCAGGCTCGGCTGCAAGCCCGGTGGTTCTCACGGTCTGCCAAAATCGGGCTAGGCTCCCTTAGCCCGATTTTGGCAGACCGTGAGAATAGCCTCGTAGTCTCTCATTCAAAAGCAAACTAGGGTGGACCCTGCTTAGTAAAGGGTACAATTCATGATTGTTACCACAAGACCAATGTGGTACAATGTGTGGGTAAAACACCATGTATGCCAGGCCAGTTGGATAGGACCTTCCCACACAAATGTTGCCTCACCTCTTAGCCAAGCTGCAATTGGTGGGACAGATCTGTGTGATAGGGCCCATCCATGTGGTTCTGAGACTTATACACCTGAGCCTAAGAAAATGATTGAGGATAGACATCTAAGAAATACATGATTGCATGCCCATGCTCAGCAATTTTTCATTAAAGTCAACAGAACTTAAAAACTTTGTCTGGACTGTACCCAGTGTATGATTTATAGAGATGCTACCATTTTTATTTTTATTTCCTCATTGACCTGAGATGCACTGTAGAGTACAATGGTAATGCAAGATGGGAATCATTTTACAAATAATTATTTTATGACTCAGAATGAAAGAAATGTATCAAGAATAAATGCTATTAATACAAGATCACTCACTCATTGCAGAACAATGCATCTCTGAAAGACCTGGCTGCATTGGGCCAGTGGGAGGGAGGAATCAATGTGATTAAAATAAGATATTTCCTGCAATCAGGGGAAAAAATTAGATGTATTATGAATTGTAAATTGCAAGATAGCAACAGAATTATCATGACGGAAGTTCCACAAATTGCTCAGTTGCTAATTCATATGGGTAAGGAAATTGAGTCAGTCTTGTTCATATGGCCCTATCATACAACAAGCCTTCTTGTGCAACCCGCCACAGCTGCCTAATAAGAAACAGAGTCAGCGACGAATCAGGGTAAAGAGAGCGAAGGAGTTATTCTTTTCTGAGTCATTTGTTTATTTGCATGCAGGCAGAAGATTACTTTCACAAGACATTAGAAGATTCAACAATGGGTTGTGGTAGTTACAGACGAGTAAGGTCACTTGCTGTCTCCTCTCTGTTATGTTTAGGGTTTATCTAGGGAGCAGTTTTTCCCATGGCTGGCTTCTGTAAGGCACAAAGTCTTGAACCCGGCTTCCAGAAGCCAGGCTCCAATGCCCTGTCTCCTTCACTGTGAGTATTGTGATTCCACTACTGCAGTGTTTTCTATTGTAAGACCCGGGGGCCTATGGCAGCTCCCATTAACCCTAAGTCCAGCTCCCTGACTTGTGTGGAGTTGGGCTTGTATGAAGTTTTGGCCAAAGCTGAATACTCTGCACAGCCCCCCTGGCACCATGCTGAGATTGATGTCCATACTCACCATGCCTGGCTGCACTTTGTCCAGTGCCAGGGGGATCTTCTAAGAGAAACAAGGTTCTCTTGAGCCCCTGCACCATCATGGAAAGCATGCACAGAGTAGTAGCCAGGATAGCCCTTCCCAGTGCTTCCCCGCTAGAGCTCTTGAGGTCTCTGTCTTTAAGACCCTCCCAGCAGTCAGAAAAGCACAGTACTGTGTAGAGGTCTGCTGAGTGGGAAAAGACTCTCACACTGAAGGGGTTTTGCCATAGTGGCCCATGCTTTAAAAATAGTGAAGATCACCTCACGATTTAATTCTGTGCTGTAAGGCTGAAATACCAGGCCGCCTGAGCACTGTTAATTGATCCAACAGGCCCTATAAAGCCCTCACCTTACAGGAGCATCTAGAGCAGGCTGCACAACTTAGGGAGGAGAGTTGGTCTTTTCATAGCAAGCATGAATTGTCCCATCAGCTAAGCAGGGTCCAACCTGGTTGCATATGAATGGGAGACTAGAAGTGTGAGCACTATAAGATATTCCCCTCAGGGGATGGAGCCGCCGCTCTGGGAAGAGCAGAAGGGTCCAAGTTCCCTCCCTGGCTTCTCCAAGATAGGGCTGAGAGCGATTCCTGCCTGCAGCCTTGGAGAAACCACTGCCAGTCTGTGTAGACAATACAGAGCTAGATAGACCAATGGTCTGACTCAGGATATGGCAGCTTCCTATGTTCCTATGTTGGTTCATCCCGGCCAAGCAGTCCATGGAGACCAAACAATACTCCTACCCCCATGGCAGCTTGCCACTAGGGGACCAGCACTCTCATGAGAGGGCCAGTCTACTGTGGAGGACCTTGGGCTCACCAACCATCAGTCTTCCATCGGACTGAGCGTTCATGATTTGAGCTAACTCAAACAAGGGGCTCCACTTGTGTGGGGGCCCCATTCTCTCTGGTTAATGATAGAACTGTTGCACAGTGACTCCTCTCCTCTCCAGAGAAGCCTTTGGCATACCCAAAGGAGATTTTGATGCTCCATGTTCCGGGTATAGCCAAGTGGGCAGATTAGGCATACACCAGGGACAGATCTTCACTCTCATTCAAATTTCCCGGATTCAGACCAGTGTTGCACCATATGCAGATCTGCAACTGTGGGGAATCATGGGAGAGGGAGGAAAGTGGGGTCACCGTTCTGGGCAAAAAAAAAAAAAAGATGGACATGTTCAAATGTGTGGTCAGGCTGACAGAGGGCACACTTTGACAATTTCTTTTCAGCAGTCACCAGGACAGGGAGAGCTGTTGATGGGGTACCCATCCCTGTGGCTTGCTTGTATAGAGCAACCTGGCTGGTTGGCATCTGCCTCTGGCCTCCATGTATGTCTCCGTGGCCTGAAACTCTCGTAAGTGAATGATCCATGGGAGAAGGGGATGTCAGTGCACATTATTAGTGATTTGGCTCAACACCCCTGTCACCACAGATGACAGGAGAACCCTTACCTAACTTCTCATGAGTTCTGAAGGGGTATCCTCATGGCCTTACACACCCGTGAGTGAGTGGTCCGCTCAGGAACAGCATCCATCATCATCACCACAGAGAAGGAATATCTCCTTCACATTCGGACCCCCTTCCCCAACATCATTGTACAAAAAATAGACCTTAGCCATTTGAGAATTCCAGGTTAGGACTGCCTTTTAAACCCAACCCTGGGTATCGCCGCCCTGTCATATGTTGCCGCCCCAGAGCTCTAATGGGGTTTCCCTGTTTATGTTGCCACCTTGAGTGCATGTGCTTGTGTATCTATATCTTTGTCACTTCATTTTCAGAGAGCAAAGCACATAGTGCCCGTCTTGCCAGGAGGGAGGGGAGCAAGGGACAGGGTGGGAAGTTGGCATGCCCCGTGTGACTTGGAAGTTTGACAGGTTGACAAACTTGGGATGGGAAATGGCAGTGTACCAATTGCCGGGCAAGTGCTTCATTGGGTTGGAGGCAGGGGCGGGGCAAGTGCTCAGAGAGGCGGCCAGTGAGAAGCGCCACAGGTATAGAGCGGGCATGATTCTGGGTGGGTCTGTGCTGCTGTCTCTATGATTACAGTTCCAGAAAGTAAACAAAACAGCGGTTATGCCACCATCCACATTCAGACTTATACCATTGAAAAAACTCAGGTTAAAGCGGCCAATATTACTACAAACCAAAGGTTCAAATTGGAGTTTGGTGAGGCAAACCTAAGGTCACTTTAGACACGAAACCACCGTTGCACACATTCAGACATAACAGAGTTCCAACCGCTACCCAGTTTTGCATTACATGCGAATGCAGCCAGAGTGATTTATGCTTGGTGACATTCCCTCTCAGGAACTACAAGCCCCAGAGTTCCCTGTGTTAATAGCTGGAGAGGGGCAACTAGTAGAAGGAACAAAGCATTATATGTTCAGGGACAATGTGAGCCACCAATGCTGCTGCTAGGATTTTCAGAGGAGCAGCCTTTCCATGAGGCCGAGTGAGGTGGTCGCCTTACGGCTGCAGACTGCAGCACATATTGCCCCACCTCCACCATGGGTGCACCTGCCGGCAGATGGGGGATCATATTGTCTTTTACCTCAGGCAGCAAAATTTCTTGGACTCCTGCTAGATTTACAGGCCCAAACTCAAGTGAATGAGTTAGGCCTGGTCTACAGATTGCAGATCTGGTCTACAGAGAAGAATGGACACAGGGAAAGGAACTCATGCCTGGGAGGAATGTATAGCCAGACACCACGGCTACCTATAAATACAAATCAGGCATGAGATAGTGTGTGTGGAAGTGGGCTTATGTTTTACAAGTTCGAACTGGGCCCAGATACATTATGCTTGGGCCTTGTCCTTGGGTCCCAAAACCCAACAACCTGGAGCTTGACCTTTGCTAAGCTCTGACAATTTCATCTGGCAGCAGAGAGGAGGCAAGGGGAGACAAAAGCCCCCTCAGATCCTGTCCCCCCACACCCCCATTTCTGCTTCAGAAATCGTATAGGTGGAACACAGTTTGTCCACTCATAAATGAGCTTTGCCCCTTCTGTCCCCCTGCCCCCTGCCACATTTTTTTTCCCAGCACCGTCTGGCAGCGCTGAATCAGAAGTCAAGGAAATAAGAACTTGGCGTGAGTAATGCAGGGTTTTCCTGCAATGGAAGATGACTGGACCAGTTGAGACATTTAGTTCAGGGTTCTTTGTATGGTGAGGCCATATGGTGTATGAGCCCAGCGCCACACACATCAAATGATGCCATATTTGTACTGGGTGTTCAGACATACAGACATATGCACAATTTCCCCAATACCTGTAATCCTTCCCATTTCCCCAACAGATAAAAACAGAGCATGGAAAACAAGGAAAACCATTACAATAGGCCATCACAAACAGATTTTTTAAAACTATACCAAAGATACAAAAAGTTTTGAGAAAGCAGAAAAGTTTCAACCTGGCATCAAGATCTGTACATTGAAAAGCCCTAGCGAGGCTTTTCCATAACTGCGGAGAAAGCTGAAACTAAAGCACTCCTGTCTGGATTGTACACCTTATTTTTAGAAAGGATGGGATCTTCTGAAGCAAGGACTCTCTAGCTGATTTTAAGCATTTCAGCTTTACTCTACTTGCCAAGATAAAACATTAGAAAGTTCTTACCATTATGAATTCTGGGTAGAGCATTCTGCCTTTCTGCTTCCCCTTTGGCCTTACACAAACAAGCCTATATTGGTTCTATGCAGTTTAAGCGTCATGGCTTCCCCCAAGGAATCCTGGGAATTGTCGAGACTGCAGAAAACTCTCTTACATAGATCTCTGGCCATGCTCACAGAATTACGATCTCCACAGTTTTCTAAGGAAAGGAGATAACTGCTAAACCAATTTACAGCTGAGCACAATCCTACACATTAACTCAGAAGTAAGTCCCACTGTGTTCAATAGGCTTACTCCTAAGTAAGTGCACATATAATTGCAGCCCTACAGTCTGTACTCTTTGTTGTGTTTAACGAGTACTGGAACATCAATTTTCAAGACCATCTTCTTTGCTTTTGTGGTTTGTCAATAATTTAGATATAGTTTTGTAAATAACTTAGGCATACTTTTGGTGAGATACTTGGATACCTAGGATATTATTTTTGAAACAATCCATTTTGTATTTTTAGATAGTGAGCCCTTTTGGGACAGGGAACCATCTTATTTATTTACTGTTTGTTTTGCTATGCAAACTGCTTTGAGAACTTTTGTTGGAAAGTGGTATTAAAATATTCATAGTAGTCCTAGTCTATGTATATGTAATTGTTAAGTAATATAAGAAGACAGATATGTTTTTTATACAGACATTGCAGCTCTTCTTTATGTTAGTCTGTACAGTTTTTAAATACTTTATAATTGATATTGGAATAAAAGAATATATCACACAAGCCCCCCAAAAGTCTGTAGGGTGGACATGCCCTCAGGAACTCATTCTAGAGGCCCAAGGTAGCCCAGCCTATTCTCTGCCCATGCAAACTCCTTGTGCTGCATAGTTCCTTTGCAAAGGGCCAGAAGAACATGTCAAAAATGTCAGGTGCCGTGCCAGAACCCAGGCTGGAATCAACGGAAAAAATATAACCTCATAAAGTTGCACTAGTGAACCTTAGCAGAGAAGGTCTCTGTTTAAAGCAGGCATCTGGTAACTTCCTCCAAGAAGAAGAGACTTTCTCTTGCTATAACAATGAAAAGACTAGACCAAGGAACAAAGCCCACAATGTTTCAGATTGGCAAGAGAGACTCAAATCCTGGCACAGCAACAATGTAGGCTATTCTTTACACACTCAGTATTATCCCATTCTAATGAGGCTCCTTCCCACTCTGCTCCCATCACCTGAGTACCTGAGCACTTAGTGAACATTCCAATCACTTTCAGCTGATCTATTGTTTGGTTATCTATTGTTCTCTAATACCAGAAGAAGCTTAGATACCTAGTGGCTGGGCATTTTTAAAGGTGCTTCTAGGATGGCGTGAGAGAGGCATCTGCCCTGACCACAATCCATATAGAAGTGCAGAGTGGGCATCAAAGATCATATAATTGTTATGCACTCTTTATTTCCTCGAGTGGTAAGATGCTCTATGTGCAGTTGGCTTCCTTTGGATGAGAGGTCACAAAAGACATACTTGTGGGTGTGCCACAAGTACTTGTGGGTTCACACATAACATGGAACCTCAAGTACCCCCAGCCTGAGAGATGGAGCGAACTTGAACTTGGTGCTGCAGTCACATATCTTGGTCTGTTAGTAGCCAAACTGAGTGAGGTTCATCCCTTATCCAGGTCTACCAGGGGAATACGAATATGACGGATATTTATATACCGCTTTTCAACAAAGCAGTTTACATAGATATAAATCCTCTATAATAAAGAGCCTGGCGTGTGTCCGTGTCTCCCTTGGCTGTTCTGGGCATGCGCAGCGCGCATGCCCAGAACACGCCGAGGGACACACAATCGCCGGGACCAGGCGGCCATGATGGGCGGGAGGAGAAGAAGTGGCGGCCGAGGAGAAGCGGCCGCCGCGAAGCCGGGCGGGGGGAAGAGGCAGCGGGGGAAGCTGGCCGAGGCGGCGGCAGAGCCGTGGCTGAGGCCTGGCTGCGCCGCCGAAGCCGGGCGGGGGGAAGAGGCGGCGGAGCTGCGGCCGAGGCCTGGCGGCGCCACCAAAGCCGGGCGGGGGGAAGAGGAGCCCCCCACCCGAAACCACTGCGAAGGGAGACACGATTGCCGGGACCAGGTTGCCATGATGGGCGGGAGGAGGAGAAGCGGCAGCCGAGGAGAAGCAGCCGCCGCGAAGTGGGGCGGGGGGAAGAGGCAGAGGGGGAAGCTGGCCGAGGCGGCGGCCGAGGCGTGGCCGAGGCCTGGCGGCGCCGCCAAAGCCGGGCGGGGGGAAGAGGACCCCCCCCACCCGAAACCACCGTGGAGGACCCCCCCACCCAAACCAAAACCACCACGGAGGGCCCCCCCCACACCCAAAACCACTGCGGGAGGCGGAAGGCCCAGGCGGGAGGAGGCGGCATGGGAGGGTGGAGAAGGCAACTAGCGCCCGTTTTTTTAACGGGCTGAAAAATACTAGTCAATAAATAAAATGGCTCCCTGTCCCCAAAGGGCTCACAATCTAAAAATGAAACATAAGATAGACACCACTAACAGTCACTGGAGGGATGCTGTGCTGGGGATGGATAGAGCAAGTTGCTCTCCCCCTGCTCAATAAAGAGAAGCACCATTTTTAAAAGGTGCCTCTTTTGTTCAGTTAGCAGAAGATATACTGCTGGCAGACTCAGGGAGGGAGATCCCCATAATGCACCACACACTCGTGCAGAGCATTATTGGAGCTCTGGAGACAGGGCAGAGCATCTCGGCACCCCAACCCTTGGAGCTGCCAGCAGCAGCTGCTGCTTATGTGGGCAGGCGATGCACCCGCCCAGGGATGGTGGAATGCTTTTCTGCAGGGAGTTAAGCTCTTTTGGCAAACTGGTAGCCCTTTCTCACTTCTTGTGAGAAAAGGCTCATTATGTTATATCTGAGTTCAGTTGCCTGTGCACTCAAACATTTGAATTATACAGTTCTTATATATTTCTTATATTATTCTCATGTATTTCTTGTACACTCAAATGGTTCTTATAACATAAAGCTGGGTAAAGTTCCCTCAAATGCATTGTACAAATAGGAAGCATACTGCTGTATTTATTTTATTTTTATTTATTTTTTACACTTTATATCCCACTCTTCCTCCAAGGAGCCCAGAGTGGTGTACTACATACTTAGGTTTCTCCTCACAACAAGCCTGTGAAGTAGGTTAGGCTGAGAGAGAAATGACTGGCCCAGAGTCACCCAGCAAGTCTCATGGCTGAATGGGGATTTGAACTCCGGTCTCCATGGTCCTAGTCCAGCACTCTAACCACTATACCACGCTGGCTCCATGAGTGCTGTACATCACAACATGTGAATAACTGGACCTGTTTACAAATCTGTGCCTGTGTACACTGTATACAGATAGGCAAACATTACATGTGAATGGGCTCATGTGTTCACCCAAGGTCAGGTCAGAGTCTACATCTGTACTACCTGTTCTATATGTGCTATTTGGATCCCTGAAAAATATAGGGTTCTCCATGATCACACCGAAAGAGAGCACATGAACACAAGTTGTATACATCGGTTCTGCCCCAACTTTTAGGTAAAAATGGACGTTGGGGGCAGGGGCAATTGGCACAATCCTGCTCCTCCTCTCTATCCATTCTACACAGAATTGTTGTAGGAAAAGGCCTTCTGTTGGCTGGGTCTGTTCCATGATTATTATTTCAAATCATCCCTTGATGCTACAGTCATAAAAAAGTATGGAGGTGCTGGGAGCAGGGGACAGAACCATCTCTTGAAAGGGATTCACAGTAGTAACTTTTCTTAGATAGGTGCTTGGAGAGTTAGGTGGCTGCACTTTAGTTTGCAATGGATCATTCAGAGTAATCATGGACTCCTTTGCCAAAGTTGATTAAGTTAGCATTTGGCAGATGTGCTTCTCGGACTTATAGAATCCCTCAATGCACTTCCCTGAGTATTAACAAAAATCTAAAACCAGAAAAATTCTCTCTTATCCTCCCCATTCCCCATTCACTTCTACCCTTGATTGAATATGAATTATGAATACGTATTGTGATATGGCAGAGACCTCCCTATAAGAAAAATATTTTTGAAATGGTTTCAAAGAACAAACTTCAAATGTGTGGGAAGGGAGGAAGAGAACAGAGAGGGAGAATGAGACGCTATAGCCTCTGCTGCCATCACCCTTCTCCGCTCACTCAAAAAATAAAGAACTATTAAGACAGGAAGTGCTTAACTTCCCTAAGGGAGGACTACATCCATCCCCAGCCAATGAGGTATTACAGGTCATGTCAAGTGAGGTAAAACAAACGCTCCTAACCTCCAGTGTTCAGTTGATTTATTCTGTCAGCTGTTAGCTGACAGGCAGCTGAAGGCTCTGAGTGCACAAGTATTGAAGCAGTGCAAAGTGATGGAAGAATGTTGGTTTAAGGAAGGGTATCCACATTAAACTGAAAGACACACTGTGTGTCCTGCTGGGTGATTATGGACAACATGGGGTGTGACCGATGAACAGTATTTTAAGACGGGGAGTTGATGCACCACTATGCCATTCCCTCCTTTGAGGAACCTTGTTCTCACAACATCCCTCTTGTTTGCTTATGCCAGAGGCCAGAGGAATCCCACAGGTGGCAAAGAAAAAAATTAAAGGAATGATAAATTCCCTGCTTAAATCAAGTGTCCAGAGAGTAGTTATTATGGGGCGACCAACAAATAAAGATATGCATTATTAATTATTAGTATTAGTATTATTAATTATATAATTAAGATTATTTATTAAGATCATTATATATTAAGATATATTAAGGCTGCCTATGAAGATCATCTGGGGAGGTCCGGTTGCAGTTGCCACCAGCTTATTTGGTGGCGGCCCAAAACTAGGCCTTTTTTAGGGTCTCCCCAAGGCTCTGGAACACACTCCCAAATGAAATCAGAATCTCCCCATCTCTGGTTGTTTTTGAATGGCTTTTGAAATAGTTTTATCAGGCTTTTAGTTTATGGTGTTTTAAAGTTTTAAAGTTTTATTTATGGTAATTTTAATGTGTTTTTACATGATGTTTAGGTTTTAGTTGTTGTTTGGTTAAATTGTAAACCACCCTGAGATTTTATATAGGGCAGTATAAAAATATGATTGATAGATAGATAGATAGATAGATAGATAGATAGATAGATAGATAGAATATTTACAAACTAGTTTTCAAAAAGAAGTCCATATTGCAAAAAGATTGGGGGAGAAATAGAACCCTTGTGTTAAAGAAGTCCTCCCACAACTGGAACTCAATGCCACAGAGAAATATTGCTACTGGTCTATGCTGGTCTATGGGGCTGGTCTATGAAGAGGAAAGCTGGTCTTGTGGTAGCAAGCATGACTTGTACCCTTAGCTGAGCAGGGTCCATCCTGGTTGTATATGAATGGGAGACTAAAAGTGTGAGCACTGTAAGATATTCCCCTTAGGGGATGAAGCCGCTCTGGGAAGGGGGTTCCATGTTCCCTCCCTGGCATCTCCAAGATAGGGCTGAGATAGATTCCTGCCTGCAACCTTGGAGAAGCCACTGCCAGTCTATGTAGACACTACTGAGCTAGATGGACCTATGGACTGACTCAGTATATGGCAGCTTCCTATGTTCCTGTGTTCTGCTGCTATTATTATCAGGGGCGTAACCACGGTAGGGCAGGCAGGGCACGTGCCCTGGGCACCACTTTGGGAGGGGGCGCACCAAGGTGCCATGATCCCCCCCCCCCCGCCGGCGCCCCCACCCAACTCAATGAATGTATAAAATTTTTTAAATCAACTTCAAGCAGCTGCGCCGACATGGCGCCTCCTCCCCCGTGCGAGCTCTTGATTCGGGTGGGTTGGCCGCCTGGGCGCCTCACTGCCCATGACTCATGCGAGTCTGTTGTTCACCCACCCAATTTCCAAGCAGCCGCACCAGCACGGCACCCCCCCCCCCCCCGGCTCCGGCTGGCTGGGCGTTTTCTCACTGCTGCCTGCGGGTACAGGCCGTGCGGCATTGTTGGTCAACTCAGCATGACCTCGGAGTCCTCCTAGTCCTCCCCACCCACCACTCTGACTCACGCACATGCTCGCCTCGAATTGATCCTAGCACGCACGCACGTGCAGTTGAGAAGCGACGAGGAGAGGACGACGAGTGTTGCCTGCCTGTTGCTTGCTGCTGCTCCGTCCGAGTCCAGCCGTGGGGAAGAGGATCTGCTTGGCCAGCACAAACAACATCACCACCAGCACCATCAATAAAGTTTTCACAGGAGGATCAGGTGTTGTTTTTTTTAAAAAATTATTAATATTATTACAATGATGTATCTCTTGTTCTTGAATCTTTAAAATACCGGAGCTGTGGGCTTGCTTTTGTTGGAGAGCTGCTGGCCAGCTTGTTACTTGTTGGGGCCGCTGGGGGTGTCTCGGGCTGGCGGGGGGCGGCAGCGGCTGGGCAGCTGGAGAGTGGGTGGCGCGGGTGCGGAGTGGGCGGCCTCCCCCGAGTTGAAAAAAGCGGCGTGGCGCGGCACGGGGGCTGCGGCATCATGGACCATGCTGCCGTTGTGGGCGGCGGACAGACAGCAGCGCGGCCTCTCCCTCCCCCTCCTCTCCTGCCCTTTCCGGCTTTCCCCCCAGTGGGTTGTTGTTGGTCCGGTCGGCCTCGGCCTGGCCTCGGCAGCGGGCCCTGAACATTCCAGCAAACTTCAAATGTGTGGGAAGGGAGGAAGAGAACAGAGAGGGAGAATGAGACGCTATACCCTCTGCTGCCATCACCCTTCTCCGCAGGCGCACGGCACAGTTGAGAAGCGACACTGGGCCGGACGGCAGGCCTTGGCGTCGCTCCAGTCGTAGCTGCCGCCCGCCGCTGCCCGCCGCTGCCAGGGTGGAAGGAGGACTCCTGGCCCCTGCTCACCCACCCCACCCGCGGCTCACCCACCCCACCAGCGAAAGGCAGCAGGGGGGACGGGGCAGGGGGAGGCCGGCGGCGGCTGGAGTGTTCAGGGCCCGCCGCCGGGGGGGCGCAATTTCAGAGGGGGGGCGCAATTTCAGTGCTTTCCCTGGGCACCATTTTCCCTAGTTATGCCTCTGGCTATTATTATTACTACAACTACTATTTATATACTGCTCTTCAACAACAAAAATTCTCAAAGCATTTTACACAGAGAAAGAACAATAAGAATAAGTTGGTTCCCTGCCCTCAAAGAGCTCACAGTAGCTCACAGTAGTCTATGAAACACATAGACACCAGCAACAGCCAATGGTGAACTACCAAGAGCTTCAGTTTTGACAAAGAACCCAAGATTGTTTGTCTATGTATTTAGAAACATTTCTAGACTACTTTTCCTGCCATCGTTATTGCCATCCAATGACTACTGCTGGTGTCTATCTGATTTTTCTTTTTAGATTGTGAGCCCTTTGGGGACAGGGATCCATCTTATTTATTTGTTATTTCTCTGTGTAAACTGCCCTGAACCATTTTTGGAAGAGCGGTATAGAAATCGAATAAATAAAATAAAATAAAAATACATCGTTATTGATAAAAGTGTAAAACAGCATATTGCTGATAGGACATAATATAATGAAATGTATATATTTACATTTATATCCCACTCTTCTTCCAAGGAGACCAGAGCAGTGCACATGAGATGAAAGTTTGGGGCCATGTACAAATCTGATAAATAAAGAAATAACCACAGCATTCCTGTGAGGTAGGTTAGGCTGAGAGATAAGTGAATAACCCACGGCCACCCAGTGAATTTCAGGGCTGAATGGGGATTTAAATTTGGGTCTTCCTGGCCCTAGTCCAGAACTCTAACCTCTACACCACACTGGCTCAGTGCAGGGAGGATAACAAAAACACAGCAGCACCCAGGAACAGCAGCAGCAGAACCCAGCAACAATAGCATAACAACAATGCCAGTATCAGTATTAAAAACTTAAGACTGGTTCACACATGCATGTATGTCATTGATTTCTCTACATTTGTTTACTGTAGACTAGGGATGTGCAATACGATTCGTGCAAATCAGGGTAATTCGTGTGATTCTAATGCGAATCAAATCACCCTTTTTAAAAAGGGCCTGATTCGAGTTTGAATTGAAATGACCCCAATTCGACACAAATCGATTTGCATTATTTGAGTAGCCATTTTGGCAGGCTTTTCCTCCTTGCTGATTGGTTTTCTGGCATTGGCTTTTGATTGGCTTGAGACTTCCTTGCTTATTGGTTGGCTTGAGATCTCCTTGCTTATTGGTTGGCTTGTCATTCAAATCAAGTGTTGACATAGGTAACTGTGCTCTCATTGGCTGGGGGCGGGGGGCGGGGATGGAGAATAAAAAAGGAGAGAATTTCAAAATGTTTTCAAAGGGCCTGGAAGGCAGAAAGAGCCCTTCATGTACCGTTGAGGAAGATACATCAGGAGAGGATTACTGAGTATATATTATACTCACTGAGTATAATATGCTGTGCTATTGCTGCAGCCACCTTACTGTTCCTTCCGTGGCAGGTGCTACTAGCCATAAAGGGCAGTGGTCCAGAGCACATGATGTTGCCCACACACTGCCTAAGATCTTGTCCACTTCCTCAGGCTGCACTAACTGACAATAATCATCACACTTGATGGATTATGCACACTAGAAAGGCACACTTGAAAAATAGCAACGATGCATCTTCCTCCACAATATCTAGGAGAAAGGACACTATACCCACATTACAGCATTATGTGTGACATCACACGAGTTGGCCTTGTGATATGGCAAACTGAGATTGTTGCTTCAACCACTACTCTGTCTGCGCATCCTTGCTGCTTGGCTCAGCATAACATGGTCCCTTCAAAATATGAAATGCAGTGGCAGGGCTTACCGATAGCAGGGCCCTTTCAGCAGTGGCACCAAAACTTTGGAATGCTGTCCTGGGGGAAAGTTTGCTTTGCCCCCTCCTTGTTGGTCTTCCAATGCCAGCTTAAGGTTGTTTTATTTCAAACAGTTCTAGAGTCCTTCTGATGCTGAGGGGATTTCCTCCTCTTTTATTCAATTACGCTGAATCATTTTTTTTTATTCCAAGTATTCACCTACTAAATTTGTTTATTGTTGACTTACTGTTACTGCCTTGCTTGTCATTGTTTTAATTAAATAGTTTGGTGATTTATTTTATGGTCCATTACCACTGTGACCCAAAAGGCAGCCTATAAATATTTTAACTAAACCAACGAAACAAACTGGATTCTTTCCATGAGTGTCTGTTGGCCTAGAATCCTGGTTTACATGATCTTCCTCTGATTTGGGGGGGTTTGGGGGGGTTGTCGGGGTGGGGGAATTCATATAAAACTATCCTTCATGCAATCATTACATTATAACATAGTTTTGGACTGAAAGAGGTACCTGGGGAGAACAAGGGAAACCAACTAAGGAAGAAGAAGGAAGACCAAAGTGGAGGTAGGAACCGGGAAGGGGAAGTCAAACAATGACCTGCCATTCAATTCCCCACTAAGAATTCTATAGCACATCATGGTGTCATCATTGAAATTCACTCTTCTCCTGAGCTCACGGGAAAATAAAGACAATTGCATCTGGAGAGTACTGCAAAACTCCAGCATTTGTTTTAATGGAACTTTATCTCCAGACCTTTAATTACAGCCGTGGCAATATCAACAATGTTAACAGTGTTGCTGCCTATTGAAGTGCCATGTACTGTAGATCCAAATAAGTGCACTTACTCAGTGCAACCAGATACACCCGGCTCGTCCTGACATCTCGTTCATTTGAATAGGGGCTTTGTCTGAAATTGCTACCTGAATGCACGGAGGATTTTGACAGCGGCCAAGACAGACAGACTACAGTCTGGGACAGCTGGATCTAGTTTTATCTCTGGGGAAAAGTTCACTTGCTTTGCCCAAGGTCATGTAGCAAGGCAGTGCTAGAGCAGGAGGCTGGAAATTAAAAGAGCAATTATCCTCCAGCGCAACTTTCAACATGTCATGTAACTGAGCGAGGATATTTATGCATTACCTATCCTTAACTGCGGGAACCTTCTCCCAAAGTCTATTTATGATTTCAAGCAGAATATTGATTAGCTCCTTGAATTTTCATTTGGCCTCCTCTGAAACTGGCTTGTAGCTACTTATTTTTATCAATGTTTTTATTAGAGATCAGCCAGTTTTGTTTACAATGAATTTTTTCACTCTTCTTTATAATTAGGCATTTTCTGTGGGCAGCAAGCAAAAGTAAACAGTCACTGAAATCGGTCTGCTGAGCTCTCGGGAACCATGGCTGACATCCAGTGCAAAAGAACAGCTGGCAACGTGTGAAAATTTGCACTAGTAGGAAAGTTTGCTTAGTTGTGCTAAAAAGGGAGGATTTGCAGAATTGCGCTATAGTGCTTTTGCACAAATGTCCCAATGAAAATAAATGAGATCTGCTGCAGTTGTGCAAACACAGACATGCTTGCAGTAGCACAACACAGCTACTAGCTAGCTAGCACAATAATTTTGCACTAGCACAACATCCTTCTGCAAGCAGTTGTTGCTCTGGATGTCGGCTCATGCATTTCAAAGGCCTGCCCTATTTTTTTCCACCTCCATAAGATGCAGCTGCTTCTTCACAAGAGCATATATAGGCATATGCTAAACAAAAAAATCAAAGGATTAAAAGAAGGTACAATTGTTTGCCTATATCAGACTGCAAGTATAGCAACACGACAAAATTTAGCAGCGTGTTGTATTCTGTCTAGTAACCTTTTATGTTTTGTTGTTAAGTTTGTCCCTGTGGGGATCCTGTAGAGAGTGCAGGGGGTGGAGTCAGAAAGGAAAAGGGAGGGAAAGGAGGAGGAGATGCTGTTGTTTCTGAATAACCCCTTAGTTAAATCTACATAAGGTTACTTTGTGTTTATGAGGGAAGCAGCTATAAAACATTTTGCACCGAGATTTTGAACAGCTAAACATATGAGCCTGCAATGCTTGTGAATGTTCCTACAACCTCATTTTATTGCACTACCATACCTGCGAACATGTCCCTATTTTCCCATTCAGGTGGATGGGAAAATAGGGACTTGTTGGCAGGTATGCATTACTGAGCCTACATTCCTGAACTATTTTCTACTATCATGGCTGCTGATTGTTTCTCCAGCTTCCTGACCTGCACAGCCCTTGAAAGTACTTTTTCCTTCTCAGTCCTGGACTCTGAATTCACTGGATGCCCACTGAAGCATGGCTCAGATCCCACCACCAGCATCGTTTTTCTTGTCCACCCCAAGAGAACCTGCTCTTTCCTGGAAACCATGGAGGTCCTATTTCTGCAATTACCTCCGCACTATACAGACCCCTGATTTTACTCCAGCAAAGCAGAAAGCTATATTGGGCCCTAAGGGCCAAATAATATATACTCATTTGCCATTTCCTGCCAGCTTGGAAGGGGAAGTCAATTATTATGACGCTGCTCTTCAAGCTTTAGATCAGGGTTTCTTAACCTTGGACCCCCAGATGTTGTTGGACTACAACTCCCAGAATCCCCAGACATGGTCTTTGTGGCTGGAGATTCTGGGAGTTGTAGTCCAACAACATCCGGGGGCCCAAGGTTAAGAAACCCTGCTTTAGATGATCATTTCAAACCTGCTTTGAATGTAATTGCTGAATGTTACAAGATCTATTCTAGATCCCTGGATATTATCAATCTATTGATCAGTATGTGAATCATACTGGTGAATCTATTGATCAATCTGTCACAGCACTGCATGCCTGAAATGTAACCTGTGAGTTTGCCAACTTTACTGAAGAAATGATCAGGGGTCACATTGTTATCAGCTGCTCCAAACTGCATGAAAAACTGCTATTGGAGAGGAAACTTCCCTTGGATAAAGTTTTAGGGCTGGCTGGGAGTAGGGGTGTGTACAAAACCGAAAAACTCAGTTCGTTTGGAGTAGAACCAGTCACAAACTGAACTGGGTCCAGTCCAGTTCTGTGCACACTAGAGCCACACCTGGTCCAGCTTGAATCCGAACTAGTTCGGGCGCAGCTCGGCGGGGAGGAGGAACCAAAAATTTAAAAATACCCCAAAAATGCAGACTTCAGGGGTGCTACTGGAGCTGTGAGAGGGTCAGTTGAGATTTCCCACCACCAGCAGCCTCCCACCAGTCTCCAACAGTCCATTTTGGGCCATTTGTGGCCCGTTCCAGTCCTCTGTGCACTGGCAGCAGCCATTTTTGAGGCCGCTGCACATGCACACACTGCCAACTACATGGCCGGCTTATACAACCCTTGCTGGGAGGGTGAAAAATGTTCTTCACTGTGCCAAATCACTCTCTTTGGTACCCTCCTGAAATCCTGGCTGCTCAGTCTAAATCCATCCAGTCCCAACCTTCTCATATGGCACTGCCCCAGAAAGTGGCAGCACAAAAAGGGAAGAGCTATCAATCCTACTGATGTGGAGACTCTGTCCACAAAGCCAATTTTGCTCACTGTCCTGCATGGAAGGTCACCTGCAACAGGTGCAAAAAAAGGGGACACTTTGCTAAGTTTTGCAAGTCTGCTATCCATTCCATTACTGATTCACCATATGATAAGGTTGAGGCAGACAAACCACTTCCTGACAGCGTTTTTAAGTGTGGTAGAATCAGAGCCTGCTTCTCCACATTGTCAAGATAAACTTAACGGCCATGTAGTGCAGATGCTGGCTGATTCTGGTTCTCCGTACACTATCATTTCTCTTCTCATTTACAAGAAACTCCTCACTACATCAGATTTGCTCTTGCAGGCTTCAGACATCCACCCATGGGGATATGGAGGTTCCCCTATTGCCATAAATGGATACTTCACTGCAGTGCTGTCCTGGAATACAAAGGACTTACTGCAGAAGGGAAAGTCTATGTGTCACAAAAAAGAGTCACAATATTGGGCTGGAAACATCAGAAAGATCTATGGATAGACCCAAATAGCATGGAACCCATATTACAGATGATGGAACATCCATATGTTGATATGACTGCTGATTTCTTTGATGTTTTTGCTAATACTTCTGGCACTGCCATACATTTCAAACATACAATTCAGATGAAGGCAAATGTAATACCTGTACAAGACGAAGTGAGGGATGTATAGCATGCTAACATCATAGAGCCTGTTGATTCAACAGAATGGGTCTCTCCCATTGTTCTTGTGCAGAAATCAAATGGTACACTTAAATGTGTGAACTCCAGCATGGTAGTGTGGACTTAAATGTGTGAACTCCAACATGGGACACCTGCTAACTTGGCAAAGAGGCACCTTTTGACATGGTGATTCTCTTTATTGAGCAGGGGGAGAGTAACTGGCCCTATCCACCCCAACACAGTACCTCCAGTGACTGTTGCTGGTGTCTATCATGTTTCTTTTTAGATTGTGAGCCCTTTGGGGACAGAGATCCATCTTATTTATTTATTGTTTCTCTGTGTAAACAGCCCTGAGCCATTTCTGGAAGTGCGGTATAGAAATTGAATGAATGAATGAATGAATAGTGGATTGTCATCCATTACCCAAGATCAATGAAATGCTGCTTACTCCAAAAGAGGCCTCAGTGTTTACAACTTTGATGATAGGCCGAAGACAAGTCCAAATTCCCCTGCTCAAAAGTTCTTTCAAAGTTCTTTCAAATTATTTTGATTGTTAGCTGGTTTTAATTGGTTTTAATCTGTTGTAAACAGCCCTGAACCATTTTGGAAGGGCAGTATATAAATCAAATACAGAGAGAGAGAGAGAGAGAGAGAGAGAGAGAGAGAGAGCCTTCAGCCTTACCTCAGAGGGTCTTTTTCAATCCAAAAGCTTGCCCTTGGATTAACCTCTGCAGCTTCCATATTTCCAAGAATTATGCATGCAATTTTTGGGACTATGGATGGCATCACTTACTTTCAGGATAACATTTCAGTGTATGGCAAAAACATTGAGGAGGATGATGCTAAACTGACAAAAGTCTTAAGAAAACTCCAACAAGATGGACTTACCATCTCTGCAGAGAAATGTCAGTTTTCACACATTTGGTGATGTACTTGGAATGCATAGTATCTCAGAGTGGCATACATCCCAAAACAGACTTGTTGAAAGCTATTCAGGAAGCACCAGAGCCACACAACATGGATGCAGTTCACTCATTTTTAGGACTCTGTATTACTCTAAAATTGTTAGACAATTTGTCTCAACAGTTTATCCTTTGCATCTTATTTTTTAAAAGAATGTACCATTTAACTGGGATGCATCCTACAAGGCTAGTCTTCAGACTTTCAAATCAGCCATTGCTGCAAGTCCTGCTCTCACTTCTTTTGACACCCACAGGGATGCTATTATAAACACTGTTGCTTCTGAATATGGTTTGGGTGCTGTCTTGACCCAGCAAAAAGAGGGCAGAGAAGTTACAGTTGCCTTTGCTTCCAGAGTGCTTATTGCTTCAGAGAAGATGTATTATGTCATTGAAAAAGAAGCTCTAGCATGTTTTTAGGCAACGAGGCACTTACTTATGAAGCAGAAAATTCACTTTACAGTCAGACTAAAGCAGAACCCTATCTGCTTTATTTACTACTCAGGGATCAAGTCGAGCAAGCCCAAGAATAGCCAAATGGATCACCAGACAGACATGGATTTCAATTTCCAGGTATAATATCTCCCAAGTCTTCAGAATACAGTTGCAGGTTATTTATCTCGACTTCCACTTCCAGCCCAAGAGGAGATCCCAGAAGATGAGGATGAAGGAGTAGTAATTGTGCAAATAGCTTCATCCACTCATGGAGTGATCATATTTTCTGAATGGAAAGTGGCCCTCAGTGCTGATCAAGTGCTTACTGAACTTAAACCTTACATAACTAATGGATGGCCATTTGAAAACAAGACACCTGAAAATCTTCAACCATACATGCACATAGTTAGTGAGCTGTCTCTTTTCAGTGAGCTGATGCTGAGGATTAATCATTTGATGGTGACTCTTTACAACCTCCTTATAAGCAAAAGTGATTTTAAAAATGCCCACAAAGGTCACCTGGGCATGAATTTGACTAAAAGGTGAATCAGATAGTTTTTGGTGGCCAGGTATGGACAAACAGATTGAAAATGTAACCCAACACTGTGTGGCTTGTGCTGTATCTGACAAATCACAGAAGACTTTTACCACCCCCTTGACTCCAGTAGAGTATCCCAATGGTCCCTGGGGGAAATGGGGCTTTTTGATAATCAACCAATAGAACAAATATTTGTCATTGTGATGGTGGAGTACTATTCCAGATGGCCAGAAGTTTCATTTGCCAACAACATTACTACAAACAAGGTGATACAGTTCATGGCTGCATTTTTTGCAAGAGAAGGTCTTCCTAAAGAACTAGTGACTGACAATGGAACACAGCTTACCTCATTTGAAATGGAGCAATACTTGCATAATCATTGAATAAAGCACAAGACTCTTTCCTTGAACCATCCTTGAGGGAATGGCTTAGTGGAAATAGTAAAGTGCAAACAGGCTTGACTGTTCGGGGTTAAATCGAACCACAGGAACACACAGGAAGCTGCCATATACTGAGTCAGGCCATTGGTCCATCCAGCTCAGTATCAGAACCACACCCCATTCAGTCTGAACCCGGACCAAAAGGCACACACTGTCATTCAGGGGGGGTTACCATTTCTTTTTAATTAAAAAAAATTAGAACTTACCCCCTCTGGGGGACTTGTTCTAGGTGGAAGGGGGTCCGTGGGGGGGTTTCCCTCCTCCGCCAGTCTCCTTGTCTCCCAAACTGGCCCATTCGGCCGGCTCTTCAGCCCGTTCGGGCTTTCCCCCTCCAGTGCGGAATGACCCAGGCCACACAGAGGCCGATTGTGCAGGCATGGCAGCCTCCAAAATGGCATCCGCGCCGGAGGGAGAAGGCCCAAATGGGCTGAAGAGCTGGCTGAATGGGCCAGTTTGGGAAGCAAGGAGGCTGGTAGAGACCCTCCCCTGCCACCTAGAGCAAGTCCCCCAGAGGTGGTAAGTTCTGGGCTGAACTGGTCCAGTCTGGTTCGGGTCTGGTTCAGACTCAAACTGAACTGGGTCAGCCGGTTCTGTGCACACCCCTAAGTGGAAAGAATGAACAGATTCATGAAAGAAAGTTTACAACTGGCTACTACACAACAACAACAGGCAATCCATGGAACACTATTTGTTTATCGAACTACTCCTCATTGCACTATCGGAAAAATCACCTCTTGAACTGCTGAGAGGGCACAAAGCTACTGCCAAACATACCTAATGGTAAAAACTGATAGGGCTTTCCATGCCATCTCACTCTAAGGATGCAGAAATTTGTGATCGGGTAAGGGAGAAGCAACAAAAATACAAATTGCATGTAGATCAGAAGAGAAGGACCATGTGGATCAAACAAATGTACCATGTGGATCAAAGAGAAGAAGAGGATGACCAGCAGTAAGGTCGATGGACTCAATTACAACAGCAATGAATGCACCACTGAGAGACCTTAAAAGCCAAGTTGAAGACAAATCATCCTGGAGAGAATCTATGTGGTCACTAAGAGTTGACACTGACTTGACAGCACTTAATCAATGTGGATCAGAAACGAGGTACAAAACTATGAACATTTCAGGTGGGGGTGTGTGTTTGAGTATGGCTACCTTATAAAGTGAGAAGGGGATGTTCCCAATATTCTGGACCAAAACAAATAATCAAAATCCCAGGATATTCTGTCATAATGGATGATTGAAAGAAAGGGAACAGTTTGAGACTTTCCAGCATGCATACTATGAGAAAGAAGGGAAGGGAGTCTGATCTCAAGCAAGGAGATGGAGTGGAATTTGATCTTGCCTCCAGTTTTGACCTCACAGAGGAGGCTGATGAAATCCTCTGTATAGTAAAAACATCACTAAGAGAAGAGTGTGTGACAGGAAGCTACCTAAAATACTTCAAGACTTTGTCACTGAATTTTAAATTAACTCAATTCTGGCTGTTATAAATGGGAGGGATGTGTGGTGTTGTATTCTATCTAGTAAACTTTTATATTTTGTTGTTGAGAAGTTTTTCCCAAGGAGGATCCTGTAGAGAATGTGAGGAGTGGAATTCGAAAGAAAAGGGAGGAGAAAGGAGAAGGAGAAAATGGAGTTGTTTCTAAATAAGCCCTTAGTTAAAGATTACTTTGTGTTTATGAGGGAAGCAGCTATAAAACACAGTGCCTACTTGTGGGAACCCTTCACAGCACAGGAGGCTAACAGTTGACATAGGGCAGAGATTCCCAAACTTTTTAACAAGTGTACCCCTTCTGTCATAAACCTTCAATTCAGGTACTGTGCCACACACACACACACACACACACACACACACACACAAAGTAATTTTGTCCCATTGTTTTTATTAAGACTGCTTATGAGTAACTTAATCTGGATGCAAGCCAGTGACTGGAGTAGCCAGTCTTATAACAATAATGTTTAAATGTGTGTACACATGTATTGCATAAACCACAAACTGAAGTGTTACAGTTAGGGAGACGTCTACTCCAGTCACTGGCTCTCATTCACACCTAGTTACTCATAAGCAGTTTTATTGAAATTAATGGAACACATTTTCTCAATGGGAGTACTCAGCACTAATTTTCTGAAGCCTGTCAGGCTGAGGGGAGGGCTACACTGATCTACAACACTTGGCCATAAAATCAGGAGCAGACAAGGAGGGTCTTCATCCTCCTCTCTTCCCATCTGCAGCATACAAATTGCTGAGGACACGGCAGCTTCAAGCCAGTGATCCTCAGATGCGGAACAAAGAGCACGGCTGCAAAATGGAGAGACAAGAGGGCTCTGAGGAGTACTAGTATCCCTTTTGGGAACCCCTGGCTTGGAGGAAGGGATGTATGACCTTTAGGCAATAGGGTCCAAAGCACACAACTGTTGCTCCCATAAGCAGAAGCAACAATTGTAGCCTGCTTGAGAGCAAAAGATATTCATGAGCAAAGGCCTTCACACAAGCGAGGTCCTATGCCTGTGTAGTGCAATGGCCTCAAAGGACAAAGACAGCCATAACATTTCCAAAATGGTGGAGGTGGTTTGATGGTGCGTTCATTTCATTCGAAATAAATGTATATTTTTATTTGATAGGCCTCCCCAGCTCTGGCAACTTTTTAAAAAAGGCACTGAAGACACATTTCTTCACCCAGGCTTTTAATTAGATTTATGGTTTTAATTTTTAATGTTGGCTTTAGATGATGTTAATGTTAATGATTTTAATGGTTGATCTGACCCTGTAATTTCTCATTCTTCCTTTTTATTCCTTTTTAATTGGTTTTAATGGTCAATATAATTTTTATTCTGGTTTTTATAGCTTTTTTATATTATGGGTTTTTATTTTATGCCCCCCTTTTAATGTCTTTTATGCATTTTGTGACTTTTAAACATAATAGTAATAGTATTATTATTATTTTATTCATTTTCATTTTTACTATTTTAGTACTGTTAGCTATTTTAGTACTTGTATTTTTAACATGTAATCACCCTCAAACATTATTTGTGTTATTAGTTCTTTTAATGTTAATATGCATCATCATCTATGTAACCACCTTCTATTACCACATTTATTTACTCGTATTCTTTAACATGCATTTTATGCTGGTCTATGACTGTAATAAAGGATGATGATGATGATGATGATGATGATGATGATGATGATGATTTTAATGTTTGAATGATTTTAATTGTTTAATTTATTTAGTTTTGATTTTAATAGTTAATTGATTTTAATTGTTTTTAATTTGATATAAACCGCCCTGCGCCGTTTTTGGCAGGGCAGTATATGAATCAAATAATTAATTAATTTAATTAATTAATTTTTAAAAAAGAAAAATGGTGGACTATCCAAAGAATGGGCAAGATTGTGGGCTGACATACCTATTTGACATGAGGAGTAATTCACTGATCCAGCATTCAATTGGCTGCTGTGTATGACTGTAATACAAGTTCCAAAGCTGCATGCGACCCTGCTGTGCCCACCCTGAGAATATGACATCTGTCTGCACCCTGAGCATGCACCATAGGATCACCTGTTGAAACAACCTTATGGAAGGTTCTCATAGACAAGCTTGCAAATTGCATGTGTTTCATTCAAAACAAATGGTTTATTCTACCTCGGTAAAATGCCAGGTACAAAAGGCAGGCTACCCTCGACTGGAGCAGCCAGGAGCAGAGGGCTCCCAGGCAGCTCATGTCATGAGAAAGCCCTCTATGTCTTAATTCTCGAATAGTCAGTCTGAAACAGGTGCATATCCAAGGATATATGCATAGTTTGTGAAGAAATAACATTGTTTTTCCCCTTTTTGTATAGTTGGTTTTACATCACTGCAGTGCAATAATCCTCATGTTAGAGCAAACATAAAGCTGGTGCTCTTGTTGCATTTGGGACTTGTACAGGAATTTCCTTTTTCTGCAATTCCTGTCCAGCAGAGTCCCACACCGTTTAATTTTTATTTGAGCCTTTGGAATGAGTGTAAAATGGATATGCTTAATTATGCTTCAGACTCTACCATCTGGCAAGAGTCATTATCTCCAATCCACAGAGATCCACATGAGGATAATTGGATCCACGTACGACCACTGTAGAAAAACTGACCGCTGTTTACGAATTATAATTCCATGCTTTTTAGACTACCTTTCCACTCATGCATTGACACAGAGTTGCCCACAGCTGGTGCATAATCTGGGAAGCAATACAACTGCCCGCTGATGGTTCTGCTTGGAAAAAATAATAGTTTGGCCTTATAAGTTTTGCAGGGAAATGGATTTATATTCCAGGTTCTTAGTCCAACCAGGTCTCCAGTTAATGAAGCATCACTCCAGGTCATAGACAAATTTGCTATCTTAGCAGTGTTTTTTTATAGAATGCTATGTGACTGACAATGAGCTGTCCATTGGCAGAGATAGTTCTGCTTTTTCGCATGCTTGCTCAAGAACATATAGTCAGATCAAGAATGAAAGTGCCTTTATCATAATGTGCTAAATATCCTGCTATAAGCCCTAAAAGGCCCTTAACGGCTTGGGTCCCGGGTACTCAGGAGAGTGCCTTCTTTATCATGAACACTGTTGCCTATTAAGATCATCTGGAGAGGTCTGGTTATGGTTGCAACCAGCTTGTTTGGTGGAGACTTGGGAATGGTTCTTCTCTGTGGATGCTCTAGGGATTTGGAATATGTTCCCTGTCAAAATAAGAGCATCTCCACCTCCAACTGCTTTTAGGAAGACCCTCAAGACACACCTGTTTTCTCAGGCTTTTAACTGAAATTAATTTTAAACTGTTTGTTTTTATCCCATGGAATTGTTTTAACATTTTTATTCTGTGAAATTGTTTCCCCCCCGCCCCTGTTTTTCATTGGCTGTGTTTTAAATTGTGTATATCGCCTAGAGATACACATATCAGGCGGGATATAAATATGATTAAATTTACAAATAATATAAGAAGGTCTCATACTTGTCATAGTGAGCCTCCACATGTCCAAACAATCGCTCTCTGGGCCTCCCCAAGCACTGCTCGACTTTAGGGTAGGGGTGGCCAATTGGAGACTTTCCATCTGTTCTTCGACTACAACTCCCATCATCCCCAGTTGCAGTTTATTGACATGAGAAGTAATTCACTGATCCACAGACGATGGGAGTTATTTATTTATTTGAAACATTTTATATACCACCCACTCTGAATTCTCAGGGCGGTGTACAAAGACATACAAAACAAGACAGCATTAAAATTACATTCTAAATAAAACTAAAGTAACTAACAAAAAAGAAAAAAAGCATGGGTAAACTACAGGGTAAAAGCCTGGCGAAAAAGAAAAGTCTTCAATAGAGATTTAAAAATCAACCATAAAGAAGCTAAAGGAATCTGCAAGGGAAGTGAGTTCCAGAGAAGTGCGGCAGCAACTGAGAAGGCCCTTTCATGGGTCCTGGTGCCCCAAAACTCTCGGAAATCGGGGACTGAAAAAAGGGCCATCTGAGCAGATCTGACCGGACGTGATATAACTGGATGGGAGAGACGGGTCTGTAGGTAAACAGGTGCCAAACCCCGCAAGGCTTTGAAGGTCAAAACCAAGACCTTAAATTGAACTCGGTAGCGAATAGGCAACCAGTGCAATGACTGCAGGAGAGGTGTTACCCTGTCATATTTTCTGGCACCCATAAGTAAACGAGCTGCTGCATTCTGGACCCGCTGTAGCTTTCCAGTTGTCCTCAAAGGTAACCCTAGAGAGTTATCATCCAACAATAGCTAGGAACATAGGAAGCTGCCATATACTGAGTCATACCATTGGACCACCTAGCTCAATATTGCATTCCCAGACTGGCAGAGGCGTCTCCAAGGTTGCTGGCAGGAGTCTCTCTCTCAACCCTATCTTAGAGCTGCCAGGGAGGGATCTTGGAACCTTCTGCATGCAAACAGGTAGGTGCTCTTCCCAGAGCGGTCCCATCCCCTAAGGGGAATATCTTACAGTGCTCACACATGTAGTCTCCTATTTAAATACAAACCAGGGTGGACCCTGCTTAGCAAATGGGGCAATTCATGCTTGCTACCACTAGGCCAGCCTTCCCGCTGAGCTGGAGAACCTCAGGTTAACCACCCCTGTTTTATGGTGAGAGAAGCAAAAGGAAAGGAAAGGAAAGGAAAGAGCAAGGTTATAATGGTCAGTGACTTTATTTGTTACATGCTTATCTCAACCTTCCCTTCAAGGAGCTCTGTTTTTGTTGTAAGCTGCCTTGAGCATCCCTCTATTGGAGTACCAAGGCAGGGGTGACACTTTTTTTCCTACTCCACATGATCTAGTAAACCCACCTGATTGACTCTTGCATGTGTTAAGACTGCAAAATGGGTCTCACACGTAGAAGCAGACTTTTTGTCAGCAGCAAGCCTGTCGCCCAGGTAATATATGAATTGGACCAAAGTGCCCAGATAATGGTGAGGTTCTGGAATTGGAAAGATGATGTAAGGAGGAATTAAACTGCTTGACTGAATAGCTGGCTCTCCATGCCTGGCCTGTCTTTTATAATGAGTTGCAATTTAGATAGCAAAATAGAGGTGGGCAGCTGAAACATTATAAGGATACACTAAAGGCCATCCTGAAGCCCAGCAGAATTAACACCTTGCAAGGCATAGTTACTGATGGACTAAAGGGCGTCATGCTTGTCGGGCTGTGAGGCGCCTGGCATATAAAGACACTTTATGCCCTCCTCGCTTGTTGTGGCAATCTAGTTACAATTGCTGTCTGTGATCGCACATGTCCATCCAGGATTGGGATTTCCTCTCATCTGCATGCCCATAAAAGCAACTAGGATTCATCCGTCGCATTGACAGGAGACGCCATCAATGTCGCTGCTGAGTGAGAAGTTATTCCAAGGATGGTGCCATCATGCAGCAGAAAGCTAAAATACATGTTGGCTCAGAACTGCCGGGCCAGACACATGCCAAGTGAAAATGTCTTTATTTGTACAATAAGTAGAAGGCTGAGCAGCAGTTACCTCAACTGAGGCACTGTTTTTAATAGAGTGCCTTCTGTCACTCTAGACTTTTCCCACCAAAAGGAGTTAATTCACAAGAATATCTGGGGGGAATGAGTGAAATTTTAAAAAACCCAATAATATAGGAAAGGTTGCACGATACTGTTTGGTCTTTCTAGTTCAGTATTATCTACACTGATTGGCAGGAGCCTTGTAAAGGCCTAAGAGTATATAAGCAATAAAGCTGCTGCTGCTACATGGAGACTGGCAGCAGTTCTCCAGGGTTTTAGACAGGGTTTTTTTTAAAGTGCAACCAGACAATATGTGATGTTCCATAACAAAAAGTGCAGTTCTAAAAGATGATTTGTGCAGTTCAAAAATTCAAGCATCCAAAAGTTAGATTATGTTAGATTATGTAAAAAGAGTCTGATAACAGTGAGAAAAGTAATCCAGGCTCCCCTAGAACCCAGACCCTGATCAAACATACCCCTTTATCCTCCCCCTGCCAAAGACACTTTTCACAGACTCCACTGCTATTCCATACACACTCTTCATCAATGTATGTAACACTCTTCTGCAATAGTGCTGTCACCCTGAGGATTTTCTGCCAACTCTGTAGGCTTCTAAATGTCATGGAATGTGAATCTAGGCAACAAAAGGATGTGTGCAACAGACAAATAAAAAGCACAGGTATATGTTGTGGTGGTGCATGCTCTGAGTGCAAATTATACTCAAACAGCATCATGCAGTTCTGAATTTTCCTTTTTAAAAGCCTTGGGAGTCAGGAGTCTTTTCCAAGTCCTACCTGGAGAAATCAGAGATTGAAACTGGGACCTCTACCAGTGGACTTAAAGCCCATTAAAAAAATTAAGATAGTTAACAAGAGAGATTAGTTTATTTGTCAGAGAAGTTAAGAAAGAAATAGCTACAATGTCTGGCAAAGTGCATGCATATAAGGATTAATTTATCTCTTTAAATATTACTTGGCATAAATATTACTGCTACCTGGCATCATTCCCCTGAGTGTTCAAAACATTCTACAAATATTGTTTCAATAACCATTAGAGAAACCCTGCAAGGTAGGCCAGCATCAGTATGTGAGTGGGAGAGGAGTGGAACATAGAGACATGCCTAAGGCAACTGGTAATGGCTGAGCTAGAGTTCAAATCAGGAATTCCTTGCTCAGAGATTGTGCTTTTAATCACCATACATTACCAGCACCAGTGTCCCCTCTAACAGAGATTCCCATATGTTGTGGACTACAACTCCCATAATCCCCAAGCAAAAGCCATTGCAGCTGGGGATTCTGGAAGTTGTAGTCAACAACATCTGGGAATCCCTCTTAGAGGGTACACTGACCAGCACTGTCTGGTAAAACTGATATTTTAAAACTTTGCAGAATGAGGTTTGGCACTGGTCAAAAGGGGTGTGCTTTCCAAAGGCCCCAGAAGAAAAGCTGGCTTGAACTGACCTAAATATTCAGCAAAAGCAATGATATTAGCTACCAAATGCAGCTGCCATTCCACATATAGACCATAGACCAGATGGGCCAGACAGTGACAGGGACTGAACTGTGGGGACACAGAAAACGCACACGTAGATGTACACCTAAGCAGCTAGTGGTAGGGGAGGGAAGAGATCCAAAACCAAAGGCAGATTTAGGAACTGTTTTCACCCAGAAACTCTGCAAACTTTCCATTTTTGCTAAATGGAAAGTTCAAGAAGCTGTACTCAAAAACAGAAGAGCTCTATTCAGACACTGAGGCGCTTCACATGACACATGCGAAGCACCTGACGGGGAGCTGTGCCAGACGAGCAGCCGCTCGTAGCTGAGTGGCCAGATTGGCCGCCCACACGGCTGCCGGCTCCATCATGGAGCTGGTGGGGGCTGCGGGGATTGGGGGCTACGCAGCCCCCGGAAGTTCCAGGATGCCCCGCATGAGTGCATGGGACATCCTGTAGCCCAGGAGGCTGCTTGCAGCCTCCCGGTTGGAGGTCTACTCATGTGTTGCCGCACGCCGTGGCAACACACAAGCACAAAAACAAGGTTAATGGAGCGATCACTCTGATAACCTTGTTTAAGGGGAGGGGGATTTGTCGTGGCTAGCTGCTGGGAGCTGCACGGCTCCCGTTGCAGCACATGATTGCCCAAAAGTGGGCTGGGCTCCGTTAGCCCGCTTTTGGGAGATGGTGGGAATAGCCTCGTTATGTTGAACACTCATACAAGTGTGCAGTGTACACAGGTACAGATCTGTACAGTTATTCACATATTATGTTGAACACAGGTACAGCAGTACACTTCCTAACTGTATCATGCATTTACGGGACCTGTACCCAGGCTTGCTTTTTAAATGAACATTGGTACAGTCATTAATACAGAAACATATATGTTTCTGTACACTTGTACATCATGTCTGAATAGGGCTATTGAGGTCAGTGTTGATTTTGAGGCATACGCCAGCAGTGTGGACGGGGACAGATGCCATGATAGCTTCCGATCCTCCGAACCTAACACTGTGGGCAGTGCATGGGAAAGGAGTGGGCTGAATCTGAGACACCGGAGTGTCTCCCTGGAATCCCAATGGAGACATAAGCTTGGTTTTGGAGCTGCCAGATCATGAGCTAGACCTTGACACATGGACAAAAACAGGGAGAGAGTGTCATCATTCTGGAAGTGTGGAACGAGACCTGCCAGTCTCCTCATTTGTACATCTCCCTCTATTTTTAATTTTAATGTCTGTGAGGAAACTGGCTGAGCATGAAGACAATGACCAGACAGCCATTCCTCAGAGAGCCAGTAGACTTAGCAAGTATGAGGGGAGGTTCCTATGTCAAGGTTAATAGGTGCTAGGTGGAAACTGCAGCCTAATGAAATATGCCCATCTTGTGTTCAGTATTTAAGTGACAAACATATTTTAAAATAGCCTAGATTGCACAAAGTAATTTTCAGCAAAATAAACAGAATCAACCAATAATTGCAGTGTGACAGCATAAACAGTTTCCCTTAGATCTGTTGGGAAAGAACAAATTATATGAAATGGAGGTGGACTGACAGAACAAAATCAGAAAATTAGATCTGTTTCCGCAAGTCAAGGAAAACATAGGAGCAATTAAAGGTCTGGAAGAGGAAATGTTATTACTAGAAAGGTTTGCCGCATTATAATTTTAAAAAATCAGATCCTGAAAATATTTTCCTGAAACAAATGACAGATGTAATTCAAGGAAGCAAGAATTAATAGATTCTTGCTTCAACTACAGCTACTCTGATATCTGTTGAGAAACAAACTCTTTAAGTATCAGATTTGCAGCAAATTCCTGACATGCCTTGTTGACAACTTCCTCTTTCAAAAGGTGCAGGATAGGAAGGAACATGGGGATTAACTATCCATGACTTGATCCTAACCAATAGGGAAGAGTTGGTCCACGTGACCATGTAATGTCGGAATTCTTGGTTTTATGGAATTCTAAAGGCAATCATAGTCAAATATGTACCAAGGATTTCAGGAAAGATGTAATTAATTTTAAATTAATGCAATTTTGGTTGTTTTAAAGGGAGGGATGTGTTTTTTTCTATATAGTAATCTTCTGTGTTTTGTAGTTGAGAGGTTTGTCCCAAGGGGGATCCTGTAGAGAGTTGGGGCAGGGGTGGAGTCAGAAAGGAAAAAGGAGAAGGAGAAAATAGAGTTGTTTCTGAATAAACCCTTAGTTAAATCTACATAAGATTATTTTGTGTTTATGAGGGAAGCAGCTATAAAACAATTGTATTTACCCAAATACAAGACTACTCTGAATTTAAGAGAAGCCCCTTTTAAAAAAATAGAGGTCAAACTTAGGGTATGCCCTTATTTACCCCAAAAGAAGAGGACTCTGAATCACAGTTCCCTCTAACAAGGATTCCCAGATGTTGTTGACTACAACTCCCATAATCCCCAAGCAAAAGCCATTTCAGATGGGGATTCTGGGAGTTGTAGCCAACGACCACCACCCCACTTCATAAATGCACATTAACACATAGGATGTGCATAATTATACATATCATGCATGCATATTTCTGTGTGGTGTGGTGCTCTCAATCCATCATAGACGCCTTTTGCCTCATCGCTTTTTTGATGTAATAAAACCATGACCACAACATGATTGTGCATGGTGAAGAATCCCCTTGCTGAGTAGAGTCCCGGTGGTCCAACCAGTGTTCCCTCTAACAGGGATTCCCAGATGTTGACTACAACTCCCATAATCCCCAAGCAAAGGCTATTGCAGCTGGGGATTCTATGAGTTGTAGTCAACAACATCTGGGAATCCCTGTTAGAGGGGAACACTGCTCTGAATTTAAGATGAACCCCTGATTTCTATCATTGAAGAACTTGGAGGGGGGGTGGGACCTAGTCTTGAATTCAGGTAAATGCAGTAGCTACCTAGATCTCCAGGGTGTTTTCCCAGATTATACACTTACAACAGTGTTACTACTGTTCACTAAGTGTGTTTCCATACAGCCTGTGTTTCAACATCGCAATCCCTGCACTGTCAGCAAGGTGCCTTTCACATTTCCAAAACCTTCTTTTGGATTTTATGCTTGTGTTTTAGTCCTACAACGTTGCATGTGCATCACAAAAAAATAGCTGTATTTTCCCATTGTAGGAGGGTTATGCAAGCGATTTATGTTTTCAAAATGATCCTGCCAAGCCGAAGCATTTTACTGCTGAACAGTGTGTAATCTGGAAAGCGCCCAGGACTGGGTCTGGTCTGAAACACAGCCAACTTTTGTAATTGTTAATATTTTCTGCATTTGATCTGTGTCCATCTGTAAAGGTAAAGTGTGTGCCGTCAAGTCGATTTTGACTCCTGGCGCCCACAGAGCTCTGTGGTTTTCTTTTGGTAGAATACAGGAGGGGTTTACCATTGCCACCTCCTCCGCAGTATGAGATGATGCTTTTCAGCATCTTCCTATATCGCTGCTGCCCAGTATAGGTGTTCCCATAGTCTGAGAAACATACCAGCGGGGATTCAAAGCAGCAACCTCTGGCATGCTAGTCAAGTCATTTCCCCTCTGCACCATTAGGTGTCTTGTGTTCATCTGTACTATAGGCTTATTTCTTCTCACAGAGTTAGCAAAGCTGTACCTGGGGTGAACCACTTCAGACTGCAGGTGGAGGCTCACACAGTTGAATGCTTTCTCCTCTGTGAGAAGAAATAAGCCTATAATGAAAAAAGACACAGATTAAAAAAAACACTGACACCACCTTGCACTCTGACACGAATGGCAGCAATGCCCCAACACAGGAGAAGATGAAAAGAGAAGTTTGTTGGTGGAAGGGAAGAGAGAGTGATCAAGCTGCGGGAGCTAGCACAGCAGGGGCAATGAGGAGAGGCTGCTGCTGCTGCTGCATTTGACTTTGCTGCTTCTCTTCAACATCAAGCAGAACTGCAGCACACACACACCCCAGATATGAAGCCAGCCTGGTGAGGGGGGAAAGGGGCATGCTAGCAAGGGAGGAGCATGCAAGAGGGGGAAATGCACAGAAAGTGGCAAGGGCAGTAAGGAGTAGGGATGTGCACAGAATGGATTTTGCATTCCGTTCCAGCTCAGAATGCCAAAATCCCCTGATTGTTCCATTGGAATACCCGGTCAAGCCGATTGTTCCAATGGAACAATCCCATTCCAATTCAGAACATTCCGAGCACCATTTTGGGCTACAAAATGGCACTCTTCTGGCCTTTGTGCACGTGTGGCAGCCATTTGCACTGTGGTACTGACCACGTGTGCAGAGGCAAGAAGAGCACCATTTTGGAGTCCAAAATGGCGCTTGGAACATTCCGAGCTGGAATAGGGTCGTTCCATTCCGAACTCATGACTGGCCCTCCATTTGAAGGGAGCTTTGTTCTGAGCTCAGAACACTCGGAACGGCTGGTTCACAGTAGGAATGTTCCGACCACAAACATTCTGCACATCCCTAGTAAGGAGGCAGTAGCAGTGGTTCACAGGTGGGGTGACACCTGGTGATGGGGCAGGGTGCCCTCCCTTACTGCTATGTGGTGCAGTTGCTGCCTGAGGCACTCACCTCACCTTGTCTCATTGGGGAGTCGCCCCTGAAAAAACCCTTCATGGAAAACAGGTAGGTGAGACCCATCATTGACTGGACAAAGTCATTTAGCATATATACTTTAAGTTCAAGATAGATTTTTTAATTAATGTGCTTGCAAAAGGGAAGTAAAAACTGTTTGACTTCTGCAGAATTTCAACTTCAAACATTATTCATTTTATTGAATAATTACCACCCATATCTGGTAAATTTGAATCATACTAAATCTGAATCTGAGAAAAATCTTCTGATTCTCTTGGGCAGGGTGTTGTTTTTGAATTATTGAACTGATTGAGTGTTAAAAATCTGTTCAGAACAATTGCAATTAAAATATGATTCAGAATTTTTTCTTTAAAAACACCAAAAAAAATCAAACCTTTCACCCAGCATAATCCAGCATAAGAAGTAGGGCAATCACCTAATTTCAGTGGCAGGGTTGTGTATGCAAAATTTGGTATCTGTAGGTAATCAGGAAGTATGACTTTATTTTGCACAAACTCTTCAAAATATATAATAGATTTATCCTACAGAAATCTAATGCATCAGGCCAAGCTCACCCCACAGAAATGCATTTTCCCTCTTTTGCACCCTCCTCGTGTATTTTTTTTCCTCATGCCATCACTGGATGCAATTTCTTTCCTCTACTGTTAAAGTTCTCCAAGCATCTTGTACCATATTCTTTTTTTAAATCTTTTTTTATCCTGTGGTAAACAGGAGGAGGTGGCTGAAGTTTCATTCAGATCAGGACCTATAACTCCATTAAAACCCTTTGTAATTAAGAGTTCTCTTTTTCAGTAGGGCAGGAAGCACCTTTAAGGGTAAATTAATCAGTGCTTACCTCTGCTCTTGCTGCACCTGAATACTGCTCAGAGCAGAAGCACACCACCCAATACCCCCTGCAGCAGGGGATCACCTCCACCACTCACCTGGCCTCTGGCGTGGGATCAGCTGTTTTTGTAAATCCATCTAACACCTCCAATAAATTAGAAAAGAATGCTATTGTTCCAGAGTAAGGATCGTAAATATATACCATAGATACTTACTTTCCTTCTATCTTAACTTTTATATACACATAATAGACATTAGGATCAGCCAAGGATTCACTATAATAACATTTATTTCAATTTTTAATATCACCACTTCCTTAGGTTTTTGTATATGTCGAAGTCATGTATTCGTTCCACACCTATTATTCCTGTTAAAGATCTTGCTTCCTTGATTCTTCTGGAGGAAGTAAACCCATTGCAGTAATTTCTCCTCCCAATCCTCCTCCTCTTACATTAGTTATTCAACCCTTATACATACATGTAAGCATTGTTACTGCAAAATGTAATTGAAATATGAGAAAATTGCTACTTTTGTTCTAGTCTTGAGAACAATACTATTCACCCTGACTGAATATCTTACTCTATCATGTAATAGCTTCCTCTACAAAATGTGTGACCCACCTAAACTGAATCCAAAAAGAACATTAAGCTTAAAAGGGTTTCACATCTACTTTACCAGCCACCCACCCACCCTGCACCACTTGCAGGTAAGTAGGCAGACATTTTAACATCTTTCTCTTACTCAGGATTTCTAGATTTACATCCACAACGTTCTGGTAAACCTCCTAACTTAATATTATATTTTCTTTTTTGAAAACCCAGCTCGACTGTCTTAGCTTTCTATTTTTTATCCAGTTCTGATTTCACATCACTTTCTTGCATGGAGCTAATTATTTTGCTCTGTTTCTGTACTTTCAACGTGCCACTCATTGTTTTGTCATTATTTATTTTATGTTGTACTTCTTCCACTGAGGCAGAGGGACTCTCCAAAGCCTCATCCCTCTGTTTTAACTGGAGTCCGGCCAATCATTATTTTCTGTGTTGCTTTTTATCTGCTTATTTTGCTTTTGTCTTTAGTTGTTTGATTGATTACTCTAATGTACCAGTTTGGCAGGAAAGTATCAGATTTGAATCAGAAGAGGGTTGTGTTCAAGAATTTCTTAAGTGCTTGCAATGGATCCAGTCATTGTTTTGCTAACTGCAGACTCTGGGACTGTGATGAAATTGTAAGCGGATGAAATTATCTTCCACCAGTTTAGCAGAGCATGTCAGTGAAGAGATCCCAAGAAGCTACCATTTCCAGGAAATCATTGTTATTATTTCTCAGATTTCTATCCCTGCCTTTTGACCAGCAGTCCTCAAGGTGGCTTATAAAAAAAATCACAAATTTAATTATGATATTTTTAAAAGTCACATTTTTAAAAGCTATCTAAAAAATCAGCAACAGCCTAGTTTGGACCCTAAGTACTGGATCTGTTCATGGAATGAGGCTTTTCCAGTTCCTCCCCACTGAAGTCTCCGACACCCCCTGAAAAGTCAAAAGGTCCAGGATGCCCTCAGGAATGGCAAGGCATGGCCATTCCAGAGGGGAGGTGCCATGGTTGGAAAGGTCCTATTTCTGGTAGTTGTCACCCTAATTTGCTAAGGATGAAAACTAGAGCAGTGCCTTGCTTGAAATCTTAACATATGGGGAGGTTTGAATGAGAGAAGGTGCTGAGATACTCCCATCTTATGCCATTTAGGAGGAATAAAGAGCCCAGCCCCTTGAATATAGCTCAAAAATAGTTCACGTAGCATGTGAACAGTAGCATGTGAACAGTTTTCAAAATCACTGAAAGTTGGTAAATGACCAGCATTAGCCATGGTCTTGAATTTTCTACCAGTTGCAGTTTCCCAATTGGTTTTGAGGACACATCACAGTACAGTAATCTAATCCAGACAGGCGTGTATGTCCGTGGCAAGGTTCTTGTTTTTCAAGAACGGATGCAGTTGTCGTACTGCGTGAAGCTACTAAAAGGTGCTCCAGACCACAGCTTCAACCTGGGCCTCCAGGAACAAAGCTGGGTACAAAGAATATTTCTATCCCATCTTTGTTCCTGGATGGAAATCAAGGTAGCGGGTACAGAGTTCCCACGAGGTATCCTATCCAGGCCAATGTGAGGTAGACCATTGACTCAAATCTAGACCAGCTTATTATAAATAAATAAGATGGTTCCCTATCCCAAAATGGCTCACGGTCTAAAAGGAAACATAAGGTAGACACCAGCCAACAACAACCACTGGAGGGGTGTTGGGTAGGGAGGGACAGTTACTCTCACCCTTCTAAATATAAGAAAATCACTACTTTGAAAGGTGTCTCTTTGCTCAGTTAGCAGGGAAAGGGGACAGAAGTCCAAGTTTTGTGACCACCTCACAAGAAGGCAGTTTGGGGTCTGCTAATATGCTGCTTGCTTTGGGGGAACTGATGCTAGCACTTTCCCGGTGCTCCCTGCTTTTTGCTCTCTAACCTTGCATGCTTGTAAATAAACAGGTAATATGGAACCACCATTAGTGTCTGGCCCTCTCTCCTGAAAAGGAAACTGACCCCATAGAAGACTGCCCTTGGGAGCTTGTTCCTCTCAGGGAAATGGCCAAGTACAGGATAGTATTATTCTTCCATTTCAAGCCTAGTCTTCAAACTGTTGCTTCTCCGGTCCAGACAGACAAAATGCCTTCCCGTTTATAGAGAGCCGCATGTCTGTTATCGGGATGGCACATGCTTCCCTAATTTCTTTCATAGGCATTCAAGACTAATCCCAGGAGCAGATAGGTCACTTTCAAAATGCAAACAGCAACCCAGAAATCCCTTTGCTGAGACTGTCATAAAATTGGTGCCTCGAGGCTCCGACACACCCCACATAAACTGGAATCAAGAATCACCGCCTGGGGCAGTCTGACAGGAGTCCAGCAGCCTTACAGATATTAAATGGAGATATCCGTGGCATGGGGCAGGAGCTTAAGTTAATTCTCTTGCGTGTCACAACACACACTTTTCTCTTTGGGGGGTTTCCATTAGGAAGCCAAAATCAAGTTCCCTCTTATTGCTCCATGCCAGAACAGTAGCTATAGGAGTATCATTGCTGGCCTTGTGCTCAAGCAGTGGAATGACCTGATCTTTCTGGTAAATCTCCTGGCATCCAATTGCATTCTTTAAATGCACAGCAAAATATTAAACAAAAACACTTTGACCTGAGGAGATAACATTTCCAATTCCATACATCTCTTTCAGGATAATGGCACCTCTCTCTCTGCTTCATGTATGAAAGGCATGTTATGACTGTTCCTCCAATCCTTCTGATGCCTCAGACTGGTTCTTTCTTCTTCACCCACCCCACAAGGAGATTCCCTCCTCATTTTCCTAAGCTCCCCCCAAGTGCTACATTTTCACTTCCCCCCAAGCGCTTTTTGTCTTCTTCCCCTAGAGGCTATTCACATGAGCGGGCAAAACCAGGCTAAGGGAGCTCGGCCTGGTTTTGCATGCTCGTGTGAACCATCAGGATCGTGCCTGATCCCGGTGGCTACACGGTGGCAAACCCACATAAGTAACCTCCAGGTTAAATGAGGTCAAGGGATCGTGCGCTCCCTTACCTTCGTTTTTCGGATTGTGCAGCAGCTGTGGCTGGCACACTAGGGGGGATCCCAGTAATGTTCTGCACACTCACACTGTGCATTATTGGGGCTCGGGGGGCGGGCAGGGCAAGGCTATCCAGCTAAGGCATGGGGCCTGGCCAGCTGCTCGCAAATAGGTGTCACAAATATGTGATGTAACATGCTTGCAACGCTTGTGAGTCGCACTGCGCAGGCATGAATGTTGTGAGTGGCCGGCCAGGCCCAGCCTGGGACCAGTGGCTTAGCCACCACCACGTGGTGTAGGTCCGGGGGGGGTGGGCGGGCGGGCTCCAAAGCCCTGTAAGTCCGGGCTACAAAAAAGCCCAAGTGCGCCACTGATTGCTTTCCCAAGTTTTAGGTGGGTTTTTAAAAAAATGAAATGCAACCATGGTTTGCTTGGAATAACAGAAGTGGAGCCCAGAACAGAGAATATGGTTATATTTATCCTCACAACAATCCCTTATGGTAGGTTAGGCTGAGAGATAAGTGACTGGCCCAAAATCACTTAGGGAGTTTCATGGCTGAAAGCAGATTAGAATTTAGGTCTCTCCTATCCTAGTCCACCATTCTCAACACTACACCATGCTGTCTCTCGTGTCACTTTCTTGATCGAAAGCACACCATTGACACCAAGCTGTTGTTTGCCACACAGAGAAAAGTTATAAGGACTCATGGATCAATGGAATCCCCAGAAATTAGAAAGGACAGAATGGAGTGATAAGACTATTTCCTGAGGCAGTTTATGCAAACAAAAAACCTCTTCCCATCAACATTCACAATTACAAAATCCTTTTGAAGAGAACTGTCTTATTCTTCCCATCCCATTCTCTTATCTTCTAGAACAGATTGATTCAGGAAATGTTTGTAGTTTACCATGTGAAGAAAGCAAACAATTACAAATTAACATAACATCTCTTCTGGGAGCAAAAGGAATTACATCAAAGAATGGGAGGTGAGCTGGTCTTGTGGTAGCAAGAGTGACTTGTCCCCTTTGCTAAGCAGGGTCTGCCCTGGTTTGCATTTGAATGGGAGACTTCATGTGAGCACTGATGGGGCCACTCTGGGAAGAGCATCCCTCCCTAGCACCTCCAAGATATGGCTTAGAGAGACTCCTGCCTGCAACCTTGGAGAAACCCTGCTAGTCTGTGTAGACAGTAATGCGCTAGATGGACCAAGGGTCTGATTCGGTATAAGGCAGCTTCCTAGGTTCCTAGTGGATTTGCACAGATTTAAGTGTTGCACAACCCCAGGGGCGTGGCAAGGTTGGAGTGAGTCCAGAGACAAGATTTTAAAATGCTCCCCCCCCCTCACTGAAGCTCAGCTCATGAAGTAAAGAAATCTTAAATGAGGCTGAATAGTGATAACAAAAATCATAGTAAAATTTTATGTATGTATATATATAAAACACCTATGTGCCACAATAGAACATCATCCTAAATTATTTTTAGAAAGGTTTTGTAAATTGTGGAGGATGCAAGTCATGTAATGGTACTAGAGAAAGACATGCTGTTCTGGTAGCTCCAGGTCTTAATACTCACATCAATTTCGGAGGATGAATACAACTGAAGGAAGCCCAGGAGGGTGTGCGGCTGGGGGAGTCGGTCATGTGACTTGCCTCTGCCCCCCCCAAGGCAGTGGCCCCCAGACAACTGTCTCCTCTTGCCCTATTATAGTTACGCCCCTGCACAACCCGCATATTGTCTAGACTAGGGATCAGCAACTGGGAGCCAAATAGGAATACAATCCGATTCTCCCGTTTCCAACTCAGATGACAGAGAGATGTGTGGAAGGCGTGGTAGCCATGGCAATGGAAGTTGTTGGCCAACTGCTTGGAGGATTGCGGGAGGAAGAGGTCCCTGCATCCCTTCTTCAGAGCTGCCCTCCCCAAAAAACAAGTTGTTTGAAACAGAACTAATGGATCCTACTTTCTGCTTCTTTTAACACAGTAACTCATACCGAGCAGTATTCCCTGCTACGTGCTGTCAATTTGGTTTGTATCCAACTGTCAGCACCAGAGCTACAAAGAGATGTTGCGTATATCTTGAGTAGCAGCCAACTTGAAACAACATGGCAGACTGGCAAAAAATACCACTGACTGAGTATCCTTCTCCCACGTGCTGTGAATTTGGTTTGTAAACTCACTGTAAACTCAAAATGTATCAGAGGGACCACATTTCTGCTGACAGACTTTTGTGTGGCCTGTGAAATAATATTGTTGGCATTGTTTGGTGGATTTCATAATTATTAGGAGACAACCTTGCAAAGCAGGCCAGTATTGTTTCCATCTTAATTATGTGAGCACCCAGGTTGAGGGTCAAACCTGATGTGATGACAGCAAAGCTATGTGTTTCAACACAGATCAGCTAGCATGTTAAAAAAAGGGAGAGTGGGTTTTTGCTTTTTTTACAACAAAAGGGCAAATGAGTGAGGAGAGCAGAACCCTTTAATTTCAGAAGCAGAATAAATTATTATTAATTGAGCATATAGCACATTTAGCCAACAAAGTTATTTCTTTTACCAACATGCAAGGTAGCTTTTACAGATAGGAAACTAAGCCTCAAAAGCCCTATTCATACGTTATGTTCAACACTCGTACAAGTGTATGCCGGTACAGTTATTCACACATTATGTTGAATGTGGGTACAGTGCACTTCCTATCTGTATCATGCTTTTGAGGGGTCTGTACCCAGTTTCACATATAAAATGAACAGAACAAAAACAGTTACAAGTGTACAGATATCCATACACTTGTACAACATAATGTCTGAACAGGGCTATTGACTCCAGGGGCCAGTTCAGATGAACATTAGCGCACAGCCCCTTTTACATGTGATACAGCTGCAGCCTCATCAGGAACATGCCCTCTCCTATGTCACTCAAGGACATGCCAATGCATTCTCATCAGTCTTTTACTCGCATGTAAGAAGTGATCATCTGAATCACCCCTCTACACACACACACTGAAAACCCCTGTTTAATCAGAGTTTTGCAGCACATGCCAAGGGGCAATCTGGATTATCCCCCATCAAACACAATTAAAGGATGTGTTGAGAACACATCAGCATGTCCTTTAATGACATTGCAGCGGGTGCACATTCCTTCCCACCATAATCATATGTTGTGGGGTGTTTGGAGTCACATTCTTCTGAACTGGTCCCATGTCTTTGTAAAATTTCATTCATAAAAACTGCATAGCCCACCATCACCACAACTTAGGCATAAGGCCCACCCACCCCCACTAAAACATGCCACTCTCTTGCTTGAATCATCTTTAATCCACTTGGCCCAGTGGTTTCCTGAGTGGTGGGAGAGCAGTATGGAAGGTAGACCAGGGAGCTTGACTCCCCAGACCTTTCACTCTTCCATGGGCCCTGGGCAGCTCCAGTTTTGCACATCAGGAGGGAGAGGCTATCTTCTTCAAATCCACCCACTGTGGAAGGAACCCACTGAACTTGAGTCTAGGGCCACATTGGTTCTCATAGATCTCTATGTCTAGTTTGACAGCTGCCTGGTTCAAGCAAATGGTAGACAAGTTACATGCATGCAAGCAAAGAATGAAAAATAGCCCATGTTAAATGTCCAATACAGCCTTTAGTATGGAATAAATTGCCCCATCCTTTTTTTAGGCAATCACACTTCCCCATTCTGCCTCTCCACCAATATGGCAATTCACTGGGAACCAAATGTATCCTAATCGTAGTTTATCCCAACTATAAATTGTATTCTTCTGCCAGTAGTTTCTGGCTCTCTGTCAAAATTCCTAATTGTGTGCATTGTGGTTTCTGATCCTGGCTCCAACTCCATCACATATGTAGGCTCTTGCATCTTCTCCTGACATGACCCTGATCCTGCAAAAAAGTTCACTTCACTGTACCACATGTTTACAGCTTCAACAATCTTGAATATTCATTTCTATTGATTACACTAGTCACTTTTTAATGCACTTCTTTAGCAATTTTATGTCCTGACTTTCCACCATTTAGATCTTCAAAGGGAACTTACAACCTATTGGCATCAGGTTTTTAGTTTCAGCAGGGCTGGGCTTCTACATGTAAATTTTCCATCCTGGAACAAACAAACAGGTTCCTTCCCTTCATTTTATGTCTACATGGAAAGGCTACACTACATGATCGGTGGCACTGCGAATTTTCACAGGAACAGACTTGATGGAATTGTCCTCTTCTTTTCCCTATTTTGGTAACAGTTCTGGCTGTTACTGAATTCTGGCTATTACTGACTAGAGCCCTATTAACACATTATGTTCAGCACTTATGCATTCTGTATACAGTGTACATACATACAGATCTGTATACAGGTCCAGTTATTCAAATGGGACAGTAGTACATTTCACAGAACACAGGGACAGCAGTACATTTCATTCATACCTGTATCCTGCATTTGAGGGGTCTGTACCCAGATTCACTTTTAAAATGAATACAGGTGCATGCATTTTGTGCATTCACACAAAAACATATAAAAGTGCCTAGACATCTGAATACAGGCACAACGTAAGTCTGATTCAGGCATTATGCTATATGATGTACACCCATACATTTGTTTGTGTGAATGACTGTACCTGTGTCCATTTTAAAAGTGAACCTGGATACAGGCCCTTCAAATGCATGGTACAGATAGGAAGTGTACTTCTGTACCTACATTCAACATACAGGTAACATGTGAATGACTGTACCTGTGTACAGATCTGTATCTTGTACACTGTACACTCATTGTATGAGTGTTGAACATAAAATGTGAATGGATCTATGTCATAATGAACACAGGGCTATGTTCAGCCTTGGCATTGGGGCAAAGAGCAAACACTACCTGGAAACATTCACCCCACAGATCAAGTTCAAGAGTGGAGCAAACAATGTCTACATCCGGAGGACAGAGTTGATCCAGCCACATAGTTCTTCCTATAGGCATCTGCTTTAGAGGCTACGGTACAGTACAGGTACAGTACAGTATGAAGATGCTCTTTCCAGCAATATTTTAATAACAATACCCCTCTTCAAGGGTGTGTTCAAGGAAGTTTACAGTCATAAGAAGAAGCAAGTTCATTCAGAAGTGGCCCTCCCATTTCAAGCTGTAGATTTTGAATGCCGTGAAGGGCAACAAAGTGGGGGACACACAGATGTCCAAATCATAGGATACAATCCACTGGCAACTTATCATGAATTAATCCAATTAAAATGACAAGGACTTGCACGAGAGCACCACTACACCCTCCAACTGTCCCTATTCATCAGCAGCCGTTCCTGTTTTCTGGTCTCTGACACTAATGAAGCAGTGACAGGGCTTCTTCTTTTCTTTTGCACCTTTTGAGGAGAAATTGGGAATCCATTTTAAAAGTTCAGTTAGTGCGCCAGATTTCAAGAACCCTCTGCTTGTCCTCTTGTGGTTGAATTGCTAAGTTGGGCAATGGGGAGGTGCATCTTGACTATCGTGTGCATGCATACACCCACACAGCTTCCCTTCCACCCATCCCTCCCCACAACTGCCTTTCCAAGGTCTGTTTCCATCAAATCAGAGCATTGCGGCATTACACAAGATTCAAAAGCCGATTCTGGACCAGTTTAGGAGCTGTCCAGCAGAAGCTGGGTTTGCAGGGCTCCAAAAGAAAGCTGTTGTCCCGCACCCTCCAGAGCTGTTGTACCAGCATCGAACAGGAAGAGATGAAGAGGCATTATAGTGCAGCTGGCCCAGTGGCACTCTTACCCCTGGACTTTGGGGCCAAAGTCCAGGGCCTCCACATCCTGCCCCCCCCCCCATCCTCTTTAGTCTGTCCTGGGTGGTGTGGCAGCTGCTGTCCCGTACTGCGCCAGGTGGCAAAGTATGGTTATGACCTGTGCTGGGTGTTTTATAGACAGAGGGGGGAATGGGAAAAGAAATATGTGGGATGGGAATATGTTAAGTTGCGTGTTGAAGCGTTTCTCTGCGACTGCATATTTGCATAAATATACCGGTTTTATATTCTTGCATTCTTTTGCAGTTGCTGTTTGTGCCCTCAAGAACCCACGTGTTAAAAATACCGTGTTTGACATGGTGTGTGGGCGATAATGCTTAACTTGGGGGAGGGGGGCTCCAGCAAGGTGCAGGGGGTGTGCTTCCAAAGGCCTTTAGGTCCAGGCTCCAAAATTACGTAAGTGCACCTCTAGCTCCACCTCTTTGTGAATCTCAGCCAGGCCAAGATGCAACACATACACTTGTGCATGGTCCCCCCTTCTGAGTCAGACTGAGGAAAGGAAGGCCTTGGGAAGGCCAAAGGGGCATTGTGTTGCTGGTTCTGGGATTGTGCACAGGCCTGCCCTTGCCTCTACTCTAGAGGTGATAAGACAAGAGTTCAGAGGAAGAATCCCAACAGGGGGTGCGCTGGGTCCCTCAGTACTGCAGCCTCCCCAGATAGGCCTTTTGGTGTTGTACACTCTCCAAGGTCACAGCCTAAGGCGGAGGCCACAATAGCATCCTGTTTCCCCCTCTCTGAAAGAGGTCTCATCAGGTTCAGGTGTGGACTCTGGCTGTGCTCCCTGTGAGGGCAAGTGACCAAGTGACCATTCCCCCTCTTCTCTGGGCCTCAGTCATGGAGGAAGCATTTAGTGACAGGAAAGTTCTAGCACCACCTCCACCCCCGTATCCCAGTTACCAGCTTTGAACCAGTTTTTAGCTCCAGATTCTCCACCTCTGCCAGACTCATCCTGGGGCTTCTTCGCATGCTGTCACTCCCTCTACCACAGGAACACCATCATCAGCCATTCCCTAAATAGCTGGCTACCATCTTCACTGGACTTGTGAGCACTGTTCCCTCTAACAGGGATTCCCAGATGTCATTGACTACGACTCCCAGCATCCCAAGCTGCAGTGGCTTTTGGCTGGGGATTATGGGAGTTGTAGTCAACAACATGTGGAAATTCCTGTGAGAGAGAACACTGCTTGTGAGGGGGTAGGTCCCTACCCGGCCTGCAAGGTCCCATCCTCTCATGAGATCTCCTCCTCGATCACTTCCCAGCTTATCCCAGGTGCTGGTTGCCTCCCCAGCCCTGCCTCTCTGTCCTTGGGGGCACTGCCACGCCTGGCTGGCTACAAACAGCAATGCTGCCGATGCTACTGTCTCCTGGGTCTCCACCAAGCAGCTTGGGGACACCTGTCAGTGAGTGGTAGGGCCATGGACACTCCACATCAGCACCTGGAGCCAGGTGGATCCTGCCTTGGATGGGTTGCAAGGGGGTTGCTCCACCACTACTCACAAAGGCTAGGGACATAGAAATGATCATCAGTGAGTACAGGAGAACCTAATTACTCACAGGGCCTACTGCCACGAGGAACGGAACCATGAGTAACAATGCATTAGGGCTATGGAGAAAGGGGAATTAGGTTCCAGGCTGGGGGAGGGGTTAAGTGCCGAAATGGCCTCAAAATGGCCCAGAACGTACTGTGGCATGCTCTGCAGGTTCCCAATGTGCCCAGGAATGCCCTCCAAAGGGCAGAATGCCCCCCAAAACCACAAAAAAAAATCATGGAGGAAAGTCCATGTCTTTCTTTTAATGAGCCACAAAATGGCTCCTCTTGTCTCTTTGTGGGCTCCGAGAGACAATATGGCAGCCAGAAGTTACCTATGTGGTCACTTCTGGCTCTCTAGGAACCATGGATATGTGGGTTTAACCGCTTCATATCCACGGATACTGAGAAAGTGTGTCTATAGGACGCCCCGCAGATACACGGAACTGCGAATAGTGATTCCGCAAATGAGGAGCTTCTCCGGAAATCAGCAGCTGTCCAGCTCTGCTAACCCCTTCTATATTCTTCTATATTCTTACTTTAAAAAAAAAAAAAAGTTATATCAAGATACCAATCTGCCAAGCCCAGCATATTCTAGCAACTATTTCTCCTACCCCACACACCCCGGATACAAATTTTCCCTTCCTCTATTTGAGCTAGAAGGGTGCAGATGGCTCAGCCATGTAAGAAAAACAATGTTGTATGAATCCAACCAGCATAAAGTTCATTTGAATTTTTTTAAAAACTCCCTTCCTCCCAGGCAAAGTGAAATAAAACACTATGTAAATAGTTTGAGCATTACTATGTACTTATCCAAAATATGGGTCAGCATTCAATGTATTTTTAGATCTTGCACTCACTCAGTATACATTGGTACATACAGTACAGCATAATCATACCCTGCTGCTAAATCTTTTCTTAATTTAAAGAGCAATATCAAACTTAGGGTTACGTTTGTAAAAATACAGTTGCAAAATACACGCACATGGGGTAGGTTATGAAGGGCAGCTGTGCGCATGACATTGAGCTTTTTTCCTTCCAGACGTGCAGTGAGATGGTGGAAAGGCCCCCACTCATGAGCATTAAAGAAAAGGAAAGATTGTACCGTCAAGTCAGTGTCTACTCCTGTATTCTACCAAGAAAACCACATGGCTGTGTTGTTGCCAGGAGTCATGTGCATTAGGAAAAGAAAAAAGGCCATTTATACATGCATGCATCTTTACAATCAACATGAAAAGCATGTATCGGAGCCCTTTTTAAAAAACCAGGTTCACATGTTCTCTGAACATCCTATACAAGAGGAGCAGCTGCTCACTGAACACGTGTCCACCCAATGGTCTGAAAAAGCCTGAACTTGCTGAACAAACTGTATGTACACTTTTAACACTAAGGCTGTGCAAAGCTTTAGCGGCCAATTTTGTCCCAAAGTGATAGGTACTTACCAGCATGGAAGGGAGACAGGTTAGCTGTACTTTTATTTTTCCTCCATGCATGGAGAGGAAGCAATGTCTTCCATGAGTTCACTTTTAAAATGAAACCTGGAAGAGATTTCCACCGCAGTCCTGGAAAAGGTGCACGATTTTCTGGGGAATGTAACGGCGCAATTTCTGTAGCCTCAGAAAAGTCTTCAATTCCCATCAGGCTGAGTTTTCCCAGGACTGCAGGAGGAAGATCTTCTAGGTTTCATGTTAAAAGTGAAGCTGCTCCCTCACCACACTACAGGAAAAATAAACATCAGCAGTACAGGCAAGAGCACTTTGTACACCTGCCTGTAGGGATGTCCACGGAACCAGTGACTGCCAGTTCAAATGTAGGGGGGGGATAGCTTTAAGGACCGGGGAGGGTGCTCTTACCCCCCTCCCCCGTGCTGCATTTTCCCCACCAGTGCTGTGGTTTAAAACAGTCCCGCAGGGTGGCAAAGATGTGCGCACATGCACCAGACAGTTCCTGGTACTTACGATCCGCCGCGCACCAGGGTGGCCAGGAGGTACACTGCCACCCCGCGGGATTGTTTTAAACCACAGTGCTAGTGGGGGAAACATGGCAAGGGGAGGTAAGAGCACCCTCCCCAGTCCTTAATGCTATCCCCCCCCCCCATCTTCGAACCGCCAGACTTTCAAACCAGTTCAGAGGTCTGTAAAAGGGCCTCCAAACCTGTTCGTGCACATGCCTTCCTGCCTGTATTGCGTGCTGTCACAATTTATTGCAGCTGAGCTTGATGGGAGTTGTAGTCCAACAGCTGGAGATCCCCAGGTTGGCCAACCCAGTACAGAGAGAAGTGGAGACGGGGTTGCTCATGCTGCCAGCAACTGTAGAGACCATCAGTAGCCTGAGAATCTGTTGCTTTATTTTCTCTTTTGTATCCTGTTGCTATTTTAGTATTTTAAAATTACAAAATGCCCTGAGGGCATTTGCAGGAAAAGAGTATATAAATGAAGCAAATCAATCAACTAATACGGACCACTTTGCCGGGTTGTAATAAGGGCAACTGAGTTTGTTTGTTTTAAAAAAAAACCTTTTGATCATTCAAGGCTACCTTGCAATCCAGTGTCTGTTCTGCCTCACAGTCACTCTCACCAGGATCTCTGGGTTAAATAAGACATGACCTTAAATGTGTTATCACAGGAAGCTGCCTTATACCAAGACAGCCCATTGGTCCATTTAGCACAGTATTGTCTACAGCAGGGCTGCTCAGCTTTGGCCCTCCTGCAGATGTTGGCCTACAATTCCCATAATCCCTGGCTATTGGCCACTGTGTCTGGGGATTATGGTTGTTGTAGTTCAAACAGCTGGGGGCCTAAGCTGAGCAGGCCTGGTCTACACTGACTGGCAGCAGATCTCTCACATTTCAGGAAGGAGTCATTCCCAGCCCTACCTGGAGATGCTGCCAGGGATTGAACCTGGGACCTTCTGCATGCAAAACAGATGTTCTCCCACTGAACTATGGCCCCATCCCCTAAGGCAGGGATTCTCAACATGTGGATCCCCAGATGTTCTTGGACTTCAACTCCCATAATCCCTACCCCCAGTGGCCTTTGGTTGGGAATTATGGGAGTTGAAGTCCAATTACATCTGGGGACCCACACGTTGAGAATCCCTGCCCTAAGGGGAATATCTTACAGCAGACAGTGCAAAAGCAGGGAGGAATGTCCTGGCGCATTGGCAAGGCCTCCACGCAGCTAGGAGTGTTCACTCACAGTTCAACAGGGGGTGCCAGCAAGGATAAACTGCTGAGGCTGGGGCAAGTACATGGCAGACGGGCGCCTGTGCGACTGGCGCACACATGCCCGGTACTTCTGGCCACTTCCGGCTGAAGAAGGCAACACAGGAACATAGGAAGGAACATAGGAAGCTGTCATATACTGAGTCAGACCATTGGTCTCTCTAGCTCAGTATTGTCTTCACAGACTGGCAGTGGCTTCTCCAAGGTTGCAGGCAGGAATCTCTCTCAGCCCTATTGAAATGTTCCCCTCCTCGTAATCAGGCTAGTAAACCTATTTGTCATTTATGCAATGCTCCTGCATAGGAATAGAGAGGGAAGACGTGACCAAGAGGTTCACGCAGATGAGACAGTAAATCTCTTCTGGAAAAGTTTGTATGGTTATGTGCAAAAAGACAAGAGTGTCTCTTCTAAACAGCAATGGGACAAATTGTGGAAATGGACGTTGGACATAACCCCCCCGATTACCTGATGTGCCTTGTAATCCCCCACCCCCGAGTTACAGTACTACCTGCATATACCTCATAACCTTGTGGGTTTCCAAATCCTTGTGTGTAAATCTTTGTAGATATATCATGTACAAACAACCACTTTGTATATAATTGTGCTTTGGCAACGTACTGTATGCTTTGGTAGTTTGTTGGTTCAATTAAAAAAATCTTGTCCTATAAAAACAATCTTGTCCTATCTTGGAGATGCCAGGGAGGGAACTTGGAACCTTCTGCTCTTCCCAGAGTGGCTCCATCCCCTGAGGGGAATATCTTGCAGTGCTCACACTTCTAGTCTCCCTTTCAACCAGGGTGCAGCAGGGAGGTACGCTGCCACTCCAAAGGCTTTTAATAGTAACGAGCACAGGCGGTGGGGGGGAGCAGCAGAAGGGGTAAGTGCACCCTCCCCCACCTTCAAACCACCCAGCCACAGTTCTGTGCACATCCCTAGTCCCTGCTACTGGCTGGGTCCAGGAGCAAGGGAGAGCTTGAGACATGATCAACAAGAGCTGTTGTTCAAACAGTGAGCAAGCTAGACTGAAAGATTTATAAATCTGAGGCTTGGAGAACAGAGCCTAACTAGTCATTTGTCACAGCTGAGGCTGCCTGCCGGCTGGCTTCCCCTCCTCCCAAGGAGACCCTTTTCCTAGTTCATGAGTAGCCCTTGACCAAGGTCCTTTCAGGCAGGTAAACATGCACTCTACCTGCATTCTCGAGTGGCTTTGTGGGCTTTCTTCTGGCACTTTCCATTCTGATGGAAAGGCTTCTCCTGATCAGAGTTCACAGGAGGCTTTGAGGGGAACCCGCACACCCACAATGGTCCAGCTATGAGGGTCTCACTCTCAGAGGGCTCCAGGATGCTCTCTAATGTAGCGTCCTCTCACTCCAAGACCTCGGGAGGGTTCCTGCTTCCTCTCTCAGTGGTCTCCGTGCTAGCTGGGGATTCAGTGGGCATGTCAGGGACCCCTGGTTCATTAGTCCTAGCCCCCTCCTGATCCTGTTCAGGCTTAATGCTGAGGCGTCCATCAAGATCTGGTTCCATGGCTACATTCTGAATGAACTCATCCAAGTCTGACTCCAGTGGTCCAAGACAAGCCCTGACAAGGAAGTCCCATCCCGGGGCTATCACTCACCTCCTTGTGCAGGGCGTACACGCTTACGATGTCATTTGTATGAACAAGGACATCTTGTAAGTGTTCACCAGATCCAGGATCAATCCAGGTTGCTGCTCATGGAACCTTATGGCCTGTCACCTTTCAAACAAACAATATCATAAGTGTGTGCACTCGGCAGAAGGAGGTGAGTGGCAGGATTTCCTCTCCGCTTTTGCAGTTGTAAGCGTGAATGCTGCTTGCAGTTATTACATCTGAAGAGGGCTCCACCCCTTATCGCTTGCCCATCTTTATGATACGTTCTTCAAAAAACAACTGCAAAGGGCCCTCTTCATTTGGACCATGCCAAGTGTTGTTATTAACTTTGCAGAAGTTTCACTTCCTCCCTTTATTCGCTTTACTCTTTTGAGATTGTACTTAACCTTAGCATCGATTCCATTAGAGTCGCTGTATTTTTTAACTTACTCTTTCAAACTTCTATTGTTTTCATGTCCTTCATTTTCCTTTGACTTCTCTCTCTCTCTCCTCTCTTTTTCTGTCTAGTATAATTACAGCTAGAAGACTACTCCATCACATAATGGGAAGTTGTATAATTATCCAGCATATTCACTTAGTGAAAATGATAGTTTGAGACTAAGAAATGGATTCTGAGTGACATTAACCTGAAGTAAACACCACCCATTTCCAGGGAACTGCTCTAGCTTTATGCCGGTGTAACGGGAATAAAAATCAAATAACCCAGAATTTCTTTTTCCTTCCCTCTACATTTCACCTCCCACACAGCTTTGGCTGCCAATCATTTTACTGTCTCTGAAATACTGAAAAGAAGGTTTTTAAACATAAGCTTGAATTCCATGTATGTTGCCAGTCATGAAACCACAGCCAACTACCACAGGAAGCTTCTGTTTATTAATGAAACGTCAAACCTCCGGCCCAAATTCTATTCAAGAAGTCAAAACCTTTGCTCCACAACCTTTATTACCATCTCAGTTGAAAAGGGAAAGTTTTATAATTTCACCCAATGCTTTATAATCACTGAAATACTGCTCACAGGATCTGGGCTCATAATCACATTGAGGTGGTTCTGACTACCCTGTTTTGGTCTAAAGGCAGCCTGACATTAAGGAAACCGCAAAATCTCACTCGGAATTCTGCTGGCTGGTTTACCCAACTTGACACCACATTATCATAATAAGTGATTCACAGTTTTCACAAAACATCACATGAACCCAACAACCTTAGACCCACAGAGTGTCACATGAACCCAACAACCCACATGAGCCCACTGGTTTGAGATCAGAACTGCTGAAGCAAAGACAGACCTCTGCATTGGTCCTGAAAAATCAGTCATCACAGTATTTCACAATTTCAGTCTTTTAAAAGAAAGCCCCATACAATGCTAGAGGCTCCATAAAATGCCTCCTTGGAACAGATACAATGTGGACAAATGTGTTGGTACAGTATCCCATATTACAGCAGCTATCTGGGTTTCCAGTCCATTTCTGTGACCAATTCAAAGTGCGTGTTTTGAACTTTACAGCTGTATAGGGCTTAGGACCAGAGGTGCACCTAAGTAATTTTGGAGACTGGACCTAAAGGGCTTTGGACCACACACACACACACCCCACTCCCGAACCGCTGGGTTAAGCTTCATCCCCCTACACACACACTGGACACACTGTGGCACACAGAATATTTTTAACATGTGGGTTCTTGAGGGCACAAATTCCCATCCCACATATTTCTTTCCCCACTTCCCCCTCTATCTCTAAAGCAGAGGTTACACCCAGACACCTGACGCAGCAACCACACTATTCAGGACAGACTAAAGGGGGTTGTGGGGGGGGGACTCCAGGGTGTGTGTGGAGGCCCTCAACTTCAGCCTGGACGTCCAGGGGTGAGATGCCTCTGCTTAGGACCAGCATACCTAAAGAACTACTGCTACTATTCATACACTGCTTTTCAACAAAAGAGCTCAAAGTGTCCAAAGCACTGGGGATTGAAGATGTGGGATTCTTAGGTATGGCATAAACCTGGGTTGTTTCCTTTGCATGATTTAGAACTCTGGGCATTTAGGATTCCAAATCATGTGGAAGAAGTGTGCCCAGGATTCGCATTGCCCCCCTCAGACAGGCACTGAACCCAGGGAAGTGCTGGGGTGTGGCTATAGCACATTTACAGGTGAAACTCGGAAAATTAGAATATCATGCAAAAGTCCATTAATTTCAGTAATGCAAATTAAAAGGTGAAACTGATATATGAGACAGACGCATTACAAGCAAAGCGAGATAAGTCAAGCCTTAATTTGTTATAATTGTGATGATCATGGCGTACAGCTCATGAAAACCCCAAATCCACAATCCCAGAAAATTAGAATATTACATGGAACCAAGAAGACAAGGATTGTAGAATAGAACAATATCGGACCTCTGAAAAGTATACAGTGTACTGTGCTTGATTGGCCAGCAAACTCGCCTGACCTGACCCCATAGAGAATCTATGGGGCATTGCCGAGAGAAGGATGAGAGACATGAGAACAAACAATGCAGAAGAGCTGAAGGCCGCTAATGAAGCATCCTGGTCTTCCATAACACCTCATCAGTGCCACAGGCTGATAGCATCCATGCCACGCCGCATTGAGGCAGTAATTGCTGCAAAAGGGGCCCAAACCAAGTCCTGAATACATATGCATGCTTATACTTTTCAGAGCTCCGATATTGTTCTATTCTACAATCCTTGTCTTCTTGGTTCCATGTAATATTCTAATTTTCTGGGATTGTGGATTTGGGGTTTTCATGAGCTGTACGCCATGATCATCACAATTATAACAAATTAAGGCTTGACTTATCTCGCTTTGCATGTAATGCGTCTGCCTCATATATCAGTTTCACCTTTTAATTTGCCTTACTGAAATTAATGGACTTTCGCACGATATTCTAATTTTCCGAGTTTCACCTGTAACTGGCACATATCCATTCCCTCTCTACCCAGGTACACTATACTTGGTTTATGAACTCCAGAGTTTCAGACAGGGGCTTACACTTTTGCTGGATTGTGCCGTATTGCTTTTCACTGTTTCCAGTTTGTTACAAATAAAGATTATTCACACAAGCTGCCCTACCTGGGTAGTACTAATCCCAGCGCTCTGCACCAGGGTAGCCCGAGTTTTGTATCCAGGCTAATACTGAGGTAAAAGGGCAGGTTTGTGCCCTTCTGTCCCACTGCCTGGTCGTATGAATGCTCAGGCTACCTGCAGTCCAAGTGTTCAGAGAGCTGGGTGGCAAGAGTGCACGGCAATGGAGAACCAACCGCCCCCCCCCCCAATGTACCACACGCCACGCACAGTGCATTGTGGGATTTCTAGAGGCCGGGCTTCATTTCCCCACCTTCCAAATAGCTACAATGCATGCTGTAGCGTGGCTTGTGTGGGCGTGCGAGTTGTGTGGCTGAAAAAAAGCTGTGATCATCTGGGGGGGGGAAGGTAGGACCGATCCTGCCTTTCCCCCCACCCTCCCCAGCCCCACAGACAGCGGTCGTGTGAAAAACCTTATAGACTGCCAAGTAAATGATCAGCTCCTACAATCTGCAGATCTTTATTTCATCTGTCCTCCATGTGCTTTTTACAATCAGTGTTTTGCATTGTGAGCAATTCATCTTGCCTGCCCTTATTATGGGAAAGAAGCAAAAAGCTGTCGTGAATGACAATGTGATGGGCTCCTGCTGTAGATGGGTTTGTCTGCAGCCAGATCAATCAGTGCATTGGTATCAAGTTTAATTTTTCAGGGGTTTTTTTTTTCGCCTTGGGGGCACAGAAATGACATTTGGTTACATGGGGTATTGTACTTCAGCATATGCCAAAGTTTAAACCACAGGCAGAAGGGGCCAATAGATTACAAAGGAAACTGCTTACAGTCATTTGAAGTGCCTTATTATCTGGGTAGGCCCATGTTGATTAAAAATTAAGCACAGGCTTCACTCCATAATGAGGCCAATTGAGGACACAATGGGAGCCTTATGCCTTCTGGTTCACTGTGGGGGTCTTCTACGCGCCAAAGAAAACATCCCAGCTGCTTCCCTTCTGCAGCGCCACTAGTATCCAGATCAGTTCCAAGTTCACCAAGTGTGCATCTATGGCCTTCTTTAGATGTTATGGGGAAAAGATGCTGCATACACTACAAGCATCCCCAAACACTGCAAACGTCCCACCCTGGAGCATCACTCACCTTCCCTGCTGTGCTGCTCACCGTTACAGCAGCATCTGTCTAAAGAGGCGAATGCCATAAGCAAGAGTTCAGGCGTTTCCGGGACTGGCAGGCTGGGCTGCCCTAACCTGCCGATAGCACCATCATGGTTTGCCTTTTCAGGCTGACACAGCACTTTGGGATACTTGCATGTAGGTTCCAAGTTCCAAATTGCAGGAGGTTCCAAGTTCCCTCCCTGGCTTCTCTAAGATAGGGCTGAGAGAGATTCCTGCCTGCAACCTTGGAGAAGCCGCTGCCAGTCTGTGAAGACAATACTGAGCTAGATAGACCAATGGTCTGACTCAGTATATGGCAGCTTCCTATGTTCCATGTTGGTAACCTCCAGTCTTGACTACTGCAATACACTCAATGTGGGGCTGCCTTTGTATGCCATTTGGAAACTTTAGTTAGTTCAAAATGCAGCCGCCAGACTGGTCTCTCGGGTAGCCTGGAGAGGCCATATTATGTCTGTCTTTAAATGGTTGCACTGGCTGCTGATAAAGTGCTGTTTATTATCTTTAAAGCCCTGAATGGCTTAGGTCCATGTTACCTTAGAGAGCGCCTTCTTCTGTATTATCCCCACTGCACACTGAGGTCATCTTACTACCGGCATATCTAGTTGCAACTCGGAGCCAGGCCTTCTCTGTAGCTGCTCCAGGGCTGTGGAATGCACTCCCGGCAGAAATTCGTTGTTTGGGCTCATGCTTGGCCTTCAAGAGAGCCCTAAAAACTTATTTGTTTGGTCTGGCCTTCCAAGGTTTTTAAATTGTTCTTAAATGTTTTAAATTGTTTGAAATTTTATTTTATATTGTTTTAAATCGATTGTTTTAAATAGTTGGGGGGGGGTTGTTGTATACCTCCCAGAGCCTTCGGAGAGGTTGGTATAGAAATGTAATAAATAAATAAATAAATAAATAAATAAATAAATAAATATAGTGTCTATCTGAAGAAGGCTTACCATATTTACTTGAATCCAAGACTAGCCCCCCCCCACCCCACACACAAGTTCTTTGATGTTAGAAATTGGCGGGGGAGGTCATATTAAATTCAGAGCCCTGTCCCTTTTGAGCAAGAACAGTATAACCTGTGTTTTACATTTTTAGGGCGGTCATCTTAAATTCAGAGTCACCTTCTGCTCAGGTAAGTATGGTATATGGCAGCTTCCCACAGTCCTAGGTCAACACTTTAGTGGTAAGCCGTGGGGCTAGTTCGCAAGCATATGTGCATAGTTTGATATCTCTGCACTTGATTATTGGAAAAGAAAGGTTGTGCCGTCGAGTTGGTGTCAACTCCTGGCAACCACAGAGCCATGTGGTTTTCTTGGTAGAATGCAGGAGTGGTTTAGCATTGCCTTCTCCTGTGCAGTATGAGATGATGCCTTTCAGCACCTTCCTTTATTGCTCCTGCCCAATATACGAGTTTCCCATACTCTAGGAAACACAGCAGCGGGGATTCGAACCAAAAGCCTCCTTCTCTCTAGGCAGGCTGCTTCCCTGCTGTGCCATTGAGTGGCTCCGCACTTGATTATTAGGTATGCTTAACAATTAGAACAGAGGCGTATCTAGGGAAAATAGCGCCTAGGGCAAGCACTGAAATTGTGCCCCCAGACCAAACATCTGACACCCATCTTTCAGATAACTTTAACATAATATCAGCTGAAAAATACAAGTCAAGCTCCTTAATCTTTTAATATTTTCAAAAACTATTTAGCAGTGGACGTAGCCTGACCAAAAAATACTGAAAAACTACAAATATCAGTATGCTGATATACTCATGAAATACCCAAATACTATGTGGAGATGTACTTGGAAAACTAAACAGAAGTGCCTGTCTAATTCCAGATACAATACTATGCATTGTAGCATCACTATTACATAAGTTTTAAAAATAAATGGAGAATCTGGCTTTTCCCAGATACTCTGAAAATAATTAAAGGATATGCAGAGTAAACTGTGTCACTGCTTGAAATATATTCTAGTATTTCAGAACGACAGTTAACATGAGAGAAAGAGAGCAAGAAACTCCCAGTGGGCCTTAATACTAAGGATTTCACACTGATTCAAAGTCAGACTCACCATTAATAGCAATATTATTAAGACATCACATTTAACTCACTTATGACAAGAAGCAAAGTAAGAGCAAATGAATACAATCCTAGCTCATAAGCTTCAGCTCAGTATTCACAAGCCCTGATTCTCTGTACATAGTGCCAATTTATTTTAAAAAATCTTTTACCTGTAGCCCCTTCAGGGGGCTTCCTAAAGGCCATGGGGGGTGTCTGCAAAGGTTTCCCCTCCCCTGCTGGCCTCTAGGGCCTTGCAGGGACCATTTGAGCATGTGCGGTGGCAATTTTTTAAAATAATTTTTAAAAAAAAAAATGGCTGCTGAAAACAAAATGGCCACCACGCATGCTCAAATGGCCTCTGTGAGGCCTGGCATGGGCCTCACAGAGATCATTTGAGCATGCACAGTGGCCATTTTGTTTCTGGCATCCATTTTTTTAATTTAAAAAAATGGCGCCCCCCTTCAAGTTGCGCCCAGGGCATGTGCCCTGCCTGCCCTACCCTAGATACGCCCCTGAATTAGAAGATATGAAGCAGCCTTACATTGAGTTAGATCTTTGGTCTATCTAGCTCAGTTTTGTCTACATTGACTGGCAGTGACTCCCCAGGGTCTAGTCGGAGTCATTTCTCAGGCCTGACTGGAGAGATCAGGCATGGAACCTAAGACATTCTGCATTTAAGGGAGGTGCTCCATCACTGAGATATGGCCTCTCCCCAAAGTGGGAGCCGGCCGCTGAAGGTGTGAACTGATTTCATGGGAAAGCATCCTGTTTGAGGCAATGTGGAAGTTCAGTCTGTCATATTCTACGAATACAAATATAATGAATCTTTATATACCGCTTTTCAACCAAAGTCCCCAAAGTGGTTTTCATTCATAGATAGATAGATAGATAGATAGATAGATAGATAGATAGATAGATAGACAGACAGATAGATAGACAGAAATAAAGATGGCTCCCTGTCCCCAAAGGGCTTACAATCTAAAAAAAGAAACACAAAACAGACCCCAGCAACAGCCACTGGAGGAATGCTGTGCTGGGGATTGATAGGGCCAGTTGCTCTCCCCCTGCTCAATAAAGAGAATCATCCCTTTTACTGTAAAAGATTCCTCTTTGCTCAGTCAGCCAGGGAATATTCTAGCTGGGATGACCAGGACAATTCATAAATTGAGACATTAAATAATGACCATGCATGTGTGAAGAGGCCTGGTGAGGATGGTGTGCTGAAGATGGTGGATGAGTCTGCCTTGCATGAAGGCTGCCTCACATGACAACTGGGTGCGATTTGGTCACTTCCTGCTCTGTGACAATGGATTGCTATCAAAGCATTAGTCGCATTCGTCTGATGTGAATGTGACGAGGCAAACCCAATCAGCATGAGGGAACTTGTTTCCATGACCTGAAAGCTGAGACATCTTGAGGGGATTCTCACGATCGGGCAAAAACGGGCTAAGGGAGCCTAGCCCGCTTTTGCCCGATTGTCTGCTGCCACACTCTCCCCGCAGACCCCTTCCCGGCGCGTCTCACTGATTGTGAGACTTGCCTCCTTGTCTAGTTGGCCCCGCCCCATTAAACATTCAGACACAAAACGAAAACTATACTGTTTCAGGGTGCCCTTGAATTTCTGAGCATTGTTTATGCTTTTAATGTTCATTCTTTTAGCCACTTCAGGGATCCCATAACAGGGCAGAAATATATTAAAGAAATCAGAAACATGATAAGTTTAGCAAAACACACCTAGAGAGTCCTCTCTTTTTGCTGTATCCTTCCTCCCACAATATATGCACAAAGCTGGAACATTCCTTGACACTTGCTTTCATCCTTGTTTCTCATGCTTTACGACACAGATGCATCAAAAACTGTCACGAGTGATCACCAAGCTAAGGATAGATTATCATCAGAGATTCCCACTAACCAATTTCCATATTATGGTTAAGTCTCACAACAGCTTACTTATAACCAGCAAAATGTAGGGTTTGAAAATTCAAGGCAGGGAGTGTTGCTTTCCCCCCGCTGCTTTCCCCCCGCCCCACATTGTTCAAAACTATGTCCTTTGTTTACTGTGTGCTAAACTTTGTATATGTTTTCCTTTTGGGCCTACATTAAGGTCAGTTTGAGGTTAAGTGGCCGGTGCATAAGGAAATACAAATAGCTCAGCCTTATGAACAGAAGCATGTAGTCTTGCAATCATGCCGTTTTTCTCTTCCTCTAACAATTCTGTGATTGCAGAAGAACAGCTCCATTTAGAGGGGGAAATGCCAGTTCAACACAAACATCAGAATTCAGTACAACCGAGCGTCACAATCTGTTGCCCTTATCCATGGTCAGGCCACTGCATGTCAAATGAAAATCTACATTCATTGCCAAGTTGGGAGATAGGAATGACTCCAAGGGGCAGCAAGGCATAGTGGGCACACACACACCCCAAATATATAAATATATAAATATATAAATATATATATCCCTTTTTGCTCCCCTATCCATCAGACTGGAACTTTACAACAAAATGTCAGACAATGCAACCACAGTATATTATGGTCCTATAGCTTGAATAACTTGTTTCAAATGTTGAAATATGTCTCATTCACTCACTTCTCTACCCCAGAATAAGGAGCAGAGCAGTCAAGTAAGTAGGAGATTCCCCCAGCCTTCCAGGAGCCAGGCCAACCCCTTAGCTTCCTTCCTGGCCAGGAACAGAGCTGGGTGAAATCATGTGTGCAGGAGGGGTGCAGAGTCATTTCTGCTGCAGATTGTAGCTGCCTGGTACTGACCTCTCTCCCCATGCCATTCTTTCCTGCCACATGCCTTATTGATCAGCAACTGGAAACTAGCCTGAAAAGCAGCCTGTAAGATTTGACCTAATCCAAAGAAAGCATTGTCTAAGAAGGATTTGGCCCATTTTGAATAAGTTAAAAATGTCAAGGAAACTTCATTAATAAGGTAAATACACTAACAACATTAATTGGTAGTTGTGGCGTGGAGCCGCACCGCAGCTACTCACGATCAGAAAAACCAGGTTTGTGGAGCGCTCGCTCCACAAACCCGGTTTAAGGGGAGGGGTACTTAACCGCCGGGAGACAACCAGGCTCGGCTGTGAGCCTGGTGGCTCCCACAATCATCCAAAATCAGGCTAGGTTCCCCTACCCCGATTTCGGATGATCGTGGGAATAGCCTCTATGTATTATTTATTTTTCTGTATAAACCACTTTGAGAGCTTTGGTTGAAGAGTGATATATAAATAGTCCTAGTAGTTGCAGTAGTAGTAGTAGTGGTAGTAGTAGTAGTACTTTCACATAATGAATAATTCTCCTAAATGTACACAGAGTTTGCATCTGCTGTCAGACAAGCAACATGAAACTTTTATTTATTTGCCCTGGCGTGGCAAATAAAAGCTCTTGCAAAATGAGAACACATTCAGATGAAAGAACAGGGCTTGGCTACTGCGTCATACTCTGCTTCCCAGAAGTGTCTGGTTGGCCACAGCTAGTAACAGAGTGTTGGACCCCGAGTTCCCTCTAACAGAGATTCCCAGATGTTGTTGACTACAACCCAGCTGCAACAGCCTTTGCTTGGGGATTATGGGAGTTGTAGTCAACATCTGGGAATCCCTGTTAGAGGGAACACTGGTTGGACCACCGGGACTCTACTCAGCAAGGGGATTCTTCACCATGCACAATCATGTGGTGATGGTTTTATTACATCAAAAAAGTGATGAGGCAAAAGGGGTCTATGATGGATTGAGAGCACCACACCACACAGAAATATGCATGCATGATATGTATAATTATGCACATCATAAAAAGGCCATTGCATGTTAGATCATTTCTTTGCATTCTTAACTATAGCAAGCAAAAAGTTACTTTTTAAAAAATTCGGTTGTTCAGTCTGGGGTAATAAACACCTCTGGAGATATTCATCAAAATGTGGTTATTTTTAAAGGAGATGAGGTTAAAGATGAATATGTTTTCCATTTCCAATCCCTTTCAGATACAGCAGATACCTATAGTAACACTGGCAATCTCATTTTAGCTTCAGTTTTTATTTGGTTCATTATCAAAAGAGCAGCCTCTGACAACCGAAGAAATATTTGTTTCAGATTCCCAGAATGTTGGGTGCCTATGAACATTTTTTTAGTGCATAAAGCTGGTTTGCGCAGAGGCAGGGGTGTAACTATAATAGGGCAAAGGGAGACAGTTGTTTGGGGGTCCACTGCCTTGGGGGGCCCCCCAGAGGCAAGTCACAAGACTGACTCCCCCAGCCACGCACCCGCCTGGGCTTCCTTCAGTTGTAGTCATCCTCTGAAATTGATGTGAGTGTTAAGACCTAAAGCTACTGGAACAGCATGTCTTTCTCTAGTACCACCATTAAATGACTTTCATCGTCCACAATTTACAAAACCTTTAAAAAAATAATTTAGGATCTTGTCTCTGGGCCCACTCCAACCTTGCTACGCCCCTGCACAGAGGACCATGTTGATCTCCGCCTTGACCACTAGTTTGCTCATTTAGTGATGTTTCCAGTTTACCCACTATTTTAAAAGGAGTTTAATATAGGAATTCAGGTGTTAGTTTTCCCCATGAGTCCTTTGGGGTTTTAAATAATAGTACCTCAGGCTTTCAGCTTTTCCATCACAATGACACCTTATTTATTATACTTATATCATGCCTCCAGGGGGTGCAGCACAATGTACATCCAGTGCTGAGAAAAACTTTGTGAACCCCCTAGAATGGTTTGTATGCTAGCTCCGCCCAATACAGCTAACTGGGAACTGCAAACCGGCCTTTTCCGACTTAGTTTTCATGACCTTTGCAGGCTTTGCCAACTTCTTTCCACATCCAGACATTCTGGCTCGTTATCCCCTTTTCTATAGGATTCAAAACAGCTACTTCCCTCTCGTATGCTAGCATCGCCGCCACAGCCCACCTAGCCCCGCCCCCTGCATCTGACATCAGATGCAGGGAGCATTTCACCATGCCCCCATGTCTGGTGTCAGATGTGGGGGCGTGGTTTAGCTCCCAAATGGGGCTGCGCATTAGGTTGGCCCGCGCTGCATTGGCAGCCTTGCCGCAGTGACTTTCCCTGCCTTTTAAAGGCAGGGAGAGCTGGTCCTGGCCACACTCCCAATGCAGCATGGGTATATTTCACTACCCAACGGGGCCATGCAGCCCCGTTCAGGAGTTAGATTGGCCCGTGCTGCATTGGCAGCAAAGCCAGAGTGACTCTCCCTGCCCTTAAAAGGGAGTACGGGCTGATCTTGTTCCCAAATGGGGCTGCGTGGCACCATTTGGGAGCTAAAGCACGCCCCCACGTCTGACGTCAGACACGGGGGCGTAGCTAAATGCTCCCTGCATCTGACATCAGACGCAGAGGGCAGGGCTAGAGGGGCAGCAGCCGCGGCTGAACACGGGCCATCGCTGGCCTCCCTCTGCCCTGCCCTGAGCACAATTCAAAATATGGTTAGATCCTAAGCTAAACCCTGATAAGAGAGAAAGGCAACCCCCAACAAATAAGTAACTAGGCAAAAAGGACATGTTTTGAATATTCACTCAACAGAAAAAGTCAGCAATAAACATCCTTGTGTGAAATAGTATGTGATCCCTTCATTCAGTAACAGGGGGCAACTCCTTGAGCAGTAATAACTGCAACTAAACATTTCCTGTAGCTGGTGATCAATCTCTCACGTCAGCTTGGAGGAATCTTGGCCCATTCTTCCATGCAAAACTGTTTTGGCTCTGTGACAATTGAGGGCTTTCTTGCATGAACAGCTCACTTGAGGTCTTGCCGCAATATTTCAATAGGGTTGAGGTTAGGACTCTGACGTGGTCACTTCAAAAAACAATGAGCCGGGTCTCACGATTAGTGAGACCCAGTTCTTGAGAGTGCACACACAAGCAGGAAGGGAGCCCTGGGTGGCTGGATCAGCCGCCCACATGATTGCCGGCTCCGTGACGGAGCTGGTGGGGGCTGGGGAGCTCGGGGTCTGCCCGGCCCCCAGAAGCTCCAGTATGCCCTGCGTGAGCGCGTAGGGCATACTGGGGAGACCTCTGGAGCCTGGAGGCAGCTTTTCGCCTCCCCTCCAGGGGTGTACTCGTGAGTAGCCACGGCGCGGAGCCACGCCGCAGCTACTCATGATCGGGAAGCCCGGGTTTGCGGAGCACTCGCTCCACAAACCCAGGCTTTGGGGAGGGCTACAAAAGTGGGCTAGCCGCTTATAAGCCACCGGGCTCGCCTGTGATCCCGGTGGTTTACACAATCAGCAAAAATTGGGCTAGGCTCTCCTAGCCTGATTTTTGCTGATTGTGAGAATAGCCCCAATATCTGTTCTTCTTCAGCCATTCTGTGGTAGACTCACTTGAATTTACAACAACATTTAGGGTTGTTGTCTTGCTGCATGGCCCACCTCTGGCTCAGCTTCAGCTCACGAACAGATGGCCTGACATTGTCCTCTAGAATATTCTGATACGCAGATGAACTCATAGTTTCATCAATGATGGCAAACTGTCCAGATCCTGATGCAGCAAATCAGTCCCAAACCATGATGCCCCCCATCACCATGCTTGACAGTCGAAATGAGGTTCTTACTTTGGAATGTGGAATTTGGTTTTTGTCAAACAAAACATTTGTGACTGTGTCCAAAAAGTTCAATTTTTGATTAATCTGTCCAGAGGACATTATTCCAGAGGCCTTCTGAGTCATCCAGATGTTCAGAATCATCCAGAATCACAAATTGAACTTTTCGGACACAATCACAAATGTTTTGTTTGGCAAAAACCAAACATTGCCTTCCAAGTAAGAACCTCATCCCAACTGTGAAGCAAGGTGATGGAGGCATCATGGTTTGGGGCTGTTTTGTTCCATCAGGAAAACAGCAACCCTTAATGTTGTTGTCAGTTCAAGTACCTCTGCACCACTTGGTGCTAGCAAGAGAGACTCAGACTAAACAGAGCTAGCTAGACCCAATGGACTATTGACCATTCTGGCTGTTCTTAGATTCTTAATGTCAGACAGTGAGCCTATGACAAACCCCAGTTTTCAAATACACAAGAGGAAAGAACAGATACAAGGAGCACTTCCAATATTTGTATTCAACCTGCTGTGTTAGATGAACCAAGCAGCCCAGCAAATTGCTAAGAAGTTTAATAGATAGAAAAACACAAAGGTGTTTTAGCAAAGGAGACAAGAAGTCTGTTGGTGGAGGCTGCCACAACAGCAGAGAGAAACACAAAGAAAGAACAAGCTCAGGGGGTTGCAAAAGATCAGGAACTTTGCCATGAAGTGTAACGGTCGTTGAACAATAAAGTAAACTCACTTCTAGTGATTATTGGAAGAATCTCTAAAGCATGAATGAGCAGCTAAGGAATGTGATAGAAGCATAAGACACACTATGACGAGCATGATTGGTAATGAGAAGAATTCTATAACTGTTCGAAAGGCAAAGGAAAGGAACTTGATTGCCAAGAGAAGCATAGATTCATGGCCTGGATTAATGGAAAATGCTCTTCCATGCTTGTTTTCAGGCCTTATGGCTATTGGTAAAGGGTGGGAATAATTGCTGGAAATTAAATGAGCGGAATTCAACCCATGAATGGTAACAATGTCTCCACTGTGTAGAAATAGCTCAGTGGGGCTCCCAGCCCTGTGGAATTCTAATGTAAAGATTTCAGAGGGTTGCTGAATCTTTGGCAACAGTTGAGGAGAAGCCCACCAGGGATGACAACTCATTCCAGGAGTTAAGTATTTGCCCAGTTCTGTCCCTGCTGGTTAAAGTACTGCAAGCAAAAAAGAAAGCCGTAGGCAAAAATATACTTATATGGCTACACAACTATTGACCATATTGAGTTCATTGTGGAGAAATAACTGTAAATTATATTTAAATTTTATTAGACCCGGGCCTGGTTTAGACCAGTGGCAGCCATCACAGTTGCAAGCAACATTTACCTATTTAGGTGAACACTGTGCAACCCATGAGCAGTGTGGCGAGGGGAGGGGAGTGATTTGCTGGGGCGGAACATCAGGCCTGTTTTGTGATGCGATGGGGCCTCTTAAGCTTGACATCGCTTAGAGCCTCTGCATGTTATGATCCAGCCCTAACAGGGCCAGCTCCAGATTTCGGGGCTCGCAGCAAACTCTCTCTCATGGGCCCACTTCCACCTGAGTAGGCTCCAAGAGAATATGTATTGATGGTGAATCTGTAGGGTGCTCTGCTACCATCATACTATGGCTATGGACACAGAGAAGTTCTCAGGGATCAGCAATGGGCCTTTCTGAAGGCAACCTCAGTGCCAGTCCTGCATAGTTTATTCTCTATCCTCAGATAGCTTACAGTTGGACTTGGAAGTAATTGTGTAGAAGAAATGCCTTTCTGAAGTTCTTACATCCCCTTCTTTATTTCAAAACTTTAAAATGTAAATACAAAAAATTCCCATGTCATAGCATATTGAAACAATGATAATGTGTGCACTTCAGTAATATTACAAAAATGAATAAATGGTATACAACATCTGTCTTTCTCCCCTGTACATTAATCTTGCTATTAATTAATGTAAATGAATGTTGTCATGAAAGCATGTTGCCATACTTTATCAACCCATCCTCTAACAGATGGAATTGATGCTTGTTTCCAATACCTTGCAAATACAGTCCTGGCTTTTGTTATCATATGAGACATCAATTCATTACCTACAGGGTAAACACTACATGTAGTATATTTTGATAAACAGAGTAAAGGACCAGATGGTAAATTATATCTAGAGTTGCCAGATTTCAGGATTTGGGCAACAAACAGTCTCAGGCCCATCCCTTTCAAATGTCTCAATATGTGAATAAGACCCGTGGTGAAAGTATGAGCATTATGTTTTCCCCATTGGTTTGTCTATTTATAGCACCATCTTTACAGCGTGGCCAGAGGCGGAGCCACCATTGGGCGCATGGGTTCAAAGAACGCGGGATCCCACCAATCAGGAGCCCCAAGGGCAGCCCAAGACATGCCCTCCTCAAGTCTGACGTCAGACGTGGGGGGCATTATTTTGGTCCCAAACGGAGCCGCGCAGCCCCTTTTGGAACCGAAATTGGCCCATGCTGTGTTGGCAGCATGGCCAGAGTGACTCTCCCTGCCTTAAAAAGCAGGGAGAGCTGTTCCTGGTCTCTCTGCCAACACAATGGGGCTGATAGACCTCCCTCCCAAATGGGGCTGCACAGCCCCATTTAGGAGAGAGATTGGCTCGCACTGCCCAACACAGTGTGGGCCAATCTCTTTTCCAAACGGGGCCACACTGCCCCATTTGGAAGGGAGACCATGCCCCCACATCTGACATCAGACGTGGGGGCATGGCTAGCTGGGCCCCTGCATCTGACATCAGATGTGGGGGGGGCAGGGGCTGTGGCCACACACGGGCCGCCACCAGCCTCCCTACATTACTGAGTGTGGCACTTTACAGAAAAATAGCAAGCCCCAAGGAAGTTACATTTGTATTTAGAAACTGGGAAAGTTAAAAAAAGCATGCATATTTTTACCTATTTAGGGCATAGCTCAAACAACTATTCACAAACATTCAGAATAATTCAAATTTGTCCTCTGAGATGTTAAATGAGGGGGTTGCCAATATGTATTTTTATAAATGCAAAAGTCACTTTGATCGATTTTAAATTTTAGAGCCAGTGTGGTGTAGTGGTTAGAGTGCTGGACTAGGACCCGGGAGACCCGAGTTCAAATCCCCGTTCAGCCATCATACTTGCTAGGTGACTCTGGGGCAGTCACTTCTCTCTCTCAGCCTAATCTACTTCACAGGTTTGTTGTGAGGAGAAACTTAAGTATGTAGTACACCGCTCTGGCCTCCTTGGAGGAAGAGCGGGATATAAATGTAAATAAATAAATAAATAAATAAAATGCCTCTCACCCTCTCATTTACTGCAGTAGCTTAAGATTGTTCATTCTCCATAACAATAATAGCAATGAAGGAGAAAAGAGTGGTGATATCTAGACTAATGATGTGCTTTCCCAGTGCATCTATTTCCTTCACAAGAAGATTGTGTAGCTGTGCAAAATGCTCAAGTTGTGCTCTTGCTCAAATGATCCCTACAGCATATATGAACTGAGGAAGAAGTTCCCCAGAAGGAAGCACACCACAAGTTATGCACCTTGCTGCACAGGTGCAAGAATGTTTGCACTAGAGAAACACTAGTGGAACACAAGCTCCTCACTTCTCACAACTAGCTAGTGCAATGTCTTTGCACTTATGCAGTATTAGTCTGGATGTCAGCCAATATAACCAGAATTAGTACAAAGTTGTGAAAAGTAGACCTATCATCCCTCAGGATGCTACAAAACTATAGGAAAAAGAGAGGTTTCTAATACTTAAGTTATGTCCTTATAGTTGGTTTGGGACCTCTTTAAAATTACTGAAAATAGAGACTTTTGTTTTAAAACAGATAAATAAGAAAATAAGTGTAGGGTCAGCGGGGATCAGTGGCCATTTGAATCCTCATCCCCTTAGTGGCTTTTCCACCTGGTAATTGTATAGTTTGAAAGTCTGATACCTGAATTGGCTTGTTTTCCTCTTTCCTCCCCAGGGTTTTTCCTCCCCAGGGTTTTCCTCTTTCCTCCCCATGAGGCAGGGGAGGAGACTGCCTTAAGCACATGTGTAGCGGGACACAATGAGTGCCAACCCTTCACCACCATGAGTGACACCCCTGCCATCCACTGCCACCACCCTTCCTCTCCCTGCTGGGACATTATGTTCATTGATGGGAAGTCATAATAATGTCTTTCACCTCAGGCAGCAAAATGTCTCAGACCACCTTTTTCCTCCTCATCCTCTTTTCCTTTTCTATCATGTCTATGGGCAGGGCATGAATCGTTGTTTTAATCTATTTACAGGGCCTAAGACATTCTAGATACTTCAGAGGCATGAAACTACAAATTTCTGACCATCTCCAAGGGATAAGGATGATAAGAAAACAGTGCCATGAAAAATAGATTGTTTCATTTCTTCCTAGAGCCTTCTGTTTGGCTTGCCTGCATGCATCCGCTGTGCTTTCCTGTTTTATTTACATTGTATTTCAGCTTTTTTGATTCATGTGCCTTTTAAGTTTCCCCCCAAGCCATGAATCACCACTGTTCTATTACAGAGCTCAGTGTGGATCGTCTCCACCAAAAGTATTAGGGATGAGTCCAACAAAACATTTACTGTGGAGATCAGCTGGGCCATCCCAGTGATCCTGATCCTTGCATAGATGAAGGATACCTTAGCCCATCCCTCCACTATCAACAGAAGCTTGCTCTGAATCAGCAATGGCTACCAGTTTCTTGTTGTGAGGAAATAGGCACTACTAGGGTTGTGCAACGTCAGAGGCGCTCTAATCCCCGGAGCTTGGGGCCCCGGTCCGTGGACGCCAAGGTCCGGGGGGGGCTCCAAATGTCGGGGGCATCCTCTAACGGCCACCCCACACCTGCCCACTGCACCGTGGCTAATCTATGTGCCATTTAAAAAAAAAAGCCACTGCATGGCCACAGTGGAGCAGCCCTTTGGGACCCATGATCTGACCCTTGCAAGCTTTCCAAGGAGAGCCTTTCCTCACACTCCTTGCAAAGCTTGAAAGAAGCACAAGGAGAGAAGAGGAGACTGTTCCCCCCACTGTGTCACTTTCAAAACTTGCAAGAGTGGGTTTTGAAAGGGAGCTGGCCCCCATCAGGGTCACGGGGCAAGCCAGAATTGGATGCCTTGCCTCAGGCATCACAGTACCTTGGGCCACCCCTCACTCAGAAGGCAGCCAGTTTCTTCAAAGAAGCTGGGTTTTCATGAAAAGGTAGGCCTCCCCCATCCTAATGCATTGAGCCAATGTTGATCATCAGCACAGTGCAATCTAGACTATCCCTTGCATGGCATGCAGGATTCAAGAATAGCCTAGATAGTTATTGGGATCTATCTGATAATTCAGACCATGCACAGCCCCCGGGTCCCTACTTCTTTCTTTTCTTGTTTTAAGCATCCCCCATGCTTCAGACTGGACACTGAGCACCCAAGAGGGAATCCAAGAAGCCAGGGGCAGCGTCTCACCATACCACCTTGGGCACTAAAGGAACTTAGGCCAGCCCTGCACTCAAGCAGAGTTGCCAGAACCTAAGGGGTATACTCATGGGTCAAATGGGCCGTAAGCCAGAATTTGGCTTTTTAAAAGCCAAATCTGGCCACCTAGCACTCAAGTGCTTTTGTAGATTGCAATTGGAGGAGGATACCAAGTCAAGCAGAGTTATGAGTGGTTGAAATGTATAGGTGGTATTTGACACCAAAAAAATTAGCATTAATGTGTAAAAATGTTTCAAACAAATGTTGGAAATGTGGACAATGCGAAGGAACTATTTTTCATATGTGGTGGTCATGCGGGAAGGCAAAGGCTTTTTGGTATATGATATATAATGAGTTGAAGAAAAAAAATTAAATGACATTTCCTAAGAGGCCAGAATCCTTCCTGCTGGGAATAACTCAAGGAGAGTTCTCCAGAAGAAATTTAACATTTTTTATGTATGCAACCACGGCGGCTAGAATAGTATATGCGCAGAAATGGAAAGACAATAAAATGCCCTCAAAAGAAGACTGGTTGATAATAATTTTGGAATATGCTGAGATGGCAAAACTTGCAGCACTTATAAGGGATGAAAATTTGGAATGTTTCAAAGAAGATTGGGAACCATTTTTACTTTACTTAAGGAACCATTTCTCTAATATGGACCTTTCAGCAGGGTTTGAAATATAGTAATAACAGCAGGTTGGGCTGGGTAAAATTGAGTAGCTATGTGGAGTATGTATGTTTTGAATTATTATAGCAATGGTTTATATGTATAGTTAATGTGAACCGCACAGACAGGTAAGCGGGAAGTGAATATTTACTTAATCAAATGAATGTAGTTGGATTGTAAAGCTATTGTAAAAGCTGATAAAATTTTAAAATTCCAAAAATGAGTGGTTTACATAAAGCTAAACCCCACTCTCTAAACCAGAGAACATCTATCAAAAGTGGTGGTTGCTATTCATAAACATGCACATGCCACTTTTCAACAACAAACAGTTCATGTAGTGGCTAAAAAAGCAAAGAGAATGAGAAGAGGGTTCTTGAGTTAAAGGGGCACACAATCTAAAAAGAAGCACAAAAGAGCCACCAAGAATAGTTCCTGGGGAGATGCTGTGCTAGTCTGAATAGGGACATTTCCTCTCCCCCTGCTAAATAAAAGAGAGACCCCGTTTTAAAAGGTCCCCAGTGTTGCAGACTGATTCCTTGAAGCTATTACCATGATCCACAGAAATCAAGCTAAGGGAGCCCAGCCCGGTTTCTGTGGATCGTGAGAACCGCCAGGCTAATGGGCAAGCCTGGTGGTTTCATGGTAACTAGCCCGCCTAATTCTCCCTCCCCTTAAACCAGGTTAATGGAGCAAGTGCTCCATGAACCTGTTTGTGTTTTTTTTGGTGTGTTTGTTTGTTTGTTTGTTTTGGCCATGAGATGCCAACAGGGCATCTCTGTGCCACGGCGACTCACAAGGAGACTACTGACCGGAAGGCTAACACAAGCCTCCCGGCCTCGGGGGCCGCCCCAGGATGCACCACACACTTGCGCAGGGCATTCTGGAACTTCCGGGGGCTGGGTGGCCCCCAATCCCCGCCGCCCCTACCAGCTCCATGATGGACCATCCCAGGGACAGCTCTCTGCTCATCTACGGGAAGAGCGGGCTAAGCCCACTTCCCCCACAGAGCCCAGTAAGGCTCTACACACCGATCTTGTGTAGAGCCTCCTTGATTTAGAAGGAATTAAACAAGAGGCTTAACTTTAGTTGCAGAAGCAACATCTTAATTGTTTATTATTTCTTGGCATTAGCTAAAAAGGTAACAGCCATTTCTGTAGAGGGGGAGAACAAAACCATACTGATAAAACAACCAATCTACAGAACTGAAGATTGACTCCACCCCAAGGACCCAACATGAACACATAAATACGAAGGTAAAGATGCCTTAGGCAAGAAGAGAGACAATGCTTACACAGTAAAATTCCATCACCCCTTTCGGCAGTTAACAGGGCTGATGTATGTTCCCTTGATGCTGACTTTTAAGTAAAGGTAGGAGGGTAAATGTGTTTAAGACCGAGGAAAACTGTAGATTCAGGGCACGTGTCATGCTGCTGATCTCTTAATGCTTGAAAAACTGAGCAAGCCACAGCTTATGGGCTGCCTCAGTTTGCTACAAATTCTGCCTTCTTTCCCTCATTGTCCTTAACCACCGGTGAGCATTACATGTGCACCAATGTTAACCAGGGCTCCCATTCTAACTAGGAACTGAAACTAGGATTTGTAATTCTGAACTACAGTTAAGGCTGATGGAAGAAAGGAAAGAATTCATACTCTCAGGCTGCAATCCTAAACACATTGACTGGTGAGTAAGCCCCACTGAATACAGGGGGACTTACTTCTGAGTATGCACATGTAAGATTGTGCTGTTAACTACAATTAAGAGATCAGCAGAATTAGACTTCCAGAAGGCTAGAAGAGTTGTGCAAGATTACAAATGGCAGTAGATTTGTTTTCTTCATTTTTTATAAGGATCCTGCGGATTTGTGTGTGGTCTTTCAAAGAAGTGGAGAACCATTTTTTACATTACTGTGGTTGACACTTGCATAACAATATAACTCCTATCCTACTTATTTCAGTGTTCAGGCATACAAAATGCTTTTTAAAAATTATTTTTATCCGACTTATTTTCAATAAGAAAAGTGGTGGGGGGAATCATTTAAAAAGTCCCACCCACCCACCCCGAAAAAAGAATGTTATGCATCTGTCTTCACTACAAAATATATACGGCAGATTCCACATCTAGATGGACCTTCTTGAGGAGGGAGTCATAATAACTAAGCCAAATAGATGCAGTGATGGCCACTAGTTTAAATATTCTCAGAAGGGGATGAGACACATTCATCTATCCATGGATACTACTATACATGCTGATAAGCTACCTCCTGGTTTAAAGGCAGGGTACCTGCAAAACTCAATACTAGTTGCAGGAAAGCAATGGCAGGATATGGGCATGCCTTCATCTCCTGCCTGTAAGCTTCTCAGGGGCATCTGTTGGTCACTGTGGAGAACAGGGTGCTGGATTAGATAGACCTTGGACATGATCCAGCAAGGTTCTTCTTACTCTGGCTGCCTAGGGGATAGGAGCTATCCTGCAGAAGCCTGTCCAAGTCTCTCTTTTCAGGATCTGGACAGAAAGTTTTTGTAGAATTAAACCCAAAGAGTATCTCTCAAGGAAACTCAGCTGAGCTGAGAACACTGGAGGTCCAGGATTCACAGAGGAAACAGCAAGTACAGAGAAACAATAGTGATCACAGGCAGTAGAGACGGGGGCAGTGCTTTTATGAGGAGAGGAGAGGCAGTCACCCAGGAGGCAGATTTTGAGGGCACCAGCAAGGTGTCAAGAGGAGGAGGAGGAGGAGGAGGAGGAGGAGGAGGAGGAGGAGGAGAAGAAGAAGAAGAAGAAGGAGAAGGAGAAGGAGAAGGAGAAGGAGAAGGAGAAGGAGAAGGAGAAGGAGAAGAAGAAGAAGAAGAGGTGCCCCAGCGAGGCACTACTTTGGCGGGGTTGTGGGGCTTGCGTGCTCTGAAGAAGCTGAGAGCTATACTTGACGTCTCATCAGAAGAGCCAGATGAAGAGTGCCTCTCCCATCAACAATATGGTGAGACGTAACTTTAATAAATCTATACCGGATCGGTCACCGCCCGGGTTAGCAAGGACCGCGCCAGGTGCTGGAGTCCCTGGACATCTGGTGGCAAGTGGGCTACAGGACTCAGGATCTTCAGTTGAGCAACCAGGACTGGAGACTGCAGGGTTACTAGAAGAAACATTGCTTAACCGGAAAAAATATATGAAAAACACCAACAAGGGAATAATGATTTTCTGTTACAAGTCTAGTCCAACTAGAAGAGGTTATTTTAAAAGTATGTACCAAATTTGGAAAGAGAAGCATCCAGATACAGAAATAACAGAACAAAGGCTAGCAGACCAGAGGAGATTCATAATAAGAAATAAAGTATTCACAGAAGTTGAGCTGGAAGAACTGCGAAGAGCAGGCTGGGAAGGACTCGATGTCTGCATAAAATAAACTGGTCAAGAAAACCTGTCTGACTGTGTAAACAAGAAATAATAATGAAACTTTATTTGTTAGCTGCCGTATAGCAAATTGTTCTCTGGGAGACTTATAACAGAGGATTAAAATATACAATAAAAACACATAATGCATTAAATCATAACAGACGAAAAAGAAAACACAAAATACAATACAAACCAGCTTAAAAACTCATTTTAAAATTAGCTAAAAATCAGATAAAATCTGAAAATGAGAATTTAAAAAGTCTGAGTGAACAAAAAGGTCTTTAACTGGCATCTAAAAGAACAGAGTGATGAAGCCAGGTGAACCTCACTGGGGAGGCTATTCCATAAATGGGGTGCAACCACAAAAAAGGCCCTCTACCTGGTAGCAGGGGCATATCTAGGGTAGGGCAGGCAGGGCACTGCCCTGGGCACCACTTGAAGGGGGTGCCATTTTTTAAAATTATTTTTTTTAATGGCTGCCAAAAACAAAATGGCCACCACACATGCTCAAATGACCTTTATGAGGCCCTAGGCCATGCCAGGCCTTGCAGGGGGCATTTGAGCATGTGTGGTGGCCATTTTGTTTTCAGCAGCCATTTAAAAAAATATTTTTTTAAATGGCCACGGCACATGCTCAAATGCTCCCTGCAAGGCCCTAGAGGCCAGTGGGGGGAGGGGAAACTTTTCAGACCACCCGTGGCCTTTAGGAAGCCCCCCCCAAGGGGCTACAGGTAAATATTAAAAAAATATATAATATATGTCACTGTACACATATTAGTTTGGAACTATGTACAGAGAATCAGGGGTTATGAATACTGAGCTGAAGCTTATGAGCTAGAATTTTATTCATTTGCTCTTACTTTGCTTCTTGTGATAAGTGAGTTAAATGTGATGTCTTAATAATATGGCTATTAATGATGAGTTTGTCTTTGAATCAGTGTGAAATCCTTAGTATTAAGGCCCACTGGGAGTTTCTTGTTCTCTTTCTCTCATTTTAACTGTCTTTCTGAAATACTAGATATATTCCAAGCAGTGACACAGTTTACTCTGCATATCCTTTAATTATTTTCAGAGTAACTGGGGAAAGTCAAATTCTCCATTTATTTTTTAAAACTTATGTAATAGTGATGCTACAATTCATAATAGAGAATTAGACAGGCACTTCTGTTTAGTTTTCCAAGTACACCTCCACATAGTATTTGGGTATTTCATGAGCCCCAGCATACTGAAATTTGTAGTTTTCCAGCATGTTTTGGTCTGGCTAAATCCACTGCTATATAATTTTTGAACTATTAAAAGATTAACGAGCTTGACTTGTATTTTCCAGCTGATATTATGGTAAAGTTATCTGAAAGATAGCAATAGCAATAGCACTGACATTTATATACCGCTCTATAGCTGGAAGCTCTCTAAGTGGTTTACAATGATTTAGCATATTGCCCCCCAACATTCTGGGTACTCATTTTACCGACCTCGGACGTATGGAAGGCTGAGTCAACCTTGAGCCCCTTGGTCAGGATCGAACTTGCAACCTTCTGGTTACAGGGCGGCAGTTTTACCACTGCGCCACCAGGGGCTCTTATATTTAAGATGGGTGTCAGATGTTTGGACAGGGGGTGCAATTTCAGTGCTTGCCCTAGGCGCTATTTTCCCTAGATACGCCTCTGCCTGGTAGTCACCCGCTTCACCTCATTTGGCAGGGGCATCCAGAGGATGGCCTCTGAAGAAGATCTTAAGGTTCAGGTAGGGACATATGGGGCAAGGCGCTCACTCAGGTAACTTAGTCCCAAGCCATTTAGGGCTTTAAAGGTTAAACCCAGCACATTGCATTGGGCCCGGAAACGGACTGGGAGCTAGTCCAGCTGACGAAGCACTGGAGTAATATGCTCAAAACTTACAGTCCCTGTTAATAATCTTGTAGCCCTATTTTGTACCAGCTGCAGTTTCCAGACTGTTTTCAAAGGCAGCCCCATGTACAAAGCATTGCAGTAATCAAAGTGAGAAGGTACCAGAGCATGAATAGCTGTGGCCAAATTATCTCTGTCCAGGTTGTTGGAAGTGAAGGACTATGCGCTGTCTCTTGTCTCAATGACATAGGAGGACAGACTAATGTGTCAGAGGGCTAGAAGGCCAAGACATTGGTCATCCATTCTCTACTGCTCTGACACTATCCCTTTGATATGTAGATTGCTAATCTCAGGGACTTCCTTCCTTCCAGCCACTTCCTTTCTCTTCCCTTCTCTTCCCTTCCTTCTCCCTTGCAACATGCAAGCTCCTCTCTCCCTGCACCATGTGTGCAGAGATGCAGAATCCATCTGCATCCAGCTAGCTAGACAGATTAGAGATCCTGTCTCTTCACTTTACTATCTAGAATGGAGTTCTATAATAAATACTCCTTATATTGATTTGAAACTATGAACTGCCTCCAAGTTATTTTACTCTCAGCATACATGCATGCCTAACCAAATTCCACTGTGTTGTGCCTCTGTGCACTCTGCTATAATGAAAAAGGGTTTCTCTTACCAGAGAGAATTCCCAACACAGGTAAGGTCGCAGTTGGCGTATCAGCTGAAGCTGATAAAAGGCACTCCGAGTCACAGAGGATACTCGAGCCTCTAGTGACAATGCTGGATCAATGAGCACCCCCAAACTGCAAACCCGGTGTTTCAGGGGAGTGTGGCCCCATCTAGAACAGGCTAGACATCATTCACCCAGGCTAGCAGCCTTCCCTTCTCCCTGCTCCACTTTCAGAGCTTGCAAGGGTCAATTTTGAAAGGGGGCTGTCCACCCACCAGGACTGTGAGGCAAGGCAGCATTTGGCACTTTGCCTCGGGTGCTGTAATACCTTGGGCCAGCCCTAACTAGAGATACAGAAATGGAACAGGAGGGGTCCATAGAGTCAGCAGCAAGCTGGGGCAACCCCTGCCTTTAGCCCTGAAGAGCCATTGCAGACAGTAGTGACCTAGGACATAGGAACATAGGAAGCTGCCATATACTGAGTCAGACCATTGGTCTATCTACTTCAGTATTGTCTTCACAGACTGGCAGAGGCTTCTCCAAGGTTACAAGCAGAAATCTCTCTCAGCCCTCTCTTGGAGAAGCCAGGGAGGGAACTTGGAACCTTCTGCTCTTCCCAGAGCGACTCCATCCCCTGAGGGGAATATCTTACAGTTCACACTTCTAGTCTCCCATTCATATACAACCAGAGAGGACCCTGCTTAGCTAAGGAGACAAGTCATGCTTGCTACCACAAGACCAGTTCTCCTCCACAATCAATAGTCTCACTTGGTTTAAGTCAGCTTCATATGTTCAGCCGCCAACAGACCCGTCTACCATTCAGCCAATCTGAGCTGATAGTATAAGAACAATTTGTCTTGAGGATGTTGATATTCTGCCCTTTTAGAGAGAGATTCATATGGCAAGGAGACAGTTGGTAGCCTTTAAAAAAGAAAACTGCATGACTTCAGAAGGCACGGCAGAGAAACATATCTATAGCATCCAGCTGCATTATTAAGCGGAGTGTTAACATCTCTCTGCTTTCCCAAATATCCTGAGGGCTGTTAACTATATCTATCTTCTTGTTTAGAGGCTATCGACAACCAGTGTATGATGCTGTAAACTCTGGGTTGTCTGCATCCACTCTTAGTAATGACCCAAAGAAGGCTCTGTTCATTCACAGTCTATGTCCCTCCATAAACCACTGCATTCAAGATCCATCTGGAGATGGACAATAGCTTTTTTCAGTGTGTTGCAAGTCGTGCGATATAGCTATCATTACTCATAGTATGTACACTCATTTGTTGTCCTACTTTGTCTCTGGTCAGACAAAGAGCCCAATGGTTTTGCATCTGGTTCAAGAGCCCGATGGTTTTGCATCTAGTGACATTTCACATTGCTGTATTTAGGATTACACATAAGATGCTCTAAGCACATACAGTACCTAAAAAGGCAAAGTCTGACTGTGATGTCATACAAGGCAAACAACCCCTGATGGCTTGACTACTATTCCTGCATGACACACTTGGCTACAGTATTCTCTTGCAGGGATCCCCCAACATCAGGTCCCCAGATGTGGTTGGACTACAACTCCCATTATCCTCAGCCACAGTGGCTGAAGGTTGATGGGAGTTGTAGTCCAACCAGAAGAAGAAGAAGAAGAAGAAGAAGAAGAAGATGATGATGATGATAATTGAGGTGGGGGGGGAGCAAGAATCCCTTAAACAGAGTTTAAACATGCGATACAACCAATGCAGGAGAAGGGGGAAAGGGATAAGGAAAAAAGGGGGGACATCTTCTTCAAGGATATATATCTTATATTTCAAAGGGTAAACAATTCATTACTGTTCAAACCAAATTGCTGAAAATACTTCTTCTTTACCTTGTTGCCTGGGGGGGGAGGGATAACTAGTTCAAATGCTGAAAGGGAATACATATCAGTAATCCAAAGTTGCAATTCAGGAGTGAATTTGTCCTTCCAGTCTTGCATGATAATTCTTTGGGCAACACCCCAAGCATGAACAATCCACAATTCTTGATGTAGTGCTAGATTCCATATGCTGGGGATGTACCCCAACAAACATGGACATCCTTAATGGGCAATGATAACGGCAATGTCATATTAACTGCCTTGTGAATTTCAAGCCAAAATGGTGCAATAGTCATACAGGACTCTGTTGTGTATACTCAATAGCTAGCCTGGGTTTGTTGCACCATAATTATTACTACTAATAATTATATACTGCTTTTCAACAAAAGTTCTCAAAGCAGTTTACATAGAAAAATAAATAAAAAATACTAAGATCTTCCCTGTTCCAAAAGGGCTCACAATCTAAAAAATCTAAATAAAAAATACTAAGATCTTCCCTGTTCCAAAAGGGCTCACAATCTAAAAAGAAACTTAAGGTAGGCATCAGCAGCAGCCACTGGAAGGATGTTGTGCTGGGGATGGATTAGAATAATGTGTGAAACAGCTTTTACTCAATAGGATGAACCCATCTAACAAAGCTTGAGTGTCCTTAGACATGCTTAACAACAACAACAACAACAAATATTTATATACCACTTTTCAACAAAAGTTTCCAAAGCGGTTTACATAGAGAAATAAATGAGTAAGAAAATCAATTAATTAATAATTCATTGACCCCGCTAACTGGACAAAGAGGCACCTTTCAAAGTGGTGATTCTGTTATATTTAGGAGGGGAGAGTAACTGGCCCTATTCAACCCCAGCACAGCATCCCTCTGGAGGCTGTGGTTTGTGTTTCTTTTCCTATTATGAGTTTCCAAAGGAACAGGGAACCACCTTCTTATTATTTTCTATGTAAACCGCTTTGATAACTTTGTTATTAAAAAATGGTATATACATAAAAGTGATTAATCAGTTGTTGTTCTTGTTGTTGTTATTAAATCAATATACATTTCTGAATGTTCTCTTTAAGTGATACTGTAATTACCACCGTACCATTATGGTATTCAAATTAGGGATGTGCAAATTGATTCAGGTACAAATCGATTTGTACCCGAATCTAGCTGATTCGGGTGATTCAGAGACAAAACAAATCACCTCTGTGGTCCATTGGCTAGATTTGGGTACAAATCAAATCGCACCTGATTCGATTCTAATCAATTTCAGATCCCTCCTATTAATTCCCCCAGATTGCCAGCTTTCATTTAAAAAAAAAAAAGCTAAGCTCTAGCCCTTATAGTAGTGGAGTTATGGAGCAAAATGTGTGGTCACTATTTTTCAAGTGTTCGGATTCTTTGGGGTATAATAACTTTCCCTCAATGAATCCTTCTGAGGATTCATTACACTGAGGAATCCTTCTGAGGATTCATTACACAGATTCATTTTTTCTATTCATTTTGACTGTCTTTTCAACAGCGCCAACTGCCATGTGCCAACTACATTCCACTCCCACCCACAAGGCAGTGGGGTATTACTCAGTTTATGTTAAGTGCCTAATGGGTAGAGGCTACCACCCAAATTACAGAGGAATTGGGCAAAGGGCTGATTTTTGGTGAATTGTTGAAGTTTTAGTGTCTTTGGGGCAGATTTGGGGCCTAAAGTGGGATCTAGGGCAAAAGAGGGGTGTGTGGTGCTAGTGCCTAATGGGTGGAGGCTACCACCCGAATTGCAGGGGGATTGAGCAAAGGGCTGATTTTGGGTGAATTGTTGAAGTTTACGTGTCCTTAAGGTTTTTCCCCATAAGGTATAATGGAGGTGTATCGCTTCACGTCGGGGGGAAAGGGGTGGCCTAGAGCAGTGTGGGGTTGGTGGTAGTGCCCAAGTGGGGCAAGGAAGCTACCAGAATTTTTTTTTAAGGATTTGGGCAGGGGGCTGATTTTTGGTGATTTGTGGAAGTTTATGCATTTTTAAGGTTTTTCTCCATAGGGAATCATGTTGGTTTCAGCAGCCCCATAACTGCAATTGGGGAACGCTAGTGTGGCCCAGAGTGAGTGGTGGTGTAGTGAATAAAGGGTGCCAGCCACCCCCATGGGTTTCTAACCCATGGGGTACAGGGTTCTGTTGTTTCTGAGGTGTTCTGAGCGTGGATTCTCTGATAGCAAATGAAAGTTGCTTCATGGTTTGTATTGAAAAGCACATTTGCTACCAGAGAATCTACACTCAGAACTTCAACAATTCACCAAAAATCAGCCCTTTGCCCAATACCTCTGCAATTTGGGTGGTAGCCTCCACCCATTAGGCACTACCACACCACACCACACCACACCACTCTTCCGCCCCAGATACCACTTTATGCCCCAAATCTGCCCCAAAGACACTAAAACTTCAAAAATTCACCAAAAATCAGCCCTTTGCCCAATTCCTCTGCAATCTGGATGGTAGCTTCCACCCATTAGGCACTACCAGCCTACCCCACTCTTTTGGCCCTGGGACCCATTTTTGATCCAAATCAATTCAGATTCAGATTCAGATTAATTCAGATCCAAATCGAATCTGGGGTGTCTCAGATGGGTCAGATTCGGACCCAAAAACAAATCGGGGGTGTTTCGATTCAGATCCAAATCAAAACACCAAAAACCCGAATTGCACACCCCTAATTCAAATGCAACATTAGCAGAAATTCTGTAAACTGCTCCACAGATTTCCATTGCATGATTCCTTGTTTCTGTTTGAGGACCTCTGTTGAATGGGCAATATGTGATCCCCGGGTATCACAACAACCCTGTGCTGAAGGATACTGACCAATTTGGACATGTGCCAAAATCCCAATTCATCCTGAGGCAGCAGAAAAAATAAAGTGGCAGGCACAAGTGAGGACAGTAGCAACATGGGGCAGCTGTTCACAATTACATTCAATTAGCTACTTTTAAACATTCTTTTAGCAGAAAGTTCTTTGAAATCTGTTACTGAACAAGCTACCCAATTCTGCAGGCCTTTAGCAAGCCAAGTGGCTTCAACACAGGAGAAATTAGTTTAAATAGAAAGAAATACAACATTTGCAGTAGTTTGAGGATTATACCATCAGGTTATGCAAACCGCAGTTAAAATAGTCTTGTGACACCTTAAAGACTAAGGCTGCAGTTCTTTGTGGGAGTGAGCATCACTGAACATGGTGCTTATTCCCATGTAGAATTGCAGCATTAGTCTTTAAGGTGTCACAAGACTATTGTTTCTTGTATGTATGCATTTGCAGATCCTCATTTGGAAGATGTACATACACCTGGGTATAGAACAAGACTGCTCAACTTGTTCTTCGGCTGTCCTGCAGATGCTAGACTACAACTCCCATCATCCCTAGCTTTTGGCTGCTGTGGCTGGGGATGATGGAAGTTGTAGTGCACCAACAGCGGGAGGAGCAAAGGAATGCAGCCCTGGCATAGAGAAAAAATAGCAATCAATCAGGTCAATGTACACAAAACTAAGATAAACAGAAGAAATATATCTTCTTATAGTGACTATTCTATTGATGTGAGCCACCCTGAGAAGTAGTGTATAGGAGCGGGGTATAAATATTTTAAATAAAGAAAGAATAGATCAAAACTTAAAAATGCCCCAGACTAGGACCACAGGGATCCGGCTTCAGATCCCTGCTTAGTGACTAAGGTCTCAGTGACCTTGGGCTAATCACTCTCTCTTTCTCAGCAATTATCAAATTCACAGGATTATTGTGAGAATAAAACAGGGGATGGGACCTATTCATGCCACCCTGAATTTTATGGAGTAAAAGTGTGATGTGTGTGTGTGCTGTCTGCAGGCAGCTACAACAGGTAAAACAGCCCTGCTCAGCCTTAACAGTAAGGAATTAAGGACTTATTAGTGTCTTCTGTTATCAACTGTAGGTTGAGATAGATAGATAGATAGATAGATAGATAGATAGATAGATAGATAGATAGATAGATAGACATATACATATATTGTTGTTGTTGTTGTTTACACTGTCAGACAGGTGTTAACTGGTTAATTGACTGGTTTGCTTTATCCAGACATCGAGTCCTTCCCAAGGACCTGGGATGCCAGAATTTTATTGTCAATTGTTATAGATATCGTCGCAGAATATAGGCTGTTCCCAGTAAAGCTGCTTTTTGTAATTGGCTGATGGTGATTTCTGTGGCCCCTATGGTGTTGAGGTGCTCTTCAAGGTCTTTTGGAATTGCACCTAGGGCACCAATTACCACTGGGATTATTTTGGTCTTTTTCTGCCACAGTCTTTCAATTTCCATTTGTAGATCTTTGTATTTGGTGATTTTTTTCTATTTCTTTTTCTTCTATTCTGCTATCCCCTGGTACTGCTATGTCGAATATTTTAACTTGTTTTTCTTTCTTCTCGACTACAGTTATATCTGGTGTATTGTGTGGCAGATGTTTGTCTGTTTGTAGTCGGACGTCCCATAATATTTTTGCATCTTCGTTTTCTACCACTTTTTCAATTTTATGGTCCCACCAATTCTTGGCTACAGGTAGCTTGTATTTTTTGCAGGTGTCCCAGTGTATCATCCTTGTCATGCCTTTGTTTGTAGTCAGTCTGTGCAATCTTTTTACAACAGCTGATTAGGTGGTCCACTGTTTCATCTGCTTCTTTACAAAGGTGGCACTTGCTGTATTAAACCTTCTGTTTCTTTCTTCAAGTTGCCATTCTTAAGCCATTGCCAGATCTTGGTGATGTCTGATTTTCCACTTATATTGTGCAAATATTGACCATACAGGGACTTCTTTTTCCATTTTTCTGCTCAGTTCTTGACTTGTTCTTTCTTGTAGGCCTGCTCTGTTTCATTGGTATTTAATAGTTTCTCATTATTGACCATTTTCAGTGCATCTTCTTCACTGTTCTTGATATATTCTTCAAGGCCTCTTTTCTCCTCCTCTACTGTTTGATGGAATTGCATCATTCCTCTTCCACCTGAGCTGAGAGGGAGGTATAGCCTATCAACATCACTGCGGGGGGGCAGAGCATGATTGATGGTCATGATTTTCCTGGTCTTACGATCTAGCGTCTCTAGCTCTGCCTGGGTCCAGTCTATTATTCCTGCAGTGTATCTGATAACAGGTATAGCCCAGGTGTTTATGGCTTGTATGGTGTTCCCGCCATTGAGTTTGGACTTGAGGATTTTTCTAACTCTCCTGATGTATTCACTTCCAATTTTTCTTTTAACTTCAGTGTGTGCAATGTTATCAGCCTGGAGAATGCCCAAGTATTTGTAACGTTCTTTCTCTTCCAGGTTCTTGATCTTGCTTCCATTGGGCAGTTCTATTCCTTCTGTTTTTTTGTTATTTTCCCTCTGTTCATTATTAAGGCAGCACACTTGCTAGTCCAAACTCCATTGCTATATCGCTACTGAATATACGGACACTGTTTAGCAGTGATTCGATTTCTGACTGGGACTTTCCATACAACTTCAGATCGTCCATGTACAGCAGATGGTTTAATTTACTTGATGTTTTAGATGTTTGGTATCCGAGGCCTGTTTTGTTTAGTATTTGTGAAAGTGAAGTCATGGCAATTACAAACAAAAAGGGGATAGTGAGTCCCCTTGGAAAATACCTCTTCTAATGCTAACCTGTCCAAGTGTCTCGCCATTGATTGTTAACTGTGTACTCCACATGCTCATTGCTTTTTTATAAATATCTGAATGTTTTTGCCTGACACCAGTTGTTTCTAAACATTTTTGTATCCATGTGTGAGGCAATGAGTCGAAGGCATTCTTGTAGTCAATCCATGCAACACTTAGATTTGTTTTTCTTCTCTTGCAATTTTCTAAAATCATTTTGTCAATCAGCAGCTGGTCTTTTGTGCCTCTGGTGTTTGGACAATTTCCTTTCTGTTCAACTGGAAGCTGTTTGTTAGTTAATAAGTGTTGCATCACTTCATCTGCTATTATTCCAGTTAATAATTTGAACATGGTTGGCAGGCAGGTTATCGGTCTATAATTACTTGGAAGTGCACCTTTTGCTGGGTCTTTCATGATGAGATGAGTTTTCCCAGTTGTTAGCCATTGTTCAATATCACCTCCTTGCAAAATATGATTGAACTGTTTTGATAGTTGTTTATGGAGGCTTGTTAGGTGTTTAAGGCAAAAGCCATGCAGTTCATCGTCGCCTGGTGCAGTCCAATTTTTAATTTTCTTTGCTCTTTCACTTATTAATTCTGGTGTTATTATTAGATCTTGCGTTTGTTGGTTACATTTTTCGAGCTCTTTCACCCAGCCTGCTTTTTTATTATAATCCATTGGATTGTCCCATAATTTTCCCCAGAATTGCACTGTTTCTTCTTTATTTGGTGTTTCTGTGTTTCTTGTAGTTTCTCCTTCTATGCTTTCGTAGAAACGTCTCTGATTCAACTGGACTTGGAGATTTTGCCTGTGTTGTGTAATTCTGGCTTCGTATCTGCTAATCTTCTTTGACACTGCTGTTATTTGCTGCTTTATTATTTCCAGGACTTCTCTAATTTTCCTTGAATCTAGGTGGTATTTTTGGATCAGATACGGTTTGGTGTTTTCATTCTTCAGCTTCTTGTCTTTCATATCTTTCAGTTTACTAGCATCTGATCTAAGCCTGGAGATTTTATTTTCTAATCTAATCTTCCATTTAAGTGATGTACTACTTTCTTTTTTGACAGGTCCACTGATCTTATATCCGAGCTCTTGTGTTGTTATTGTTGCTGCACTGTACATTAGTTGGTTTGTTTCTTGCAAATTATTGGTTGTTATTTCTGCAAGTGCAGCATTGACATCATTAATGCCTGAGCAAGTTGTTTTTTGGCAACTGTTTTTAGAGCTGGAAGTCGAACCCTGGTGGTTGTTTGGTTCATGTGCTCAGTTATTTTTTGCTTTAGTTCTTGTTGCTTTTCTGTTAAACGGCATTTGGGTTTTTGGGGTGAAGGCAAAGGGGAGGTTGCCTGGTTTTGATTTTGAAACAGTTCAGTAACAGTGACATCCTCTATTTCCAACACCTCCTCCACCTGCACCTGAGCAACTTCTTAAGCTGGTGGTAATTCTTCTTCCATACCTTGAGCCTGTGTTGCTCTTTGCAGTTCTTCCAGCTCAACTTCTGTGAATACTTTATTTCTTATTATGAATTTTCTCTGGTCTGCTAGCCTTTCTTCTGTTATTTCTGTATCTGGATGCTTCTCTTTCCAAATTTGGTACATTCTTTTTAAATAACCTCTTCTAGTTGGACTAGACTTGTAACAGCAGATCATTATTTCATTGTTGGCATTTTTTGTATATTTTTTTCGGTTAAGCGACATTTTTTCCAGTACCCATGCAGTCTCCAGCCCTGGTTGCTCAACTGAAGATCCTGAGTCCTGTTGCCCACTGGCCACCAGATGTCCAGGGACTCCAGCACCTGGTGCAATTCTTGTTGACCTGGGCGACAACCGATCCGGTATAGAGTTATTAAAGTTACGTCTCACCATATTGTTGATGAGAGAGGCACTCTTTGTCTGGCTCCTCTGGTGAGACCTGTCCAGTATGGTTGGACCTCTGGCATAGCTCTCACCTTTCTCAGAGCACGCAAGCCCCACAACCAAGGTAGTGCCTCACTGGGGTTTTTTTATTATTATTAATAAAAGGTGTTGTTTAGCATCCTGTGTGAAAATGCTCTGAAGCTGGCCATGTGATCATTAGATGGGGCTAGGTATTTCAAGAACATAAGTACATAAGAACAGCCCTGCTGGATCAGGCCCAAGGCCCATCTAGTCCAGCATCCTGTTTCGCAAAGTGGCCCACCAGATGCTGCTGGAAGCCACAGACAGGAGTTGAGGGCGTGCCTTCTCTCCTGCCATTACTCCCCTGCAACTGGTACTCAGAGGCATCCTGCCTTGGAGGCTGGAGGTGGCCCACAGCCCTCCGACTAGTAGCCATTGATAGATCTCTCCTCCATGATGTCATCCAAACCCCTCTTAAAGCTATCCAGGTTTTTGGCTGTCACCACATCCTGTGGCAGAGAGTTCCACAAGTGGATCATGTGTTGTGTGAAAAAGTACTTCCATTTGTTGGTCCTATAACTCCTGGCAATCAATTTCATGGAGTGACCCCTGGTTCTAGTGTTGTGTGAGAGGGGAAAGAATTTCTCTCTCTCCATTTTCTCCTCACCATGCATGATTTTATAGACCTCTATCATGTCTCCCCACAGTCGTCTTTTTTCTAAACTAAAAAGCCCCAGGTGTTGTAGTCTTGCCTCATAAGAAAGGTGCTCTAGGCCCCTGATCATCTTGGTTGCCCTCTTCTGTACCTTCTCTGAAACAATGTCCTTTTTAAGATGTGGTGACCAGAATTGTACGCAGTACTCCAAGTGTGGTCGCACCATAGTTTTGTGTAAGGGCATTATAATGTTAGCCGTTTTATTTTCAATCCCCTTTCTAATGATCCCTAGCATGGAATTTGCCTTTTTCACAGCTGCCGCACATTGAGTCGACACTTTCAACGAGCTGTCCACCACAACCCCCAGATCTCTCTCCTGGTCCGTCACCGACAGCTCGGATCCCATCAGCATATACTTGAAGTTAGGGTTTTTTGTCCCAATGTGCAACACTTTACACCTGCTAACATTGAACCACATTTGCCATTTTGTCGCCCACTCCCCCAGTTTGGAGAGATCCTTTTGGAGCTGCTCACAATCCGTTTTGGATTTCACTACCCGGAAGAGTTTGGTATCATCTGCAAATTTGGCCACGTCGCTGCTTACCCCTGCTTCTAGATCATTTATGAATAAATTAAAAAGCACCGGTCCCAGTACAGATCCCTGGGGGACCCCACTTCTTACTTCCCTCCATTGTGAAAACTCTCCATTTATACCTACCCTCTGTTTCCTGTCTTTCAACCAGTTAGCAATCCACACATGTACTTGTCCCCTTATCCCATGACTGCTAAGTTTCCTCAGGAGTCTTTGATGAGGAACTTTGTCAAAAGCTTTTTGGAAGTCCAGGTAGACTATGTCAACTGGATCACCTTGATCCACGCACTCGTTGACACTCTCAAAGAAGTCCAAAAGGTTGGTGAGGCAAGATTTACCTTTGCAGAAGCCTTGCTGGCTCACTCCCAGCAGGGCCTGTTCTTCTGGGTGCTTTACAATTTTATCCATGAGGATGCTTTCCATCAGTTTGCCTGGAATGGACATTAGGCTAAGCGGCCTGTAATTTCCCGGATCGCCCCTGGATCCCTTCTTGAAAATCGGTGTTACGTTTGCTACACTCCAGTCCTCTGGTACAGAGCCCGATTTCAGGGATAAGTTGAAAATTTGAGCAAGGAGGTCGGCAATTTCACATTTGAGTTCTTTGAGGACTCTTGGATGGATGCCATCCGGCCCTGGTGATTTGTTAGCTTTCAGTTTTTCCAGACAGTTTAGAACATCATCCCTTGTCACTTCTATCTGACTCAGCTCTCTAGCCTCCATCCCTAAAAAGCCTGGTTCAGGAACAGGTATATGCTCAGTATCCTCTGCCGTGAAGACAGATGCAACTCCCAGTCACTGTCGGCATTATGATCCGGAGGGCGATAGCACGTCCCCAGTAGCACGTTCCCTTTCCGGCCTTGTATAGTCACCCACAGGGTTTCTGTGGAGGCCTCCAGTCCACCTAGGTTTTCTAGCTCGTTAGATTCAATCCCTTCTTTAACATACAGTGCTACCCCTCCTCCAAGGCGCCCCTCCCTGTCCTTTCTATAGAGTTTATACCCAGGGATAACAGTGTCCCACTGGTTCTCACTGTTCCACCATGTTTCTGTTATGCCCACTATGTCTATTTCTGCGTTAGCAACCAAGCACTCCAGCTCACCCATCTTGGCTCGGAGGCTTCTGGCATTGGCATATAAGCACCTATATGCTGAATCTCTCCCCTGATGTATGCTATTCTTTTGACTCTTTGACCTGCTGGCACAGGCTCCCGTCTGCTCTTTATGCGGTTCTGCTCTGTCCCCTTCTGTTTTATCTGAATTCTTTGCAGCCTCACACTTTAAAGGATGGCTTTTGCCAAATGGGATACTGCCCAGCTCCCATCAGCTGTTCCCCAGGTGTCATTTTAAAAGCTGCTCTGCAACCTTTTTGATTTTAAGCGCCAGCAGTCTGGTTCCATCTTGGTTCAAGTGCAGCCTGTCCCTTTTGTACAGGCCTTGCTTGCCCCAAAATGTGTCCCAGTGCCTAACAAATCTAAACCCCTCCTCCTAGAACCAACATCTCATCCACGCATTGAAACCCCTCAGCTCTGCCTGTCTCACTGTACCTGCGCACAGAACAGGTGGAATTTCTGAGAATGCTACCTTGGGGGTCCTGGACTTCAAAATGCTACCTATCAGCCTAAATTTGGCTTCCAGGACCTCCCGACTGCATTTCCCCACATTGTTGGTGCCGATGTGCACCACGACAGCTGTCTCCTCCGTATCACCGCCTAGGAGCCTGTGCGTAATGTCCGCAACCTTCGCACCAGGCAGGCAAGTCACCGTGCGGTCAACACGCGGGTCACAAACCCATCTCTCTATCCGTCTAATGATTCATTCACCAACTACAATGAGGCCCCCACCCTCCAGAGTATCCCCCATGCGAGAGGATATGGGCTCATCATCCATGGAAGGGGTCCCTTCTAAAGGAGCATTTCCCTCTTCCTCAGACTGATGTCCTCCTTGCCCAAGACCTTTATTCTCCCTGACAGCAGAGGCGCTACCAGTCCTGGAGTGGGATGCCTCTATCACATGCCTCTCTGAGCTTCTCCAGATCCGCCACCTTGGTCTCAAGGGAACAGATTTGTTCCCTGAGAGCCAGGAGCTTCTTGCACCAAGCACACACCCATGATTTCTGCCCATGGGGCAAATAGTCATACATGTGGCACTCTGTGCAATACACTGGGAAGTGCCCCTTCCCCTGCTGACCTTCTATCTTCATACTGTTTTTGTTGGCTGTTTACAGTATTTAGGGAGCTTATTGTCCGTTTATTAGATAGTTTATTAGGATAGGTCTCAGCTGTAATGGTCAACTATTTAACTGTCCAAACAGCCTTTCCCAAGAATATGAGGGAAACGAGGGAGGGATATGTACTTACGTTCTCTTCTCCACCAGGCTCCTCGTGATCGCAGGGGCTTGTTCCAGGCTCCCCCGCACACTTCCCGCTAAACTCCTATGTCCTGTTTGCTATGCTCTGTTCACTATTTTGTTCTACCTTTCACTGAATCTGCAGGCTGGTTATGTTGGAAGTTAAAGGACTCTACGCTGTCTCTTTTCTCAGACAGTGGGGGACAGACTAGTGAGTCAGAGGGCTAGAGGGTCAAAACTTTGGTCATCCCTTCTCCACTGCTCTGACACTACCCCTTTGAAATGTAGATTGGTACTCTTAGGGATTAATTTCCTTCCTCTCTCTCTTCCCTACCTGCCCTTCTACCTTGCAACATGGCAAGCTCCTCTCCCTGCACCATGTGTGCAGAGAAGATGCAGAATCCATCTGCATCCAGCTAGATAGATAGATTAGAGATCCTAACTCCTCACTTTCCTATCTAGAATGGAGTTCCTTAATAAATGCCTTATATATTGATTTGAAACTATGAATTGGCTCCAAGTTACTTTACTCTCAGCATACACGCATGCCAAAGTAAATTCCGCTGTGTTGTGCCTCTGTGCACTCTGCTATAATGAAAAAGGGATTCTCTTACCACAGAGAATTTCCAACAGGTTGTTCAAGACGATGCCTCAGAGGTATCCAGAAGGCATCCACCGACACTGAACAACCCCTGATCAGGTTTATGCGGGGTGGCTTCCTGGTGGGCGTGGCTTGCGTCTAGGATATTCTCCTGTTACAAAATCACCTGTAACCCGTAGTATTCTCTCTCTCTTCAAGTTCATAGCATAGCTTTCACTTTTAGGCTTTCAATTGGGGAGAGACGCTGCAGTTTAGGAACTGGGAGCCTCGCCTGCATTTCGGATCTAGAGGAAACGTGGTGGAAACAGGATCGCAGCTGGGCTTCAGCCTCCTGTGACCCTGCCCCTTTAGAAATGATGCGAACGCTATGGAATGGGGGGGGGGCGGGGGAACGCTTCAGAATGCCCTGCGGGCGGCTTCCACCAAAGTGCGGGATTAGGTTACATCAGCAAGAAAATGTGAGCCTAAGATGCCGGGCCAACTTCAGAAGCCTTCTCCGTTGCTTGCCATGTAATACATGATATGTCGAGCCGCTGACTTCAGCCAAGAGATATTTGGGAACTGCTGGATCTTACAGTGTTGTTTGATGCTGGGGGGGGGGGGCGCTGAGAGAGAGAGAGAGAGAGAGAGAGAGGCTCCTGCGTGTGTGTGTTTAGGTCTGCAGGCGAATCAGAAGCGGCGGCAAGAGCGCGTCACTGAATCAGGAACCCTATAAAGACATCTCCAGCGCCGCTTCCCCCTGGCAAAGAGACCGCTAGGCGTGTGTTTTGGACGGCTGCGCGCCCACCTCTGCCCCCTGGTGTGATCGCTTAGTTATATCTCCTTCAGCAGGAGTTCCTTTTCTTTCCTTCCTCTCTTTTGTCCCTTTTGGATTTTACAGAATTTCATTACCTGCGAGGGGGGAAAGAGAGAGAGAGAAAGACTAGATCGCCCACCGTTTGGATTTGCAAGAGCCGCCGACCGCCTCTTTGGCGCTTCGCATCATTCCACGTGGATCTATCCTATCGCTGCTTTACCATCGCGGGTCTCCTCTCTTGGAGTGGGGAGGCAGCCTCGCTCTGCCGGCTTCTCGGTCCCAGCAGCTTGGAAGATCCCTGCCTGGCTTGGACCCTCCCCTCGTGTCCTATCCATCCGTCTCAGCTTGGTTGCGCGCGCTCCACCGATCTCCCGGTTCTACCTCCCTGGACCAGCTGGCCTTGCAGGACCCCCGATGCCTCCCCTGGACTCCCCGCTGCTGTTGATGGGGTGCCTCTCTCCGATTTCCAGCCAGGGACTTTGCATCCAGGGCGAGTTCCTACTGACAGGCGGTGCACCCTGCGGCCAGTCTGGCTTCTGCTGCCGTCTGCCCTGAACGTTGGGGTGGATCGGCTGCTTGGGAGTGAGGGAAGCAGGAGATCCCCGGCTGCACCTGCGGGGCTGCTGCTGGGGGAGGGCGCGGAGCAGCAACAGCAGCTCCCTCCCCCGCCTGGATTGTGAACTAAAGTCTGCCCAAGCCAACTCCCCCCACCCCTCAAACGCCCGCCCGCTGCCGTGCCGCTTTCAGCTAGTCGCCCACCCACTTGGAGGATCTCAGCGCCCCGGGCTCCATAGGCATCTCTGAACTGGAGAACTGGGGATTCCTGGCGTTCATGTCCCCCTTGGGTCTGAAGAGACCAGATCAAAGGTAAGGGGAGTTCTAAGGGAAACCACCCCTCCGCGATCGCACGCAGGGGGCGGGAGTAGGCATTTTGGGTGGGAGGGGACAGAGGGGGGCTAATCTGCTTCTGGGGCAGGAGTTTGGGGTGGGTGATCAATCCTAGCCCCCTTCCGCGAAAGAAAACCCCGCCCTCGCTATTCTGGAGCTGCATACATAAGGCGTTGGGCTGGGCACTTTCACACGTCCCACAGACTCGCCCTTGGTGTCTGGCCGTCGAACAAGCGCAGAAGACAAAACTTGGAAAGGTGAATGCCTTCTCTCGCCCTCTGCCCGCAAATCTCGCATTTGGACCCACCAGCCTATTATGCCCAACTCCAGGTTTTGCATGTTTAAAAAAGGTGGGGGGAAATCCCCACGGAGATTTGTGAATGAGATCGCTTTTGAATCGTGAAATCCTAGACTACACCAGATTCATTTAACACCCCTTTTGAACAGAGACGAATTCCTTGATTCGAAATAAGTTAGAAACAATTGGAAGGTTATTTCGAATCAAGGAGGAAGGGATTATGTACCGTAACATGGAATCCCGGGAGGGGAGCTATTCTGCACCCTTCTCCTCTCCAGTGCCTTGATCTCATCTGTCCTAACTGGTGCCTCTTCGGCAGCCCAGCGCACGCAAGGTTAGTTACAATTCTGTGCAACAGTTAGTTTAGAATTCTGTGAAGGAGGTGTGTCTATATTCAGAGCTTTACTGCAATCCACCACCTCTCCCCACCCAGAGCTAAATCCCTGTGGTTGGATGCATTTGAAAACTTAATGATGCCCCCCACCCCAATCTGAACTGTTTACCCGCCGGCTTGCTACCTGAGGATCCTGGGAAGACCTAGCACCCAAAGCGCGGGGCGGGGATCTAACGGGTTTACCGAGGATCGAGAGTGAAGGACTGGTCTCCTATTGGCTTCATCCCTGATGAAGTTGTTCACGGACAAGATTTTCTGATCTCTAATGGATCTCTAGGAGGGATCTTTAGGTGACCCCCCCGAGGCTGGAGTGCTCGTACTGACCTTGGAGACATACGCGGAACAAGGCTCTCTGAGCATGTGCAGAGTGCCCTCGATCTCTGTTGCTGAAGGGAACGAGGGTCTCGGGTCAGCCTTGATCCCAATCGCCGGATGCAAGCAAAGGCAAAGGAGGGTGATGCCGGGCGGGGGTGGGTGGGCACAGAAGCCGTGCAAGCATTTTGGAGCCGCGAGCCAGTTACGCCCCATCAACAGCCTTAAGGAGGCTAGAAACTTAAGCCATCTGTAGAACCTCTTAAGCCTCCGCCCACTGCCCGCTTCACAGGCTCGCCCTTCCAATGTCACAAGTCCTCTTGATTCCTGCAACAAGTGCCTGCGGCGGTCCAGCGGGGCGGCAGCGAGAGCGCGCGGCAACCGCGTGGGTGCCGGATCTCCCCCCGAATAGAGTTAAAGCCGCGCGTTTCCCGCCACGCCGGAGACCCGGAGCTTCGGAATCGTCGCTCTCTTACGCTCAAGCGGGCTTTGGCAAACACAGGGCAAAGCCGCCGTTCGGAGAAAGCGCCTAGAGTAGACAAGCCCTGCTGCGATCACGCTCGAGCGAGCACGCGGCGGCTGCGAAAATGTCGCTCCCTAGCCAGGGAGGGTGCAGATCCCCCCCCCCCCCCGCCGCTCCGTTTTCCTGAATTTCCCGCTGCCAAAACAAGAACCCCTATATTCAACCTCCGGGACGTATTTTTCTCTCACCGCCACCACCACCAAGAGTGTTTTTCCTCTCGCAGCTCCAAAAACGTTGTCCTCAGGCCTTCCCTCTCCCTGCACCCCTGGCCCTTCCCCCATTCAACAGCTGAGCCGAGAGTGGAGAGTCAGACCCGCCGCCACATCGCCTCAACTCCATAGAGGACGACTCCTCTCACTGCCCCAGAGTAGGCCCGCGAAGTGCACCAAAGCGAGAATCGGCGCTTTGTACCTCAGAAGCCGAAAGGGCTCAAGCTGACCATTGCACTTCAGCTGAGCAGGCAGCGCCCGGTGTTTTCAGCAGAGTTCGGGGCTTGTAGCTCCACTTTCCACGTCCGGCGCAGCACACGCATTGCCAAGGCTGTGACGGATCCCACACTCTGTTCAGCTGTAAAATACTTCGGCTTGGCAGGATCATTTCGAAAACAAATAGTTTGTGCAACCCTCCTACAACTTGAAAATACAGCTGTTTATTTGCAACGCACATGCAACGTTGTAGGATGGAGGGAACTTGGAACCTTCTGCCTTCAAGCATGGAGGTGAGATGCTCTTCCCAGAGCAGCCCCATCCCACCTGTCAGTGCTCACTGTAGTCTCCCATTCAAATGCAAACCAGGGTAGACCCTGCTTAGCAAAGGGAGCAATTCATGTTTGCTACCACATGACCAGCAATCCTTAATATTAGAAATGGAGTTCTAGTAATGAGTGTGACTGGCATGTGTTTCATTTCTGGCTTTGGGCATGTTGAAATTGGGCATGATTCCCCCCACCCCCGCCCCACTTTGCTCCTAAAGATCCCTGGCATGTGAACTTGGAAGAGAAGGTACTTCCATACCAGATATTTAGTCCAGGATCCTCTCAGCTTTGCACTTGCTCATTCTGGGAGGGGCTTCACACAACCTCGGTCACTCTCCATTGTCACTCTGTACATTCCTTGGGCTTAAATCCTCACCTTTATTAATGCATATGAACTGTCTCTTTATAGAGACATATAGAGTCTCTTATAGAGACATATACCTATATAGAGGTACAGCTGCAGGTGTCCTTTTTTGGGAGGAGAGGACTTAACAAGTCATTGACTTGGCAGGGGGGACAACTGGGCTGCATCACTACACCTCTGCATTTCTGTCCCCCTACCACTTCACCTTTCCAGCTGCCTCCACAAAGGTTTTCTTTGAGTAGAGAGATGGGGGGAAAGGGTTTACCATTGCTCTGTTGTTGTTTTTTAGGAAAACCAACTCAAAGAGGTCATTCTCACAATCAAAAACTATGTTCAACCTGGGATTTGGAGCTGTGTGTGCCCCCAAATTTCAGGTGTCTGGAAGCAAGGTCAGAGGGAAACCTGGGTAGCTGTTCCTCCTACCTTGTTTCCACACAATCACTTCTACCCAGGTTTTCCTCTTACCTTGCTTTCAGACAACTTAAAACTGGGGGCACACACAGCTCCAAAACCCAGGTAGAACACAGTTTTTGATTGTGTGAATGCCTTCAACACCTGTTTTGCCACTTAACACCACAGCAAGTTTAGTTCTGATACTGTGTTATTAATGCTAACAAACATTATTCAGGTAGGGCCGGAGTTCTCCAGCTTGGGTCACCAGATGGTGTTGAACTTGGGGATGATGGGAATTGTAGAAGCATCTGGCGACCAAAGTTTGAGAACCCCTGGTGTAGGGGTAAGGAGAAACACCAAAAGCAACTGTTAATATATCAGTGTTATATAGTGCACTTTTTGTGCGCTGGACCAATATAGGTCCAGTCTTTCTTTCTTTTTTTAAGTGTCAAGATACACATAGGAATATGTTCTGTGTACATTCATAAACACAGGGTTAAAAGGGAGATTAATCACACCATCTTACACTATTGGCAGAGGGTCTCAAACATGGTCTCCAGATGTTGTTGGACTACAACTCCCAAGGTCTTTTGCTGGACATGATGGGGATGGTCGTCCAATATCTGTGGATGCTGAGAAACCCTTCACTATGGACTACTCAACTGCATTAAGGATCTGCACGAACCAAGGTTCAAGCACAAAGTTGGCACCGAACCAGTTCAGATAAGGTCCAGCACCAGAGATTGATGGTCCGAACTGGTTCAGTGCTGTGGGGAAGGGAGCGGTGAGCGGGAGGGAGCTTTAAGAAAGAGCAGAGCAGGTCCTTACCTGCTCACCGCCACCCCATGCAGCTTCCTGCTGGGGCAGTGTGCATTCCAAGTACCTGCCTGCAACGCCAAGACTCACATGGTGTCTGCTCATGCGCGGATGCCATGTGTATGGTCAGCGTGGTGTTGCTGACCACACAAATGGCAACTGCAGATGCGTGGATGCCATGTGCATGCTGGCGCTGTACACAATACTTGGGGCACGCGCTGCCCCAGCAGGAAGCTGGATGGGGCAGTGGAGAGCAAGTAAGGAACTGCTTACCTCTTTCTTAAAGCTCCCGCTCACCAATCCCCTCCCCGCAGCACTGAACCAGCCTGGACCTTGTCCAAACCAGTTCGGTGCCAAACCTGTGCTCGAACCATTGGTTCGTGCACATCCTTAACCTGCATTATGAATTGCTGCATGGTGGACAGCTCGTTTTTGTATATGTTTGTAACTTGTTTTATGCTTTTGTTAACCGCCCAGAGACGAAAGTACAAATTTGATAAATAAATAATACAGACAGAACACTAAAGTGCACAAAAACATGGTGGTGTTGAGGTAGCAAAGCAATTCCACTTGTGGCTCAAGAGTGGAAAAGCAACAACTGAATGACACTTCAAGGAGCATGTTGGGAAGTATCCCAAGCACTGGTCCCTCCAAGGCGTATGCACGTGTGTGCGCTCACAAGTTTTTGGATGTCCGCCCAATTCATTTTAGTTCTCGTTCAGGTTGAATCAGGAAGGCCCCACTCTGAGTGCAGATGTGCACACACAGATTGATACTGCCACCCAGAACAAAACTCATTCTGCACAAAGATGAAAAAAATTAGAGGGACCACTGATCCCAAGTCTTGCTGAATGCAGTGGAATTTGCTTGCTCCCTAGCACGGATGCAACAGACTTCAGCCTGAAATGGACCGGTGATTTCAGCAGAATAAGAGCCATCTGTGAGATTGTGGTTTTTTTCCCACCACCTTTGAGATGTTTGCTTCTGGAACTGACTGAGGGCACCTCTCTTCCTTTCACGCTGGAGACACTTGCATGTGCAAAAGAGCTGAGGAATAATTTGGGTAGGATTTGAAAAGAAAAGCAGTACCCATAGCAATGAGGCTTGGCTTCTCAAAACTATAGAAACATAGGAAGCTGCCATATACTGAGTCAGACCATTGGTCTATCTAGTTCACTATTGTCTTCACAGACTGGCAGCAGCTTCTCCAAGGTTGCAGGCAGGAATTTCTCTCAGCCCTATCTTGGAGAAGCCAGGGAGGGAACTTGAAACCTTCTGCTCTTCCCAGAGCGGCTCTATCCCCTGAGGGGAATATCTTGCAGTGCTCACACTTCTAGTCTCCCATTTTTATGCAACAAGGGTGGACCCTGCTTAGCTAAGGGGACAAGTCATGCTTCCTTCCACAAGACCAGCTAGGGCAGGAACATTCTTCTAAAATTAATGGGAAAGGGGAGGAGCCAGATAGTGTGAATAAATCAAAGTGGTTGGTTTGTAGTGTCCTCGAGCAACAGGTTCACCATAGTGCTTTCACGAGAGTAGTAATAGTTAACCTTTAATTCTAAGCTAGGCGTGACCTGCTTAGAATTAACCAAGCAGAATGCAGCCAGCCAATCCAGGTATGATGACCTTTCTTAAACCTGTGTTTGCTGCCTGCCTGGGACTGCACCAAAAAAAAAAGGCGTGTCAAGCACCTGTTTGGCATAGCGAGCAGCCGTGTGTGTCGGAATTGAGGAAGCGCTGTAGTTCAGTGGTGGACCACATGCTTTGCATGCAAAAGGTTCCAGGTTCAATCCCTGGCAGGTAGTGCTAGGAAAGACCTCTGTCTGAGAGCTGCTGCCAGCCAGGATAAGCAATACTGAGCTAGATGGTTTGACTTGTAAAAAGCAGCTTCATATGGGCCTTGGGCAGATTGTCTGAGAGCAGCTGATGCAGCCCCCTTGTTGAATCCAAGCATTTCTGAGTCCAAGCAGTACCCAGATGGGAAACTGCCTAGGAACCCGTGTATGCTTACCTTCAGCTCTTCTTCCTCCATGGGGAGGGGGGGTGAGATATAAAATATTTATAGGACTGCCCCACACTCGAGGCTCGACTTTTGAGTGAGGCTTCAGCACGAGAGTCTGTTGGCTCAGCCATGGAATACAAAGTTTGTTTGTTTGTTTGTTTGTTTGTTTAACACATTTCTATACCGCCCAAAACGCAAGTTCTCTTGTAACGCATGTTACAAGACAATAAAAACAACCAATAAAAAGATTAACACATTTCAACAATTAAAATTTAAAACATTAAAACTATTAAAACACAATCAAAACACAATTAAAACAATGTCTAATTAAAATCCTGGGTGAACAAATGCGTCTTGGCTGCCTTTTTAAAAGTTGTAAGAGATGGGGAGGCTCTTATTGCAATAAAGTGCCAGCGCATGTGCTAAGTTGTGCAGCTGGGAGAAGAGGCAGTGGCGGGTGCGCGGCTGGGGGAGTCAGTCATGTGACTTGCCTCTGGGGGCCCCCCAAGGCAGTGGGCCCCCAGACAGATGTCTCCCCTTGCCCTATTATAGTTACGCCCCCGCCCTGAGAGCAGGCTTAGCCCACTCTCTCTGCAGAACCCTCCCAGGCTCTACACATGGATTGTGTGTAGAGCCTCAAGATGTCCCCCATGCCATTTAACATCCACATAAAACCACAAGGAGCGGTCATTCAGGGATGGTCTGAGTTGTCAGCAATATGCAGATAGCACTCCGCTCTCGCTCTCTCTCCTTATCACCTGATCCTAGGGAGGCAGTCGGGGGGTGGGGCTGGATGTGGGCTAGAAAACTGAGATTGAATCCAGGCAAGAAGGAGATGCTGTTGGTCAGTAGGAGAGCCAATTGGGATGAGGGTATTCAACTGATTCTGGATGGAGTTGCACTCCCCTTCAAAGAGCAAGTGTTGCACTCCCCTTCAAAGAGCAAGTGTGCAGCTAGGGGGTATTGCTGGACTTGGCTCTGCTTTTGGAAGCTCAGGTGGAGGCAGTAGCCAGGTGTGCCTTTGCACAGTTTCAAGTGTGCAAAGCTGCGTCTCTTTCTTGAGAAGGCAGATCCAGCCTTAGTCATGTCACAGCTGCAACATGCTTTATGTGGGGCTGCCCTTGAAGAATATTTGGAAACTACAGCTAGCGCAAAATGCAGCAGCTAGGATTTTATCCAGAACTGCCCGCTGGCTGGGATCATATTACACCCATTTTGAAAGAGCTACCTTGGCTGCCAATTTGTTTCCGGGTCAAATTCAAGGTGCTGGTTTTGACCTTTTTAAGCCCTTAACAGTTTGGGCCCTGGATACCTGAGGGACCACCTGTTCCCAAGGGTTTCTGCCCACTTAACAAGGTCATCGAAGGGGTTCCACTCCTCATGCCAACAATGAGGGAGGCTCGGCTGTTGTGCATGTGAGACAGGGCCTTCTCAGTTAGTGCCCCCAGACTTTGGGATGCTCTCCCAGCTGGTATCTGCTGCTCAGTCTCCATCACAGTTTTTCAAAAGGAAGTGAAATCTTTGGCTTTTTACCCAGGCTTTTATGAGTGTTGTTTTGGTTGCTGCTGCTCTGTATTCTATGGTGTCATTGTGTATGTTTTAAAAACTTTTAATTAGATTTGTATTTTTATATTCCAATTTAATATTTTTATTGTGTAATTGTTCTATAGTTTTATATTGTTTTAAATGTTTTGTAGACTGCCTTGAGATTGTTTTAATGAAAGGCAGTATAAAAGTCTAATAAATAAAACTGTCAACCAGTGGCTTCTAGACCCAAGTTTTGCCATTGCTAGCCTTCAAGGACACTTCTTTAAACAATCTTGTTCCAAATTGCAATTATCAGTATGAATGCATCTTCTTGTTTCTTGTGGTCTCTGTGATCTAACATTGTGCTAGCTGCCATGTGTTCTCCTTGAAGAAGGGTGGGATATACATTCTTAAAGTAAAATTAAAACCCATGAAATAATCAGCTCGCCCCCTTGCTGAATGCTTTTCTCTTAGGAGTTACCTATGTTGTCCCCTTCTCTTTAATTTGGGAGCTAAGCCCTATGCTGTGAAGGTCTCCTTTCATGAGTGCTGCATCCTTGCCCAAGCAGTGTAATGTTGGAGAATCTCACTCATGAACGCTACTGCTGCAGGTGCTGTGAGCCAGGTGCTCTGGAAATGCAGAATCGGGGCTATTATGCTTTCAGCTTGAAAAATTAGGACACCCTTCCCACTGCCTTTGAAAGGAAGGAAGGAAGGAAGGAGGGAGGGAGGGAGGGAGGCCAGGTCTTCCAACTGATTTGAATGGCAACCGGATAATGCAAAAATGAAGAACCCCAAGTAAAATCTCTCAAGTAAAATCTCTCAGCTTAGCTAAGGGGACAAGTCATGCTTGCTACCACAAGACCAGCTCTCCTCTCCTACAACTATAACTCCCATCATCCCCAGCTGCAGTAAACTGCAATGGGGGTGATGGGAGCTGTAGTCCAACAACAGCTGGAGAGACTCAGGTTGGCCAGCGTGGCCTATACTGACTAAAGGCAGCTCCCCAGACCTTCAGTCAAGAGTCTTGACTGAATAATTTATTATATTTATTATAGGTAAATTCATGGAGGACAAACCTATTAATGGCTACTAGTCTGAGAGCTCTAGGCCACCTCCAGCTGTAGAGGCACGATGCCTCTAAATACCAGTTGTAGGGCAGCAACAGCAGGAGGGAGGGCATATCCTCAGTTCTTGCCTGTGGGGTTCTCAGAGGCATCTGGTGGGCCACTGTGTGAAACAGGATGCTGGACTAGATAGGCCTTGGGCCTCATCCAGCAGGGCTGTTTGTATGTTCCTATGTGTTTTGTAGCCCTCTTCGGAGACACTAAGGCAGGGCTGCTCAACTTCAGCCCTCCTGTAGATGTTGGCCTATAACTCTCATAATCGCAGGCTATTGGCCACTGTGGCTGGGGATTATGAGAGCTGTAGTCATAAAACAGTCAGACTATTGATCCAACTAGCTCAGTACTGTCTATGCTGACTGGCAGCAGCTCTCCAGGGTTTCAGGCAGGAGTCTTTCCCAGCTATACCTGGAAAAGCACAGGATTGAACCTGGGCCCCTCTGCATGCAAGCAGATACGCTACCACTGAGCTATGGCCCCATCCCTAAGTAGACAGTGCTCAAATGTAGCCACCCATCCAAATTCAAACCAAGGCAAATGTTGCTTAGCAAAGGGGACAATTCACGCTCACTGCTACAAGACCAGCTCTCCTCCCAGATAACTTGCTTTTTAAAAAAATGTATCGGGGGGAAATGGCATGGAGCATATTCTGCCAGGAAGTTCTCATATGTAACAGGAATGGATAGAAGCTGTGCCAGGGAGCATTGATCAAATGTTAGCCATGCCAACATTCATCAGTAGGCTCCGCAGCCCTATTGGACTGGATATCCTAACTATGTGAACTATTGAATAATGAAACCAGTTGCCCAGGAAAGCTATAGCATTTCTTTATGTTGACATTTCATGCTAAGAGATGCTGACGATGCAAAGAGCTGGGCAAGCTGTCCTTGGGATCTGTCTCTTCTAACTTTTTCCTTCTCATATCGGATGGACTGAAGGGAAAGAGAGGCAGTCTCTCTCCAGCTGTAATGCTTGAATCAAGAAAACAGGAGCACTTGGGGTCTAGCTATTGCATGCCCTGACCCTAAAATGCTTGCTTCTTGAAATTATTTTGGAGTGGAAATGCTCTCCCACTTTCACTGGGATGGGTGGGTTTATCTGAATACTTGTAATTAAGTTCTTGGAATGAGATGGGTAATTGCCTGTGATTTGCCTGAAGACCTAAGCATGCCTCCCTGCAGGTCCTTCATTCAAATAGGAATTCTAATCCACAGGGGCAATTGTGAGTACAGAGCAAGAAGATGGTAACTTAATCAAACATGGAATGCTGGTGGTGGCCGCACATCTGCTGCCACATGGAGTACTTCTCCAATTCGTTGGCTCCAAGTAATATTACTGGTTTTCATAGGAAATTCTTGTAGAAAAGTTTTCATCATGTCTGCTGCTTACTCCTGTCTTTTTAACCCATTAAATGGAAACTTATTTCCAAGTAATTTGTTTGATCGGGAGGTGTGGTATAATCTCAGTTGAAATGGGACCAAAGAGAACTAAATGGAGGGGCCAAGCCCAGTGGTAGGACATCTGTCTGGCTTGCATAAGATCAATCTCCTGACATCAGGTTCAGTCTCCTGGCGTTTCCAGGGGGAAACTCCTGCCTGAAATCTTGGAGAACTGCTGCCTGTCAGTGTGGAGAATACTGACTACACTCTGTGGTGTCAATGGAGCAAGGGTCTGACTCTCTGTATAAACAGCTTCCTCACTACAGAGATGTTGAGTACTTCACCATGATACAGCTTAGAGTTGGTACCCAATAGGTTAAGAGTCAGCTGTGTAGCAGGTATTAAAAAATAACATGTACAGCTTCTACTGTCACTGCATCTCAGTGCTGGGTAGACCTGCACTTGGCTGAATTTCTTTGTGCTGTGGAGAACTTTTGTGAGGAAAAGCCTGATCTTTTTGACGGTGACGAGGTACACCCACACCACAGACTGGTTATTTCTGTTCCAAGGAACCCTGGGAAATGTGGCCCTGTTCATCAGGGTAGGGGTCTTTTAGCAACTGTTTCTCAACATATCCACTGAAATACAGTTCCCAGGATTCTTTGGGAGAAGCCGTAATAGTTAAACCAGTATAAGATTATAGGTTTATAGTGTAATAATTCTCCTAGTCTAACAACTCATCTACTATACAGTGCAGCAGAATTTCTGTGTGAATTTAAGTCAACTTGGAAAAGCTTTAAGGGTTATCAAGATTATTGGCTCAAACTGTGCCCCTCTACTGCATGTAAGTGAGAAATAATACCCCAGATTCAAGTTCAGAGGCAATAGCCTAGAACCGGCCTTCTACTGAGTCCATTTCGGTAGTATTGTCCACACTGATAGCAACTCTCCATGGTTTCAGGCAGGAGTCTCTCCCAGTCCTACCTGGAAATGCCAGGGATTGGACCTTAGACTTCCTGTACGCCAAGCAGATGATGCCCCACCTCTGAGCTACAGCCCCATCCCCATGATTCTGTGGAATGAATAGGATAATACCTATACAAATAGAGGAATGACCCTTCAACCCCTGATAACTAGGCAAAGAGGCCCCTTTTTAAAATGGTGGCTCTCTTATATTTAGCTGGGGTCCCTATTTAGTGTACCAGAGTGTTCCTTCAATGGCTGCTGGTGACTTACAACAGGGAATCCTCTTCTCTTTCCTTCTGCTGTAAACTACTTTGAAAACCTTTTTTTGAAAAGTAGTATCAAGCTGCAGATTCCTCCCCCCACAAGAACTTGTCTCCCCTCTTTTTACTGAACTCCTTCACCAAAATTAATAACCCATATCTACCCCTAAAAGGGTCTTTCCTGACCCCTCCCCACACATTTTTTTGAAGAGTTGCTCCTCAAGTTTCCCCTCTGTCTGCACCACTGAGCAGGGGGGTTAGTTGTTAATGATGATGATGATGATGATGATGATGATGATGATGATGATGATTTAATAAATTAATAAATAATGAAATAATTTTGCTGCTCTTCTCTTCCTTTTAAGAGCTGAATGGCTTATACTCCAAGCTCTGCTTTCAAACAACAAGTTTTCCCACTCAGTCTAAAGTCTGGTTCCCCTCTTTCCTGGCTGTTTCCTCCTATTTCTGTGAATGTTTTATTTTATTGTTTTAACCCAACTGATAGAAAAATAGCACATTAGGGAGGAGACTAACATACTGAGCTTGAACTTGTTTCCATAACGTACTAGTTTTCTATAAGCAGTTATAGTATATTATATAGAGAGGAGGATTCAACCAAGTGAATTTTCCATCTGTAGTCTGGATTGGTGCAGCCTAGTTAGGGAATGGGGGCCGTTCTGGGAAGAGAACCTACATGCTTGCATGCATAAGGTTCCAAGTTCCCTCCCTGGCATCTCCAAGATAGGGCTGAGAGAAACTCCTGCCTGTAACCCTGCAGAAGCCGCTGCCAGTCTGTGTAGACCATACTGAGCTTGATGGACCAATGGTCTGACTCGGAACAAGGCAACTTCTTATGTTCCTAACTTTGGTCTTCCTGTGGATACTCAACTACAACTCCCATCATCCCTGAATGCTTGCCATTGTGGCTGGAGAAGATGGGGGTTGTAGTCCAGCAACAGCCAAAGTTGTGCAGCCCTGCCATAGGGCCTAGGCAGCTTTCCTAGAACAGGCCTGAGACTGGTTAACCTTGGCTCTCCAGCTGTTGTTGAACTGCAGCTCCCATCATCCCCAGCCATATTGTAGCTGGGGATGATGGGAGTTGTAGTTCAACAACAGCTGGAGAGCCAAGATTGCCTACCCCTAATGTAGAGGCAGGCTGCCTCTACTCACAAGACTTAAATGTGCACATAAATTCGAATACAAAACTGCTATTGACTAAACTGGATTTAGTTTCTCTTTTGCAATCTTTGTTACTCTTCATTAGTACTGGCAATCCTCACAAAGAGCATGAGAGGTCAAAGCCCTCCTCCACAACACTTTTTAAGGGCATTTGTGAAAATGGTCCACACAATCAAGAAACTAGTCCATTTGACTTGTCCAGCTAAAGAACTAAAGCAACAATCTACGGCCGAATTCAGACATAGCACAAAACTGGAGGTTGGCAAACCCGCGGTTTCAATTTGAAACTTGAAATTGCAACGTTGATGTTCTTCCAACTACAGCCCACCAACCTCTGGTTCCAGGGGATGGGAGCCCCTCCCTGCTGCTTGGCTGCCGATCCCAGCAAGCTCCATGGCCAGACTGTGGGCTAAGCATTGGCATGTCAGCAGAGCAGCCACGACTGGCCACAATCTTGAAGGGGGTGTGCTGAATGTGCTTGTGCATTTTTGGAGCCAGCTGCTTGTCCTTGTCATGGAAAGGGCATTTAAATCCCTTTAAATGCAATGCCAGTGCTTCTTCAGACATTGATGACACTGCTGCCCTCCTAAGAGCCCTGCACCTAGTCCCACATATGTACAATTTAAAGGTGGGGAGGGATATCGGTCGGCACTATTTCCCTGTTACTCAGGAAAGGTAAGGGAACATGAAGACTTCCTAGGAGGAGATATGTATATGAGGGAGGGCAAAGGATCCAGGCGGGGGGGGGGGTCTGCCTTGACGTGACCTAGGATGCTGTTGTGAGGGATCACCCTGTCAAAGCAGTCCACACTGACCAAACTACACTCCTGCTCTGCCAGCAGATTGCTGCCAGTGGGCTATCCCTCTCAGGAGGGGGCCAGTCTACTGGGGAAGACTATGTGGCTGCAAGGCCCAGGTTTCTGGTTGGACTGCACACTCATGTGTTGAGCCAGCCTGGGGCCCCCACTGGTGTGGGGCCCCCAACCTTCCATGGTAAAAGATAGAACAGAAGAGCTGCAACCTTGCACACATTCTGACATTCCCTGTGTCACAGCCTAGCTGTGTGCATGGATGGGGGGAACACCGGGTGTGGGGATGGATCTTTAAACCCATTCCAAATTCCTGGGATTGGCCCAGCATTGTGTCGTATGCAGATCTGCCGGCACAGGGCATTGCAGGAGAGGGGAGCCCTAGTTTCCAGTAGCCTCAGGAGAGTGGGGTCGCCATTTTGGGACACAAGCAAAGGTACACATGCCCACGTGGGTGGATGGGCTGTCAGGGGGCAATCTTTGACAGCTACTTGGTGGCAGTCACCAAGACAGGGAAGGCAGTCACCGGGGTACCCGTCCCCACAGCTTTCTTCCATACAGCAGTCTGGCTTCATAAAAAGCCCCAGTGGCCTGACACTCTCGTGAGAGAGCAGTCCATAGGAGAAGGGGTTGATTTATCATCACACATTATTCACTATTTTGCTCTGCAATTCTCTCCCCTCCTCTCCCCTCCCCTCCCATCTGATGGTTCTTCTCATGAGTTGTAAGGGGGTGTCCCCATGGCCTGGCACTCTTTTTTGAGCCAGCGCAGTCCATCTCAGGGCGTCCATCATCATCACATATGTTGAATCGCTCCTCTGACTGGAGCAATGCTGACCTTGGTGACTGGCCCTGCTCATGAGTAAACTTATTTATTTATTTTATTTATTTATTTAACATATTTTATACCACCCAAAACTTACGTCTCTGGGCGGTTTACAACAAGATAAGGACAACATTAAGACATCAGTTAAAAACAAAACCAAGAAATTTAAAACACAACAATTTAATTTTTTTTTAAAGCAATATTCTAAAAAAAACCCATTAAAAACAATCAAAACAAAACCTAGGGACCGCAAAACCCCATGGAAGGGGCTGAGCCCCCCTCCCAGAACCTTTCTGTGAAAAAAATAGAAGTTGGCTGCTTGAGAATCCATGGTTAGGGCTGCCTCTTAAACCCAGCCCCAGGCACCCCTCTCCCCCAGCCATTTATTCCCCGCCCGGTGCTGTGATGGGGTGCCTTGCTTATGCTGCCACCTGGAGTTTTGTGCTTGTGAACATTCATCATTGTCGCTTCATTCTCGGGGAGCAAAGCACTTGGTGCCCATCCTGTCATCCCGTCCCCTTTCCCTCCTGCTTTCCAGGTGGGGAGTGCAACCGCAGTTGCATGAATTCGGATGTTCCAACCTGTGCTCCATTTACCTCTGGTTTCGTGCTACATCTGAATTTTGCCTAAGACTGGCTGCCAGAACGGAAACAGACAAGAGGCTTACCTTGCCTAGAAGTTGGTCACTTTTAGCTTCCCTGTAATAAAATGTCCTTTCGTGTTGCCAGACTTCAAATTAGAAATCCATACTGTAGCTTTAAATTCCTTGATAAAGCAAAAGAGGCAACCTCAGCTTCTCTCCACATGCGTATGTCTCCCCTCACCCACTGTGTGGCCCACCTGGAATGCAACTTACTACAGCAGGTGCATGTAAATGGACCTGAAGTGGAACAGGTGGAAAAAGCTTTGACTACCTCATTTCCTGCTTCACTGGGAAATTTAAAACTAAAGCCTGGATCTGTTGACTGTGTAATCTGGAAATCCTATTCTCTTAGTAGGTTGAATGTTGGTGTTAGGGTCAAAAAACAGATAAGAGGGGTGGTCTTTCCTATCATCAGTGATGTCACTGGCACTGTGGTATAGGTACCATATCCTTGACTTCTGCCACTGCAATCAATATAGCAGCACCCGGCAACACACACACACTTTTGTTCTGCTAGCTGGGGAAAGAGAGAGAGCCTACTTTCTGAAATAGTCACAACTCGGGGGGAATTGTGAAATCCGCAAGGACCAAACTAAGAACATGGGAAGCTGCCTTACACTGAGTCAGACCAATGGTCCATCTAGTTCAGTATTGTCTACACAGACTGGCAGCAGCATCTCCAAGGTTGCAGGCAAGAATGTCTCTCAGCCCTATCTTGGAGATGCCAGGGAGGGAACTTGGAACCTTCTGCATGCAGGCATGCAGATGCTCTTCCCAGAGTGGCCTCACCCCCTGAGGGGAATATCTTACAGTGCTCACATGTAGATTCCCATTCAAATGCAAACCAGGGCAAACCCTCCTTAGCAACGGGGGCAATGCATGCTTGCTTCCACAAAACCAGCTCTCATCTCACAGCTCTCCTCTCTACATAGGATGCTGTAGTGACCAGGGCATAGCAAGGTTGGAATGGACCTGGGGCAATAAGCGAAGATATAGAGCTCGATTGTATATATGATGGGCCCCTATCCTCCACACCTCCCAACCTTCTTTGGAGAGGTGAGAGGGGGAGAACAAGAGAGAAGCTGCTACTCAGCTGGCAGGCCCTTCTCCCTCAGAGGCCATGGGCATTTGCCCCCCCCCACTCACCCGCATTCAATTAATCCTATGCCCAAGGGACTACAGACCTATATGGAGGGGCTGCTTGTATCTTTCTCCCTTGCGTGGTGTTCTGCTAAAAATGTTTCCCATGCTTCTTAGAAGCAGCCATTCTTAGTGGAGAAACTACCAGAAGGGAGAGGATTCAGAAGCCCCTTTTCCGAGAGTGAAGCAGCTTGGGTGTATTTTTAGTGTGGGGAAATGCTATAGGGCAGGGGATCTCAACCTGTGTTTGAGGGCACTTTCCAGACTAGCTGCTCAACAGCAGCAAAATGCCTCCGTTCAGGCAAGTTGCATTCAAAACGTAAGCAGCAGCGGGAGCAGTCTCATGGAAACTAACAACACGAAAAAAGCAACCTTTTTACACTGGATATATGACGTCCCAGCTCTATATCGCAGCAATTAAATTTGAAACAAGGCACTGGAAATGTGAACGGCACCCTGCTGTCCATGTAGGGACTGTGATGTCACAACTCAGGAAGTGTAGAAGCACACTTCCGAGATACGGCGTGACCACATTGCAGGGTCTAATCTGGAAAGCGCCTTGATGAACTACAACTCCCAGCATCCCCACAAGTTGGGAACCCCGTCTTAGGGCAATGCGTTAAGAAACAGCCCCCTCCCCTGACATAGGTCTTCTGCTTCAGATTATGCAAGCTCCAGAGTTGCATTTTGTAAAAAAAAGGTGGGGGAAATTAAATAAATGTGCCTGGGCATTACAGGTATCTTGGCTCTAGAAGAAGCATTTCCTTGCTGCAGGCTGTCTGGATTTTGTACAATGAATGAAAAGCTGCCTGTTTGCAGTGTTCTAGGCTGCTCCTTGGGAAGTCAATGGCACTCAGATAAGCCCTTTAGAAGTTGACAGGAATTCTCCATAAAATGGGGTGCAAGTTGCCCTAATCTAAGTGAGAATGGATCTGTATGTGCAAAGCTGGGCTCACCTCTTGCACTTTAGCACCACATATACCCTGTCCCCAGTGCACATCCTGGGGGTTTCAAAATGCTCATTCATTTCAGAAACATGCTGAAAGATTCCAGTTCAGGGCAAATAATGGCAAATCAGGGCAAATAATGGCAAAGCTTCCACTACTTGGAAGTAGAATTCCACCAAAACCAATGAGGGTAAACATGCATTTGAAACCCCGCAGGGGGAAACGATACGTTTACGTGTCGCACGTTGTTTAGGCCCATCTAATTGATTCAGGATGTTCTGCCAACCGGTTAAATCCCAAGGTCTCATCTTCAATGGGTTGCGGATGAGGCTGTAATCCGGTTGAAATCCAAGCGCTGTGAAAAGTGTCGGGTCTCAAGGTAGTTGAGAACCCATTTGTGTCCTTTGCCTTAGAAGCCCCAATCTGAACTGTATGGACATTGCTTGTCGTTGCATGGTAATGAGGAAAAGATACTCTGCACAAGCTCCAAGACACTATTTTTTCATCATTATTTTCATATATATCACTCAGCTAAACCTTGGCACTGAAAATTGATTTGCAGACTCTGCCCTGGCTCTGAGGCCCGCAAATGCTCTGGTTTCCTCAGCCTGTGACCTCTTATTGGCTTGCTGGGTCAGAAATTCATCTCTGGTAGCAGAACTACAGCTTGAGATATTTGCAATGGAATTTAATGCAGTCCACACGTCAGCCTGTTCTTTCACGAACAAGCTGAAGGGATGGGAAATGCCTGATTGGTCCCAGACTGCCTGTTTGTAAGGCGGATAATAGTTTCAACTGGGATAGGATAATCCAGCTACACACACAAAAGCTGCAACTTCTTCCAGTTTTGCAGATGCCTCTCATCTTCTTTCTCCCCTCATCCCCATTTTACCAGGCATGACTGGTACCCATATAATGTTTTATGACTGAAAGTTGCCAAAATCACTGCTGCTTTGATGTGGAAGCCAAGGAGATCCTTCCCTCCACCACTGTAAATGTATCAGAGGCCCTTTAACTGTATCCCGATCTTAATTCCCTTTTGGATAAAAAAAGAAAAGCGGAATACTGGGGCTAACCTTGAGGCAGGGGGACTGTTTGGCATGTCAGTACAGGGACACAGGAGAAAATAATAAACAGTGCTTCTGAGCATGTATAGAGGGCCTGTCTCTCACCCACAGAGTAACCACACATCTGGTTCCCAGATCAGGGAGCATATTGTCCATCAGACTTATTTAAGCCCCAGGATCTCTCTGCAGCATGTTGTTATAGGGCAGGACTTCTCATGTGATTTAACATCAAACTCTCTGAATTCCAAGTGAATGTTGCTGCAGGACAGGAGGGGAGCAAGAGAGGCTTTTTTGTGGGGAAAGAAACTGGAGCGAAATTGGCGAGAGAGAAGTAAAAGCAACTCTGATTAGTGAAAGAGAGAGAATTTAAAATGGTGCAGCCGTGCCCCTACTCAGCCAGCCAAGCAGATTTACAGTACTGGATGGAAGGCAAGGGAGGGAGAAGCAAAACCAAATGTTTAGGGGTAGTGAGCTGGTCTTGCTGTAGCGAACATGAATGGCCTCTTCTCCTAAGCAGGGTTCATCTTGGTTTGCATTTGGATAGGTGAGTACATGTGAGCACTGACCACTCTAAGATATGCCCCTTAGGGGATGGAGCCATAGTAGAGCATCTGCTTTGCATGCAGAAGGTCCTAGGTTCAATCTCTGGCATCTCCAGGTAGGGCTGGGATCCTGCCTGAAACTTTAGAAAGCCACTGCCAGTCAGTGTAGACAATGCTCAGCTAGATGGACCAATAGATGGACTCAGTATAAGACAGCTTCCTGTGATCCTAATGACTAGATAACTGCTTATAAGAATGCCTGGATAACTACCTGGATAACTACTTCAGATAAGCCTAGGAGCTACAAGTAGTTTCTGAACTACCTAATGTCTGCCCTTTCCCCAGCTGATCAACCCCTGATGTTGGCCCTGACCACCTTATACCCAGTTTTCTGATCCACTGTAATTTTCAAGACAAATTTCCTTCTCCTTAAGAGGTAGAAGATTCACTCCAGTGCTTTCCCACCCGTAATCTCCACGACCTCTTCATTAGCATAAACTCAGAAGCCTTTTTGGCTGAAGTCCTTCTGAAACCACAAATGTCGCAATAGATTCCTAGCCTGACCTACATCCCAGTTAATTGAGTCAGTGAATCCAAGCACTATGGTATAGCTGACTTGAAGATGGGGCAGAAAAAAATATAACCAGTTTTCAAACCCATGATGTTTAAATTGGTTTTTGTATTTCCCTCCTGTTATTCAGTGGTTACATATAGATGTACATGGGATTGTGGTTTTTTTTCTCCAAATGAGCATCTTCTGTTTTCAGTCAGATTAACAGATTTGTGTGTTCAAACAGAGCATGAGAGGTTCAAATGGGCTTTTCTAGGGTCTGATCCTGAATAAATGACTTTTGTAGATTGAGAAACTCTTTGAGGCAATGAAGCAGGATCTGAAAGTCCCCTTCCGTTCTACTGGAAACATGGCACAAGCAGTTTAAAGCTGTTCAATGGGTTAAAGACTCTTTAATTAAGGAGTTGATTCCATTCCATTGGATTCCATTTAAATCCATTTCTATAATACTAGATCCTCAATACAGATGATGTTTTGCAACATTCAACAATAAGAACAAGGTCCACTCTTGATACAGTATTATCTTTTTCATTCCCTGTCACAGTAACACTGGCGAACCAATATATCATTGAGCAATAAACAAGCGTGCCTTTAACCCTATTTGGACATTATGTTGTACATGCATACAGAGGTCTGTACACGTGCACATGTTTCTTTGTGAAAGACTGTATGCAAGTTCATTTTAAAGTGAAGCTGGTACAGGCACATTCAAATGCAGAGTGCAAACAGGAAGTGGACTACTGTCTGCATTGAACATGTAAATAGTTCAAAACAGAGACAGCACTGGTTGCTCTGGTAGATGACCTTCTTCAGGACCTTGATGAGGGTAATGTCCCTCTCTTGGTCCTTTTAGATCTCTCAGTGGCCTTTGACACTATCGATCATGCTATCCATGTTGACCGCCTGCATGGGTTGGGTATCAGGGGCACTGTCTTACAGTGGTTCCGTTCTTACCTTAGTGGGCGTGTCCAGTCAGTATGCATTGAGGACAGATGCTCTGATCCACGGCCACTCCTTTATGGAGTTCCCCAGGATTTAGTTCTTGTCCCTGTCCTTTTGAACATCTATATGAAGCCGCTGGGTCAGGTCATTTCCCAGTTTGGGGTGATATTTCATCAATACGCAGATGATACTCAGCTGTATATCGCCATCCCAGACCATTCTGGGGATGCTGTTTCTGTGCTTACTCGATGCCTGGAAGCTGTTAAGGTCTGGATGAATCAAACAAGCTCAGACTGAATCCCAATAAGACTGAACTACTTTTATTCAGCCCTCGTAACGGCCAACAGCTGGATGTGAACCTTGTTTTAGATGGGGTGGCGCTGCCCCCAAAGGAGCTTGTATGTGATTTGGGGGTCCTTTTGGACTCACACCTCCTGCTTGAACAGCAGGTGGAGGCTGCAGCCAGAGGTTCCTTTGCCCAGCTCCATCTGATTCGTCAATTATGCCCTTACCTTGATCGGCAAGCATTAATGACTGTGACCCATGCCCTTGTTATCTCCCGCTTAGATTATTGTAATGCTCTCTATCTAGGGTTACCTTTGAAGACGATCAGGAAGCTACAGGTCCAGAATGCAGCGGCTCACCTACTCATGGGTGTCAGAAAATATGACAGGGTAACACCTCTCCTGCAGTCATTCTACTGGTTGCCTATTCGCTTCCAAGTTCAATTTAAGGACCTGGTTCTGACCTTCAGAGCCTTGCAGGGCTTGGCACCTGTCTACCTACAGACTCACCTCTCCCATCCAGTTACATCCTGTCTGATTAGATCATCTCAGATGGCCCTCTTGTCGGTCCCTGATTTCCAAGAGGTTCGGGGCTCTCGGACCCACAAAAGGGCCTTTTCGGTTGCTGCCCCACTTCTTTGCAACTCTCTTTCTGCTCAGATTCATCTAGCCCCTTCCTTACTGATCTTCAAATCTCTATTGAAGACTTTTATTTTTCACCAGGCTTTTGACCTGTAGTTTATTTTATTTGTTTTTTGTTAAGTTACTTTAGTTTTTAATTTAGATGTAATTTTTAATGTTGCCTTGTTTGCATGTTTTTGTGTGCCACTCAGAGTTTTTGGCGTGGGTGGTATATTAAATGTTTCAAATATATAAATAAATAAATGGGACTCCTGACTTTGCTCACAATAAAATTGGGATAGGAAAAAGCATGTCTACCAACTGAGCTCCTTGGTGGAAGGGTTGGGTATAAATATAATACACATAAGAAATAAATCTTTTTGGTTTATGGAAAGATCCCACAATACACAAACAGCTCCAGTCTGTTAAGTGTGGATTCTCTGTGCATGAGCCAAAAATAACACAGACAATGGATAATTTCTAAAAATATCAGCTTGGCCTGTCCTGTGAACTCAGAGATGGGTGAATGGGCTGCAGTTACTTGTAGGTAGTGGTGATCCTCTTATTTTTAGCAGGGGGAGAGCAACTGTTCCTATCCATCCCCAGCACAGCATCTCGCCAGTGGTTGTTGCTGGTGTCTGCCTTGTGTTTCTTTTTAGATTTTGAGCCCATTGAGGACAGGGAGCCATCTTTAGTTATTACTGTTTTTCTGTGTAAACCGCTTTGAGAACTTTTGTCAAATAGTGGTTTGTTTGTTTGTTTATTACATTTATAAACCGCCCCATCCAGAGGCTCTGGGCAGTGTACAACAACTTTTAAAAGACATAAAAACACACAATTGAAAGCATAGTGCTAAAAACAATATAAAAACAATTCAAAAACAATTAAAACCATTTAAAATACCTTAAAAAAAATAACACTTTACAAGCCTAGGAAGACCAGGCCAAACAAATAAGTTTTTAGGGCTCTCTTAAAGGCCGACAGCAAGCCTAAACTGTGGATATCTGCTGGGAGTGCATTCCATAGACCAGGAGCAACTACAGAAAAGGCCCGGTTCCAAGTTGCCACCAGACGTACCGGTGGTAACTGGAGATGGACCTCTCTGGATGACCTCAACGAGCGATGGGGATCATACCGAAGAAGGTGGTCTCTAAGGTAACCCGGACCCAAGCCATTCAGAGCTTTAAAGGTGATAACCAGTACTTTGTATTTTGCCCAGAAACATATCGGCAGCCAGTGCAGCTGTTTTAAGACAGGCATAATATGGTCTCTCTGGGCTACCCCAGAGACCAGAGACCAGTCTGGCTGCTGCATTTTGAACTAACTGAAGTTTCTGAACTATGTACAAATGCAGCCCCATGTAGAGCGCATTACTGTAGTCGAGCCTGGAGGTTACCAGCTGATGCACCACTGTTTTGAGATCGTTCTCTTAAAGGAATGGATGCAGTTTTCAAATCAGTCAAAGTTGATGGAAAGCACTCCTGGCCTTAGCCTCCACCTGAGAAACCATGGTGAGGCCTGGATCCAAGAGCATTCCCAAGCTGCGTACCTGTTCCTTCTGGGGGAGTGTAACCCCATCCAGCAAAGGAAGATCTAACTCATCCCCTAAATTCCGATCCCCCACAATGAGCACCTCTGTCTTGCTTGGATTCAGCTTCAATTTGGTATCCCTCATCCAGCCCATTACTGCCTGTAGGCAGGCATTTAGGGAGTGAATGCCATTTCATGATGATGATGATGATGATGATGATGATAAGGAGAAATAGATTTGGATGTCATCAGCATACTGATAACACCCTGCACCAAAACTCCTGATGACCTCACCCAGCGGTTTCATGTAAATATTAAAAAGCATTGGTGAAAGAATGTAGCCCCGAGGAACTCCATATCATAGCTCCCACTTTAAAGAGGAACTCTCACCAAGCTCCACCATCTGGAATCTGCCCAAGAGATAGGAGCGGAACCACTGCAAAGCAGTGCCTCCTATCCCCAATTCCCCCAGGCGATCCAGAAGGACACCATGTTCTATGGTATTGAATGCCACCGAAAGAACCAACAAAGTTACACTCCCTCTGTCAATTCCCCGGTAAAGGTCATCCATCAGGCTGACCAAGTCAGACCCAACCCCATAGCCAGCTCTAAAGCCAATTTGAAATGGGTCTAGATAATTGGTTTCCTCCAAAACCACTTGGAGCTGGTTAGCCACCACTCTCTCAATCACCT